>NC_089811.1:11316148-11683648 GCF_029633855.1 Hoplias malabaricus
GGCGCGTCCAGGCCAGCTATTCTCACTCTGTGTTTCATAAACATAGGATTAACTCTCTTTCTCTCTCACACACACACACAAACTCACACACACACACCACCTAGGTGCTCCTACTGGGCAACACACTTCAAGGATAATAGAATTTGACACTGTTTGCGAACTACTAGCATTCCTCCTCCTCTCTCTCTCTCTCTCTCTCTCTCTCTCTCTCTCTCTCTCTCTCTCTCTCTCTCTCTCTCTATCACTAACAATTACATGTAACAGTTACTGTGCTCAACAAAATGGGGGCAATCTGGAGCAACTGCACATGATCTCAATGTGAAATGTCACTTATGGGATGCTAAAGCAGCCCTTGAGCAGCATTGATGTGTCTGATCCATTCATAATAGCGCAACACACACTAACACAGCAGCAGCACTACGTCAGTGTCACTGCAGCGCTGGGAACGATCCACCACCCCAAACCATACCTGCTCCATGGGGTTCCTCTCTGGGTCCTGATCATTGAAGAACAGAGTGACCGGGAGCGGAGTAAGTATGCAGAGCAACAGATGGACTACACTCTACAGTCAGTGCTCCTGTGTGGTCAGTGGAGCTGACAGAATGGACAGTGAGTGCAGAAACAAAGAGGTGTTGATCAGTGTATAGGGCAGCACACTGCGACCTGAGACTCACTCTGATTTCTGGTCTCTGGTCTCCCTCTTGTGGCTGTCTGTGGAACTGCACCTGAAAGAACCCCATTCGGATTTAACAGCACAGCTTAGGTCAACACCTAGTGGCTAGATCTTGCGCTGCACTTCCTAGTGATCAGTGCTTTCTCAGCTGAGCTTTAAGGCCACAACCTGGCATAAGTTTGTGGACAGATCTCCATTCAGTGTCCTCATAAATAAGAAATTGCTCCTTTTGCAGCAGTAACAGCTTCTGTTCTTTGGGGAACAGTTTACAGTATATGTTGGGACACTGCTGTGATTATTTGATGGTAGTCATCCAAATAATCACTAAGCTCATGTGCTGATTGAAGCACCAACACTTCTGATGGATGCATATACAAGTGGATTATCATATACATGATCAGAGATATCTCCTGAAACTTAAATGCTATAAATAATGACTGATTTGACTGGTAACGCAGAGAGACATCTAAAAAATTAGCAGAACATCAGTTGGCAGTATATAAAACCAAAGGTGAAAGGATGTTGAGGGCACTGAAACCTCATCACAGAGAGCATTGTCAGTTCCGAAAGCTCATGGGAGCCCTGTTGTGGGCTGTGATGCAGTTTCCTGCTTCAGCAGAAGGAGAGACGGAAGGTGCACATACACAAGGTATTTTTAAACACCCCAGACTTCAGATCCGGATCGTGAGCACACGCCATATTTGGAAGTTGTTGTGTTCAAACTTGATAGACACAAACTTATTTGTAGCCAGGTTAGTACTGTAAATACACATCAATAAAGAACAGCTAGTAACACAACTTAAAAACGTCAAATAGAGAATTATAAGGGCTCACGCTTTATTATCTGTAATAACTGTGTAATTACACATCAGCGAAACATGGAGCAAGAGCGTAACGCTTATATATGTTCTGTAAAAACTTTGTGCATAATAACCGTGTGATTAAATATTAACAACATTGTATCAGGACAGTTTCAATGAGACTCTTTTGGGTCACTTCATAATGTCTATTATAACTCTGTAGTTACTTGTTAATAAAAGTGTAGCTACAAACAAGGTGTTGACTATTAAATATTCATTGGGTTATGATATCTTTGCAGTTACACATCATTAAAGATTACATACACCTGTAATAAAAGCTGCATTGTATGCAACAATCCATCTGTTACAGTGGATACATCACCAATAGTTATAGTGCTGTTACGTTTATTAACAATTTGTAACTACATAGCTATAACATAATTTAAAGTTGGACTAAATATATAGGATTGAAAAATGAATGGCTATGTTTAGGGTGTGTAGCTGCCTTAAACAATGAATACATGTAGGTTCCAGACATAACACGACCCTGATCAGGATGAAGGGGATACAGAAAATGAATGAATGAATGAATGAATGAATTAAATACTACAATATCTGGTACCCAGTAAAATGAGCATAGCAATGGACAATACACTAATTTTCTCCACAGACATCCATATCACAGCCAAACACTCTCAACAACATCAGTGGCGACTCTTCTGATCATCTACTTCAATCCCTGACTGCAGCCATCTTGAGAAACTACAGTTTAGGTGCTGGGCCCAGGAAGTGGCGAAGATGTAAAAGTTCTTACAGACAGAAATTTTTCAAACTCGAGCATTTACCACGTGAGGCAATCACACTTCCTCTAAATGAGACACTCACACACACACACACACACACACACACACACACACACATACACACACACATTCACTTTCCTCTCACTCCATTGCTGAGGTATTATCTCAAGATTACATAGGGTTTTGTATCGACGAGGGTCAGGTAAGTGTTACCTACTGTATTCTTCATCTTTTTCTCACTTTATTTATTTATCGGTCGTTCGATTAAACCTACCAACCATCCAAAAGGGAGAGATGTGTCATTTAATTACACAGGATGTAACAGCAGGAGCTGACTTTTAGGAACATCAACATTTTATGGGTGCGATTTCTAGAAAATATTTCACGGTGATATTTCTCAGTGTTGGATACTTTATTGACTTAGGCTTTATCAGGCCTGTAGCTTGTAATTTCATTCTGATTACTAATTTATTAAGGTGTAATAACAGTAGCTTCCAAGTAACCTGATGTTTATAACTACTCCATTAGTTAATATTACATTACATGAGTTATTATTAACTAATGTGGATTAAGATAATAAGCAGAGAGTTGATAAGTTGATTACCAGCCAATGAACTGACAAGTGTTATTAACGGCATAATAACAGACATTACAATGTTTATGCACTAGATTTTAACGTATGATTATGCAATAAACTACTAATAAGCACCATTAATGAACATATTCTGGCTTTATAAGCTTTATAAAGCTATCATTTATGCAATTGCTGAATAAAGTAGTGATTAGCACTAAGAAAATCTCAGAATAGGGCAGTAATTACATCGTAATATCTAGGACAAAGCCGACTTATTACACCATTTTTGAAATTGGCGGTGTTATATTTAATTTAATTTATTTAAACGCTGAAAAAATGTGGTTTTGTGTCCATAGTCTAGGTCAGAATCTTGTTAAATATATAGAAGCGTATGAGCTGGCACTTGGCTTCCGCTGGTCTTTTTTTTTTTCTTTCTTATTTATTTCCTGTCGTTTTAAACATTGAGTGTTACCATGCAGCGATGGCAGGATTGCTGTGTGTGAGACAGTGTTTGTGTGTGAACGTGTGTGTGTGCGCCCACAGAGGTGTGAAGTTTATAGCTGCAGAGTTTTCAGAGCTGAGCTTGAAAACGTCTCTGATGACAGAGAAGCTACATTTATTATTTTAAAATTAATAATTAAGATTATTAACAAAGAACCTTTACTGTTCAGGAATTCTGCCTTGCAGACTTTGAGTTACCCTGAGTCACAAGATTGAGTCATAGACGTACATCCTATACGTTCAGAATTACTATGATCCAAATTCTGTAAATCTGGCAAGGGGTAATAGCCACCAAATCCTCACTGCAATGTTTCAAAATCTATAATAAAGTCCAAGAAATGTACCTATCTTACTAGAATTCTAACTTTTTTAAGAAATTGTATGAAAAAGTATTGGACTGAAAAAAACCCTGTATCTCTATTTATGTGGATTTTTAGTTTATTACGTAATCTGTCCTTCATACTGTCTGTAACATTCAAGTTGAATTGACCAACAGAAATGCTCTAAAATTACACAGAATAAAACATTTTACATTGACCTCCACTCACTTTCTTTTTTGTTTTTGTTTGGAGAGTGGTGTCATAGGCATTTCCTTTGTTACTAGTGAGCTGCCGTATAATTCAGTGTCTACTCAGGCAGTGGTCTAAGTGGTCAGAATCTCAGGTGACATTCAGAGAGGTTACTGAGATGCTGCATGAGGTCACTGCTTGTGCCCTCACTTCAAGCAACTGGCGTTTACTCCCCTCAGCTCACACAGTCACTTCACATTTCATACTGATACTGGAGAAGCTGAGGACTAGGAGTTTGAATGAGCTGGGGTCAGATGCTGAAACAAAAAAATATTACCGTTCTTTCTTGAAACAAGCAAACAAAGATAATTTGTTTCACATTCAGTGTTCCCTTTGTATCGGGTCATAATAGGGTCCCTTGTTAGGCAACATGTTTAAGACCTCTTAGAATAGAGATGGCCTATTGCATATGTTATGATATGCATGTGGTAAAATGAAGAGAGAGCACTAGGAATTGAGACAGACAAAAATGTCTCTCAGAAAGGGATTAAGCCTAGTCCAGGACTACATTTTAAATTCAACAGTGTATCACCACTAAGAATGTGGTGTAGACCAGGACTAGTGTTAATATATGAAAAAGCAACATAGATCACCTGACTTGTTAGCAGTATCTAACAAGTATCAGCCAAAACCTCAATATTAATTCATACATATTTGACTAAAAGGCCATTCCCAGGATGTGTGCGTGTCTGCCCTTTGTGAATGTACTTTGTATTTAAACCAAATCTTAACACTAACCCTAACGGTAAAATCCAAAAAGTGATTATTCTACTGACATTACATTTTATATAATATGGCGCAGCAGGTAGTGTCGCAGTCACACAGCTCCAGGGACCTGGAGGTTGTGGGTTCGATTCCTGCTCCGGGTGACTGCCTGTGAGGAGTTGGTGTGTTCTCCCCGTGTCCGCATGGGTTTCCTCCGGGTGCTCCGGTTTCCTCCCACAGTCCAAAAACACACGTTGGTAGGTGGATTGGCGACTCAAAAATGTCCATAGGTGTGAGTGTGTGGGCCCCCCCTCCAGGGTATAGTCACGCTTTGCGCCCAATGATTCCAGGTAGGCTCTGGACCCACCGTGACCCTGAACTGGATAAGGGTCACAGATAATGAATGAATGAATAATTAAGTATACGCAAATAGTTCTAGTGATAATCTAGTGATCATAAAATACTAAAGAATCACAACTAGTCTTCATGTACAAGTGTTATGAACATTTGTGTTCTTTGATTTGACTGAATATGTACTGATTTTCTAAGGTCATGTCCTATTAGCATACGAATACATAAGTAAATAAATCCAACCAATTGAGCACTGATTCTAATCACCACTCTCTTTGCACTTTCAGTAACTTTACCCTATTACACATTAATGCACATCGCTTCTGGGATCCCAGATTATCTTTTTTGATTATAAACCACAAGATTCCTGAAGACATGGAGCTAACAGAGGGTAACCCAAGAGTGTGTGTAAGAGACGTGTTGCTTCACAGTCTGTGGTGCAAAGAGCTTATGTTGCAATGTGATGCAAGCCTCTGAGCAGGAAGCTGCGCTGACAGTGCGAACCAGAGAATGTAACGCATGCCAATGACAAGTGAATCAAGGCCTAGTGATCTACATTTTCAGGCCTTGCCGAAGCTTTCTTTTCAATATTTAAAGGGTTGTGCTCCTTCTTTGCCGTAGTTTCGGTCTCTGTTCTTCTGAGAATATTGTGGCAAGTGTTTGATTGCATCCAGCCACATGAACACTAGCTCTGGAGCACAACCTTCAAATTCTAACCTTAAGCTTATGTACAGCTCATTCCTGTTTGCAAGGCTTTTCAATAGAAATTCTTAAAGCAGCTGAGTGTCTGGACACTTCTGATTCACGGTTTTAGTTTTAAAACTGAAACAGACTCTGTGACTCCTTCAGAAATCCTACATTTCAGTGGGTCTTATTTAGTTTTGACCAACAGCTTCTGTAGAGTCCATCTCCATTATTTTGATGCAGATATCTGACCTTCATTTCAACTGAAATCACTAATATGCTGCAGCAACAGAAGCCTCTTCTCTTGAGAAAACATCGTAGACTAGAAAATTTGAACATCCCTGTGAGAATTTGATTGTATTCAATCGTAATAATTAGTGATTAAGGTCCCCATGTTAGCAAATCAGAGCAGGATCACAAACTGCACTTCAACTCATAGCAACTCACTCCATCCCCTGGAGCTGACTGATCCAAACATGCTTCATTTATTCTTATAAACACTTTCCAATGGTGGGGAATTGGTTGAGCTTCTGCTTTCAGACATTTTACTGCTGCTTTTTACGTTTGCACAATTTGATACAGTCTCGTGGCTCTGGAATAGAATTCAACAACACTGAGAAAATGAGAACTGTATCTCTAGTGCTCTCTTCAGCAGTAAAAATATATCATGAATATTGGTTAAATGCAGTAGGTACAAGGTTCACCTTTTCTCAGTGTTGTTCAAATCTTTCCCGAAAATGAACTTGCAGTCATCGTCCACTCAGATTCACAGTAACAATATACTACATTCTTTCCCATGATTCATCTTTCTTACCGGCATTCATGAGAGATCAGTACACAGTGAACTGTTAGGAGAATAATTCTCAGAATTTAAAACAAAATACAGTAGTATTACACATTCTAATTTACTGTAGAATGACCGCAAGTGCTAATGGTATATAACTGTTCCCCCAGCACCACCTACTCCACCTCCACCTCCACCATGCAGAAGCCTTTGGTGCTGCCACCTCAGGGAGCTGTGGCCATGAGGATCAGAAACGCCACGAACAACAGCGGAGAACGCCTGAGCCAAACCAAATCAATGATCATCCCAGACCTTGACACACCACAGAAACCTGTGAGTTCTATGTCCTACCCCCCCCCCCCCCCCCAAAACACACACACACACACACATTACCATAGATCATCTTTCATAAGCCTGTCACGACCAAATCAACATAAACATCTACTAGCATCACTGAACTTTAATCAAATTAACCTCATCATGTGGAGGCTGCACTTTTAGTATTTGGCACCTGGCTTTAATTTTAGAAGAAAAGGTTTAAGTGAATTAATTCCCTTGAGAAAATTGATTCTGTGAATTTCCACACACACACACACACACACACTAGCAAACAATTTTTAGAACACACACAACCAGAGCAACAGGCTGTCAGCCATAGCGCCCGGGGAGCAGTGAAGGGTTAGGTGCCTAATTTGTTTACACCCTGAGAGCTGGGCACAAAAAGCAGATGATTAAAATAACAAGTAATAACACAGTACAGTAATGTTTTTGGAGCTCATAGTAAAACTCAAAAATTCAAGATTGCTGTCAATGTTTCAAAGTAACTTTGCTATGGGAACACAAGAAGAAAAACATCCTGAAAACTAACACTTTATCCATGTCACGTGGCACCGTGTGTTGACGTTAAAAGAGTGAAGAGATGTGTATACACAGGGGACATATGTCTGCATACTTTAATAGACAAATGCTGTTTATATGCTGAAAACATTGAGAGGAAATATATATATATATATATATATATATATATATATATATATATATATATATATATATATATATAACTTATTCTGTGCAAATGTGGCACAATATATAGACACTGTCAAAATAAAAACACGCATCTCCATTTGGGATCTCCATTTTGAACACAGTAGTTGTCCTTCACACTGTGTGAAAATTTCATGATGAATGGACCAATAGAAATGCTTCAAAATGACTTGGAATACAATCTTTCTACATTCACTTCCACTGAGAGTTAAGAAGGTCGAAGGTTGTCTCCTGTAAAGTTACTATTTTGGGAGATGAATGTTTTTAATTGGACAGCGACAGTATATATTTCAAAATAAAAAAGTGCACATGTAAGGTATCTATTACAACTAAATATAATAAGTATAAATACTAAATATGTATTATATATTAATAATGCTGTATTGATGTAAACGAATATTTGGATGAATAGCGGGAAAATCTGGAGGATTTCCTTAGAAATGTATGTTTAACTTTAGACTCATAAACACAAGAAACATCTAAGTGAGAGAGTGAACAGTAGAGGGCAGACTAACACTGTTTAATAAACATTTACATTTACCCTCTACTGCTTTCAAAAGAACCCCAGGATTCTCTGTGACAGCTCACACATTTCTGACTTTCCAGTTTAGGGAAGTGCAAATACAATGGAATCCAAATCTCTGCCTCAAACCTCATCCAGTTTTATGGTAAAACCTGACAGAGCTGGATCTAAAATAAACCTAAACTACATCTAAAACCAACAATGAACACAACTGTATTAAAGATAGAATTCAGTGACACTTACAAAAGCAAGTGCTAAATTGCAATTTTCATTTTAATTATTACTTTAATGACCCTGATGTAAAGTAAAATCTATAATCACATTTCAGACATAATTCTCCAGAAGAAAACAACAGACATTATTCCATTCTAGATACATTTGGGGCATTTCTGTTAGCTCATTTGTGCAAAATCTTCTCCAGGAAATTACACAGCTAGCATTGAAAATGTGTATAAATATGACAGCGTATAAATGCCAGTTGAAGAAAGAAATTCCATTTACATTTGTGTACATTGCATTTAACGAACAGAATCCCTATAACCTTTATATAAAGCCAAGCGAATTATTGCTAATGTCAGAACAAAACCATTAACTCCAAAACATTCTATTGGAAATGTGTAAATAGTAACTGTTACTTCTAAATAATGTAAATAAAAAAATGGAAATGCAGTTTTATTGCAGTTGTGGTTATATAGAAAAAAATGTAATATAATATATTTATACAATATTTATATTCATAATTTATCTGCAATGTATATTTATTTAGCTAAACCGGCATCGAAGGAACCAATCACAACACAATGCTGGACAGTCTCTTCAGGTGTGTGTTTGTTTCTTTCACAGTGGCATAAAATATACTTTTAATTGTGGTGTGTAAATGGAGTATTTTAAATGTTTGTATTAAAAGGTATTGAACGGTAATTTCTTTGCAGGTTCATGTCAATTTGGAAGGAGAGTATTTAAACAAAGCCAAGATTTTAGAAGGGGGAAAGAAACAGAGGTGTGTAAATATATTACATTTTGCAGGTTGCATCTGCCCTAAGATTTAATCCCCATCAATCCTAACCCTAGCCCTTTGGAAAGACTCCTAAAAACTGAATTAGCCAACCTCTGTAGCATGGCTGAAAGTTATATTCACTCTAGATGAGAGCACCAAATGCCAAAAATGTTGATGTTTATGTAACACCTCCTTTTGCTGCTTGGTGACCTTAAGCTTATGTGTAGCTGCTCTAAAACATCCTGTTTGATTTGGCTTCATGATAAATTTTGTACAAATTATGGTAGCACAAAACGGTCAACGCAAAGTAGCTAAAGTAATTAGCAAAAAGGGCATGTTAATATGGGATTTATTACATATCTATTATCTATGTATTAACTATCATTGAAGCCTCATTTAAATATTGTACTCTGACCATAACCACAGGAAAAACTGGACACTGACCTGGGTCGTCCTTTCCTCAAGTGAGCTGCATTTTTACAAAGAGAGCAAACAAGAGGCCGTGGCTAATCTGGTAACTTCTCACATTAATAACCACAGGCTAAGTGCATGCAATACACCAGCACAAGCCCCCCCCCCCCCCCACAAACACACACACACTGTGTGTGTCAAAAACACAGGAAGTTTAATAATGAAACTATCTTACAAGACTTGTGATAAGAACACATCTGTGATCTGATGTACTTTTGTAGGCTAAAATATCTGTTATTTAAGTTTTTTTGTGTGTGATAATATGTGCAGCCAATTGTTGTAATTTATCTGTAATCTGATGGAAACTAGCTGCCGCACATGTTGCTGTTCTGTTACAAAATATTGTTCATTTACAGCGCGTTTAGAATGCAGAAAAACATTAAAGAACCAGTTTATTATGATGGTTTCCTCTGCTACACACATATGTGTGTGTATGTGACACAGATTTATAGTTTTACAAACCATCTTCACAAATACCACCACATTTCCAGAAAGGTTGGGACAAAATTTAAATAAAAACAGAATGCACTGATGTCCAATTAATTTAAATCCTATATTTAATTGCAAATAGAACAAATGCTGCAACCAAGACAACATCTTTTTTCAGGAAGTGCCTTGTTTATTTCAGTAAGATGAGGCCAATCCACATTCTGCATGGATTGCAACAGCATGGCTCCTTAGTAAAAGAGTCCTGGAGCTAAAGTAGTCCAGACCTGACTTGCAATGAAAACAACTAGTGTTTTATGAAATCAAAAACACTATAAAAGAGACCTTAGCTGTGGAGCAGCTAATGTCTTTAACAAGCAAGAATTGTAAAAAAGTTCACTTTCAAAACTACAGCGACTGGTCTCCTCAGTTCCCAAACACTTACAGAGTGTTGTTAAAAGAAGAGGAGATGAAAACATAGTTAAACATGCACCATTCAAATTGTGTTGTCGCATCAAATTAAAAAACTACAAACTTTCTTCATCTCAAAATTTAAAATATTGTCTTTGCACTATTTTATATTAAATATATGTTTTAAGTGATTGCATATGAATTCCACAGTTTTTTTTTTTTTTTTTTTTTTTTTTTTGGTGGCGTTTGGACATGTACTTCTTCTGAGTTATCATGTTCCAGATTTGAATTGTTACAATTGATATTTTAGCACCTAGGACTTCATGCTGTTACTGTACCACATACATAATATTAGTATTAATTATTTCTGCCCAAAAGGTTTGAAAACATTTGTGAATTATTATTGTCTGTCTCCAGTAGCATTATCTTCTGAATAGCATTATCTTCTGAAATATCTACCTTAAATCTTGCCCGCAGAAACCCGGATGCAAACCAGATGGAGTGGACCTCTGTGGCGCATTCATAGAGTGGACGTCAGATAAATCAAGCCGGAAAAATGTATTTCAGGTTGGAAAATTTCTATTAACTTTTACCATTGATGTCAGGATTTGATTGCAATCTGACACTATAGGGGATTAATGATGACAGGGACTGGTGCTGGAAGATCATTTCTGCATGGTAAAAACCAGTTCAACTTGTTATAAAATCAGTTAATTGAATGATGCCTTGTAATGCTACACAGCCAATTTTATGAAACCTACAGTGAAGTGTTAGCAGAAAAACTACAGAATGACCTGAGATGGACTTGGAACTGGGCAAAAACATTAGGACCTCAGAATGTTTAGGCAATATCTGAAACGCGATAATATCTTGACTGGTGCTTGAGGGCCCAGCATTAATCAATACATTGATAGTCTCATAATAAAGGGAATGGGAAATGAAAAGCAGATACCCAATCTCCTGATGTGCTTATGATGATGTCTTATCACCGCCACTGTCCAGACTTTCGCCCAGAAATCTTTCTCTCCGAGGGAGATTAACCAGGCATTAAGGCATAATCTTAAATAATCCCAAACTTGGTATACAGTGTGGAGGGGTGGCGGGGGGTGTGGTGCTTGTAATGATGGGACCAAGCCATTTTGTGGTCTTGACAACACTGTCAATCAACTTTGGCCAGGATTAGAAATTAGTGCGGAGAACTTGTTAATTCTGTGGCTGCAGTTAGATTTCCACTTCGCAAAGCATTCGGAAGAAGACTTGCAGATCTAGGGAGCTTAGAGCCAAACAAAAGATCCCTGTCAGATCAAAGATAGCTGAATTCCTTTTTGTGGACGTTTTGATCACTGTTTTAATGAACACTTTTATCATTCTGCATATTCCACATGGCAAAGAAACTGGTGGAGATTCTTATTTCCCTGCGATTTCACGGATTAGGCTTGATAGCATTTCTCGTTTCGGCCTCATAAGCCTTGAGGCACAACATTAGCCTGTGATGGTTTTGGCGTTTTTCGCAAATTATATGTCAAAGAGAAAACTGAACTTAGAAATGGTCAAAAGGCAGCAACACAGGGAGGGAAAGTAGAACTCACAATCCACTGTAGATCAGAACTGGAATTCCAAACTTTAAGAAGTCATCAGTCATTTTTCTCCAGTTATGAAATATTCATTGGTCTGGATGTATCAAAAATACCGTATTATAATGTTATATATTGCTCCATGAGAGGGACACACCCAATGAAGCATAAACTGAGCCTGTCACAGTGGGGAGAGTGGTATTTTTATTAAGTGTATAAATACGTTTTGAGTAACATTCATTCACTCATTCATTCATCATCTCTAAGCGCGAATCCAGTTAAAGGTCGCGGTGGGTCCACAAGATTGGAATACACCCTGGAGGGGTCACCAGTTCATCATAGGGTGACACACTCACACATTCACTCACATACTCACACCTATGGACACTTTTGAGTCGCCAATCCACCTACCAGTTGTCAATTTATACAAGAGTATATATATATATATATATATAATTGACAACTGCCATTACTCAGTTACCATAAAAGGACAAAATTACAATTACACATTACAGAAATATATATATATGTGTGTGTGTACACATCATAATTCAAGCAAACAGGTATGATATACATTTTCATGTAGGCTGAGATTTTTTTAATAAAGGAGGACAACACCTGTGTTAAAACAAGAAATATGTAGACATGGACTATGCAAGAGAACACAATTCAATTTGATTCACTTTCATAACTTCTGTTCACCTCATTTTGCTGATGAAACTGACACTGCTCCTGTACGAGTCCATTAATGCCAGTCATTTGCTCAACCCAACAACTCCCAATGACCTCCACCACAACTGCTTTCAAGAATCCAACTCCTGCATTCTCAGTGGATGGATTTGAGGCCGTGAACCACATTCAGGTATCACTTTTCAAAGCCTCATCGAAGGTCGACCTGCTTTCCCACACGCGCAATTGGTAACACTAGAACTTCAGGGATCAACACAGTTTTTCCTGCAGGAAGACATCTCCCAGCTCTGAAACAACACACCAACGGGTACTGGGGTCGACGCCCAGATTTACACAGATCGTTTAACTCACCATTTCTTGAAACGCAACATTTGATTTGGATAATATGAATGCCAAAATATGTCATTTGATTAGATGGTGCAGCTGCCAGACCAGAAAGGATCTCATTTGAATCCGTACTATCCCCCAAGCCCTCTGGATCTCTAAAGTCCTTCTGGGTCGAAGGCACCATTTAGGATACAAGGGTATACCTTCCACTAAAAAAAACAAATGTGCATCCTGAAAACAGTACATGCTTCCAACCTCCTTCACAAGAGGAAACAGCAACAGAAATCTGAACCTGGTGGAAACCAGGAACTAATGGATCTGGACTTCATTCCTGATATCACAAACAATGTCATCTTCTCGGAAAGAATGCAGAGAATCAGCGTTCAAAAATAACAGGATACATAGGAAAGCTTCCTTTAGTAGTAGTCTTATCTTTATAAATTTAGATATTATTAAATTCCATGTTGTAGAATCTATCTTATAGTTCAACAACAACAAAAATATCTTTCGACTATATCAATATAATTATAAACTTTTCAATGGAAAAAATATGATTTGAAACCACACAACATAGACTGTTAGCCTTTAATATGTAATTCTGGTTTTCAGTAAGACATTGGAAGGGTAAAACATCATAGTTAACATGGGGAAAACAGAAAATCAATTAAATTAATGAGACAACATCATAAAAGTCCAAATGCATAGGATATTATGAAGAACACACCAAGGCTAAAACACCATAAAATGATTCTATTCAACAAAATGGAAGTATTCCCTTGGGTGAAGTTACTTCTAGTGCAAAGTAGACCAGTTCACAAGTGTGGTCACACTTGATATGAGGACTGACACCAGTGATAACGAAGAATATCATTGACATGAAGCATATTGCTGCAGTGAATATGGCACCTCGGAGGCTGTCAAAGTATCTGAGGATCTTAAACTTAGCCGTCTAGTCCCCAGCCTAGACAGGGGTATGGCCTCCTGCCTGATGGGATCATTAAACTCAGCGCAGTGAGGGTCCTTCACAGAATTGAGCTAATGACATGACTCACTGTCTTGAGTAATTATGAAGTGTTTTTCAGGTTGTCAGTGGTTATACCCATCGTACACAGCCTTACTGGGGCCTGTCAAGTCTGAGAGACTATGCACCAAGAGCACGACACACACACACACTGCAGAATGTGTCAATGAAGCTATAATATGAGCTTGAAATGCTTTTTACTACTGTAAGATTCATAAATCTGTAGCAAACCACACAAACTAGGATTCAGGAATAGTGGAAACTGTTAACTATCAAAGTTCAAGGATCATGTTAATAAATTATAGGTAAATTCAGTTTTGCTTTTTTTTTCAAACAAAGATGTAAATGATCACTGATGTATTTACAAAGCTCATGACTGGAACTGGTGATAAACACTGCTATTGTTAAGTTACAGTTCAAAATGACAGTTCAAAACATATTTAAAAGTTTTGAGTTTTCTTAGTTTTTAGATATAGTGTTGACACTGTCATAGTCATAGGAGTAAATCTGGAAATAAAATAGCAGAATATATATCTGGGTAATAATATATCTTCAAAAACTTTGTATCATAATCATTTTATAGACACTGCAACCCATGGTCTTTACACCACGACCGTCAACACATTCTCAATGGCTCACTGACTGCTTATTAGCAATTAAGATATACGGAAATTTTGAACACAGCAGAAGCACATAAATTAGATCGAGGTGCTGGCATGTGTGAGCATGGCAGAAAAATGTTTCGTTACTGTGGTGACTGGTGGCAGCGCACTCATCTGGCAACACAATGCAGTGACCATTTCATCATGGCAGTTAGCGTGCAGTAAAAGCAGTGTCAAAAAATATCACAATTAAGTAAAAAAAAAAAAAAAAACTAAAAATAATGTAGGTTGAAAATAGCAAGTGAGAAGAATTTCTTTGTCACTGCATTCGTTATGAGCTCTATCAGGGGAAAATGCCTCAAAAGCATGTGCATTGATTTGTTCTTTTCTTGGGGATAATATTGTATCCAAAAGTATGTGTGAGTTTGGTTTCGATGAGCTAAAGATGGTGATTTGGATGTTAGCGTTCTTGAACATTGCGTATTATTGCTTACCTTTTAGGTCATTATTCATTATAATTGAATTACAATCATATGTTACACAAAAAAAGTTCCCACTTTATATTAACTGTCTCTAATACCTGTGTAGTTACACATGAACAACAACAATGTAACTACTGCCAGAAAAAGCTTCTGGAACAAAAAAATCTGGTTCCAGTCTGATTGCTAATGTAATTGCACATATGCTATGTGTGTAATTACATGAGAGAGAATATGAAGAACCATTGGTGTAAAACTGAAGTTGATACACATATGTAATTGAATAATCCATCTTTAATAGGTACTTATTCATCATTAGTTACATTGTTGTTGCATATGTCGGTCATGTGTAACTACACAGCCATTAGAGACACAATATAAAGTGGGACCAAAATCTCTAAAATTTACTTCTGCAACTAATAGAGAAAGGTTCATTTCACTCTCATCACGACAACAACAAAACAACAACAATAACATCATTACCCAACTGGTTGCAGGCATCATATATTGTTGAGCAAATTAAGAATTGGCAGTAAATACATTCTACAAAATAAATAAAAATGCAGTGTTAAGGGACATTAATATCCAACACAGCTGCAAAATAAAAGCCCCTAGACATATATTAACTCAATCCAATTCGTCAAAGTGATATGATATCACAGATAATAACAATTTTCACAATAAAACATGGAGCCTCTTCACTGGCATATAAAGTTAACCAGGCAAAGTCCATACAATAATTAATAGTTTTGGGTCATGTTGTGCCTACAGAACGCCTTTCTTCTTGTTGGTTGTGTGGTCTGAAATAGATCCAAATCACATGATCTAATATTTCTACTGAGTCTTTGGAATCAATACAATATTACTGTGGTCAGTCCCACAACTGGCCCATTCCCTTCATCTCTGTAGATTAGTTCATGGGTCAGCGGCAGGAAAAGAGTGTTTGTGTTGCCAGAACTTGGTGAACAAAAGCAGCTTATGCAGCACTGGGTATTAATTGTAGACTTCAGAGGGAAAAAAAGCTATACTGCACTGTACTGTCAGTGGTAATCAGAGGATTAATAAAGGATTTGAGTCACAAACAACTGATTACAATGGAGATTACAGCTGTGAATGACCTGTATGGCTTTAGGTCTTCTATTTATCTGGACAGATGCTGAAGGTGATGGTGACTTGTTGTTGTTTTTGTGTAAGCACACTCTGCATTGCCCTATAGTTCTCATTACGGTAAATATACCAGCTAGACATTGGTCAGCAAAAGACATGGTCAAGGTGCTGTTTAAATCATATTTTAATGTAAGTCTGATGTCATCTAGTGTGGGTATTTCAGATTTTCATTTTAATAATTGCATAGTAGATGTCACAAATGATGAATGGTCAAGAACCAATGTGTCAGTATTTACTGTCTGCCCAGAGTCCAGTCTTAGATTTTTATGTTGAATATCCTTTTTTTCACAATCAAAGTAGCCAAACCAAATCTACAGATTTCCTTGTCACTCTTTTATCTCTAGCTACTTTTGTATCTTTTTTCATTATTCGCAATAGCTTCTTAACTGCTCCACATCCTTTCAGACCCACATAATTGAGGTGTTTGTCTCCCATTGGCAATAGGACACATTTCTGTGGGTTGTTGCAGGTCTGAAGTTACTTCAAAGCAAAGCCTGATTTCCTCCCCTCCATTAAATATGAAATCATTAAGTGTTGAGGACGGTTGTAGTGGTCTGACAACTCTTGCATGGTTATTACATGTCACATTGTTCTACATATTTTTAATGCATTTTTTTTCTTAAATCTCCTGAAAAATGAAGAATTTGAAATTAAAGGCTGTTTTTGACCAGAAATTAAGGAGAGCAAATCTCTTTAGGTCTCTGACTATTGCCCAGTGCTGTGTTCATTAACAGAATCAAAGCAAAGGTTCTGTTCTTTATCTTGTAGTAGTGTGAAAACATTAGGACTGGAACTCGAAATATAACGCAATGCAGTAGCAATCTTCTCAAACAAGAGGAGACCAAAAACAACACCCTCAACTTTTCTTGCACATTTAGCCCTGTTTCTGGATCTTGGTTTGTGTTTTCTTTCTTCCTGTCGTAGCCAGCGATAGCCTCCTGAGCTGGAGTCATCTGCCAGATTTGTGGGAAATTGGAGATAATTAACCCCACAATCTAAAGTGCTTCAAAGTTGAGTCGTGTCTTTATGTAGTTCTCAAATTAATGTTTAATTTAAGAGAAAAACACAAATGCTATGTTACAAATGGCATTCTGCTCTTTGTACTGATTCGCATAATTAAACATTAATGAACAGTCCAAATGTGAGGCCGGATATTCAAATTATTCCTCATTAAACAGAGGAGCAAAAAAAAAAAAAAAGCACTGCACTTTTATGTTTTACTGCTCTTCGATTCCTTGCAAAAGATGCAGAACTTCAAGATTTTTTGGAGTTTTTGGAGTCGTGTTGCTGTTAATGTCACAGTTTCTTGCTACTTTTCATTTGGTAGCATTCATCTAAGAGCCCTTTCCTGATTTTAAACATGAAACCCTCTTTGGTATTTTGGCTTTAGGGAATCCCTAACATCATCTGAAAGCCTATTACATTGCTTTATTAGCTTATGTGAAGTTTATTATATGAGTCTCTGATAGTGATTTTCAAACAAATGAACTATGGTTCTTGAACTGGTTCCATTAAGTATTCTTAGAACCTTATTTGCGGGAGTCCAAACAACCCATTCAGTGAAAAACAAGAGTTTAACATTTTTTGTAATTGTCTTCTTTATATACTAGAAAATGTTTCAAGATTGAAGTGAGTAGTCAGAGTTGAAAATGCAGTGCTCCAAAGACAATCTAACAAGGCTAAATTATGACATGATGGTTTCTGACATCATCAAACCTAAGAAACCAATCCTGTTAAATTGCAAGTTAAGCCTTCCGAGCTGCAGAGATTTGATAGAAGTAAACGTGGAGATAGAGGCAGGGAATAACTGAACAAATACTGAACAAAGGCAAAGGTGTAGTCTTACATCGTAGACAATTTGAAGGCAATGGACTTTTATATAGGAAGCAAGTTCTTAATGTGTAATTCTGAATGGAGATCAATTTTTAAGGGTTTATTTGAAGAACAGAGGGGAGCGTTAGATTGGTCAACGAGGTTCCAGCATTGAGCCATGGAGCAGTGGAACTGGGTTGAAGTGTTCAATGTGTTGAAGTGGCCATTATGATCCAGAACTAGTAATCTAACATCAGTACTTTACTATTGTTCTCACAGCTGAGTGCCATCAAATCCTCACAGTTAGATCTTTTAATATGTGTCTAAAAACATCTGGTACATATCCCATCTTTCAGATCAAACAGTTGACAAGAGCCACAAGGGTCTTTCTTTCAGAAGCCACTGTTTCTCAATCAAAAAGTGATTCCATACATTGTTCTCACTGCTAGAACGTCACATCTCTTTCTTTTGCCAAGCTCTAACATGTTCCAGAAGAGTGGAACATATGACAGATCAGGACAAAAGCTTTGGAAATTGAGATTACAGCCAGCAGCTGAGGGATAAAGCTGAATATAGCTGTGTACATTTGTAAGAGATTAACGTCACATTCAAACCTAGTGGCTGCTTTTGTACGAAAGCCCTGCCTTGGTTCTACATTCCTCTGATAATCTGCCTGAAAATGGTGTCCTTTGATGTCCAAAGGATCTGAATCTCTTTAACCTTCAGAGGGATGTTTCTATAGCGTCTTTTAAAAGAGAAGTTAATAGAGTCATCAATTTAATTTACTTGAAAGGGCTCAAACTGTAATGCCAGTGATGTAGGGGTGAAAATTACGGCACTGACAACAAATAATTTCACAGGTTTTTCATTCAATTTAAAAGCAAAAGCAAATAATTCAATCTTATTTGACACACAGAACATCATTTGATTCAGTGATTCACGAGTCAGTTGATTCAAAATACCTGCTTGTTTCTACACTCTGTCAATTTTATTAACTCCACTGACCATACAGTAGCACTTTGTAGTTTTACCATTTCCGAGTGTAGTACACATGTTGCTGTGCATACTTTTTAGCCTACTTTTACCTTGTACTACCAAACACCAGATTTGGGTGGTGGATCCTTCTGTGGCACTGCAGTGGCACTGATCAGACACAGGAGTGCTGCTGGAGCTTATAAAAAGTATAATGTGTGTAGAAACAAAGAGGTACCTATCATATAAAGTGCTAGTAGATTGAAATGTACAATCAAAATCCTCCATCAGAGATAAATATGCACATACACAGCATTCAGGAAATGATCATTGCTACCATAACCATTGCTATATAAATGAATTCTTAAACCAGGCGTTCCAAGTCCACAGCTGCGCAAAACCTATTACGCTCATGTCTGCGGGCGCCCTCAAGGAAAGACAAAGCTTCGGAACGAGCATGCTGCTATACAGCAGAGAACAGAGGGATGGCAAACCCATTCTGACAGGATTTTGTGCCCTGAACCATTCCCCTTACAATCCACTCTCGCCCCAAAGAGACTGATGTACTCCCCGCTGCCATCCTCCCTCACAGTCAGCAGAGCTTCTTTCAAACAGCCGCAAAACTTTGAACGGCAATGGAGAGTGACTAAGGAAGACAAAGTCTTGCCCTGTGATTCCGTGTGGTATTTTTAGACCTTCACCATTTTAAAATGAAGTCTGCTTCTGAAAAAGTGCAGAGAGTGCCACGTTCAATAGCAAGTAGCACAGTTCCCCAACGGTCCTTGACAACACTGACCTTAGCAACGGCATTTGGTGGAGGCTGTCGCTTATGCCGCATGACGGTGCCATGTGCGTTCACGTCTCACTGGAGAAAACAAGTGCAGCATTTAGGCAGGTATCATACTAACTCTGACATCCCCCCAGAGCAGGGTCTCCAGTCTTCCTTGGCTTTGTTTACCATCATGTCATGGCGCAGATGTAGGAATATGCTGGAAGAGCCAGCACTGTCAATTTTGCATATGTATCACTATGTGGCCTAAAACTAACCTCTCTAGAATTGGAATTTGAAACCATAAGATGCTACAAGACTGTTTTCTTTAACCACACTGTATCCAAACATTTGTAGACATTCTCTATAGTTACAGAATTCAGCCACTTAAAGTTCTCTCTACGTATTGCTGTAGAGGTTCTAGAGCAGCTACAAATGAGTCTAAGGAAATCATGCACAATGCTAACATTGAGCAGTACGACTATCTTCTCTGGAGTGTTACACTTTTAAGATCCAAACTAATAATTCAGCATTGGCATGTGCCCTTATTAATAATTATGTGGTTACCTTGAAATCCTCACATCAATGTTCTAACGTCCCAAAACCAAGAAGAAGAGAAGCTATCAATGAATACCCTCTATCAAAGAACCAATGTATAAACACTCCATCTGTACATAACTTTATCAGCATTCATTCTTAATTATCCCCAGATCACCACCAAGTCTGGAGATGAGTTCCTGTTGCAGTCAGATGACTATGGCACGATCAAAAAATGGCATGATGCCATCAAAAAAGCAGTGGACAGATGGGTAAGTTGCTTCATTCCAGTATCTATTGGTATTTTTATTACAGTCAATGCACGGCTTTGTTTTTTCTGCTTTATAAATAGCCTCTCATTGCTCACTAGCAGTTCAACACAGACAGTATATCACCCAAAGATATTTAACCTCTGGTCACATTTTTGTACTCTTTGATTTCAGAATTAATTTGAAATGTTATGTCATGTTATGATGAATAAAAATGGTCTAGAATGTCTGGGACAAACAGGATCATTATCTTCTGTTACAAGGTTTATTTGCCTTTTAAGTTGCCCTTTTAAAGATATAAAGATTAGTTTAACAGTAATAATAGTTAATCGTACAATTTGCTGTGATTAATTGTGAATAATCATACTATCCATTCATAAAACTGAAGCTTTTAATAATGGATATTTAAATGTAAATTAAATCAATTAATGTAAGATCTACATAATGGAATTAAATTAATTTTAATATTGTCTATCAGTCTTAAACTGTCATCACAACACAACAATATCATCCTTCTGAAGTCAACAGTAGTGATGATGTGTTTAGTTTGCTAAATACAGCTGCTTTTACATCACTATACTTTTCAAAAAGAGTGAATTATGGGAAAATGTTTGTCCAAACTTTAGTTAAATTATTAATTAGTGTAAAAATAAATGAATGTGTTAAATGCCCATGTGCATTACTGAGTGCCATGGGTTAAACATCAGCGATAATCCGAGAGATGGAGTTCAGTGAGAATGATATCTTTTCCCCAGTGAAACCGAACCCAGCCGACACACACAAACAACACACTCACACAGATCTTAATCTCAATGAGAAAACTCGGTGAAACTATTCAAAGTTTAGCAAATAAAGGCCCTCCACCTCCATCAGCTCCACCTTCATTAGCTCTAGGACTGAATGTGTGCGTGAGGGGGTGAATTACACCAGTGAGTCATTTCTGACTGATGTCTCTTGTTTTCTTCCTCCAGTCTAGTGGTGATACCAGGCCTGGTGGAGGGAAGGCCTCCCTGGTGAGGTCCAACAGCTCAGAGTGCCTACAGCGACGAGCTGGTGACTCAACAAAGGTCAAAGGCAAAGAGTCCAAGCCTGAGAACAGACGCTCTCTCAGTGAGTGATGCGTGCAACCAAAAAAGGGAACATTACAAAGAGTAACAAAAATATCAAGAGACTGTGTTCAGGCAATTAACCAGTCTGCCTTGAGGACCCTTGAGTGTTAGTTGACCAATGACAATCCACTACAGTTAACAGTGAGAACCCTAACAAAATTAGAGCTGGGGAGTTTGATTTTGCTACAAAGTCCTGAAGGAATTCCAAACGAGTGGGTGTGGTTTAAATTACTGGGTGTGACACAAGTGGGTGTGGCCTTAATAAGAAGCTATCATCAAGTGCTAAAAGTGGGTAGAAGCCTAGATTTACTTCTATGCATATATGGAACTAAATAATAACTCACATAAAGCCCAAGGACATTTTAAAATAATGATGTTTGATCTCTCCACTGATAGTGGCTAGGCAACTGGAGCCATTGTCATGAATGAAGAAATATTTTACCCACCACAGATGACATTTTGATGTTGACCATTGAAGCTGTCCATTATCTTCTTTGGTCTACAGTGTTTAAGCTGAACTACAGTGCCTCAGACAGTGCGGATAAGAACGGAGTGAAGAACAGACTGAAGAAGTTCATCTCCAGACGGCCCTCCATGAAAACACTACAGGAGAAAGGCCTCATTAAAGGTAACGCTCTAGTGCAGGGGCAATTCATTCAAATTCATTAAGTTCCAGTTAAAGAACATTTTCTCGAGCCAAGGTCAGAACATAATGTATAACTTTATGATTAGTGCCATGTCCTGTACATTAAAATAGCGTACAGTTATTGCACCATTTTATGCAGTTAACAACCGAATGTCAAATCAAATTAAACATTCAATTACATTCCATTCATTGCCTGTAAGCGCATATCCAGTTCAAGGTGGTAGTGGGTCCAGAGCCTATCCAGAATCATTGAGCGCAAGGCAGGAACACACCCTGGAGGAGGCGCCAGTCCTTCACAGGACGACACACACACACACATTCACTCACACAGTCACACCTATGGACACTTTTGAGCAGTGTCTACCTACTAACATGTTTTTGGACCACTGGAGGAAACCCGAGGACCTGGAGGAAACCCACGTGGACACAGGGAGAACACACTCCTCACAGACCGGAGCTGTGTGACTGTGACACTAACTGCTGTGCCACCGTGCGGCCCAATTACATTTCAATATATTTCAAATGGATTTATAAATAATTATAAACAACATATACTCTTATTAAAACATCCTTTTTATCATTTCAAGTCGAATTTACTAATAAAACAATGTTTTTGAAAAAAGATAAAGCATAATTTAAATAATGCCTCTAATGACTGGTCTTGTAGTTGCAGTTGACTTTACTGCTTTTCCATAACCAGCAATCTGATTTGTTCTTATTGCTGGAGGGAGGGACTTCATCTGTTAGCAACAAGCTGATTAGCTTTTTATGCTGAAGGATGGGGCTAATCCAAAAACCTAATCCATAAAATCCATTCCTTTCACACAACAATGTCATCCCAAATGTGCTTTTATCATATGCCTTGTGTTAATTTTACTGGTCCTAGGACAGCGGTGTGTCACTCATTCAAGTCAAAGCGCTCATCATAATGCACAGATCTGATTGGCTGAGTAGCCTCACATGTGATATACAGAAAGCATTAATAATTAAGTATATGAGTTTTCAGGACCTCTAAACCTGAACCATAATGATTAGAAGAGTCACAAAATTAGTCTCAAATTTAAACAGCTCTTATCAGTTCCAGGTCCAGGTCCAGATCGGACAGCGTCTGGGTCCAGACCCCAGATTATTCGTGACCCCTGCTCTAGTGTCTAGAAAACAGGAACAAATGTCAAATGTTCATGCAACTTTTGTGGGCATGCCGCCTATTTTCCAAGCAAGCTGACAGCAACATGAATTCTGAAAGTTCACTAGGTCAAATTTGCACGGAACACTTTGAAATAAATTCCGCTGATTAGCCAAATGGAGTATCTCCACTGTGTGTTATGTATCATAGATGATACGTTATATTACCTGGCATAAGCTTTTGTAGTTGCCCATAAGTAGGTACAAAAACAGGAAAGACACTTTATAATTCAAAGTGTGTGGTTTTATAACCCATTAAAGCACTGTTTGACAAGAATGAGAAGTTAAAAATGAGAAGTTTTAATTCCTAAGAACTCTTCTATAATGTATAAATCTGAAACTAAATATGTATGCATATTTTTAAACATGCTTTTAGTATTAGTTTAACTTTTATTATCTTAACCTTCTTATAAGCATATTTAAGAGTTTTATAGCATGTGAGCACATGTATCTCCTTAACAGTTATTAGATTCGTTTTTAAAAGGTATTACCTATGTCATATAAAGCTTTATAATCATGATTTGTAAGACATGTAAGTGATTTTTCCTCTGATGTGTGCAGGCTTATGCCTGACATAAATGTGGTATATAAGCCTTATAAATCCTGTGCAAAAGTCTTATGAAGACAAGATTCAAATACTGTATGATTGGCGAAATGTGGGATATAAGTTAATGGAGTTTTCCAGGTATTTTCCAGACATTTCCACAAAATAAATTCCCTCGTCTCCCAGGACGAATCAATTTCCCAGTGTGCCGAGCAAGAGCATGTGCCTCTGCTCAAGCCTGTAACCAATGCACTCTTACAGCACGTGGCATTAAAAGCTTTCTTGGCATTAAAAGCAGGGTGGGAAATTTGTAGATGAAGTGGTGATGATATTTGTAATTTCCTCTGGTGTCTAACAGGGCTGTTTTTAATGTCGTTTGAGCATCTATGGGGGAAAAAGGAGATCAAAGAGGACGGCATTGACGGGATAAATAAAAGTCCTCTGGGATTAAGAAATAGCGCAGGTGGCCCCTCCAAGGCAAGCTAGTTAGCGCCACATCCTTCTCCATATCACTCTCGCTCTTCACATCGTATCGCACCATTAAAGGGTAATTTATTTCAAAAAAGGTTCCCTCCCTCCACATATTTCTTGGGGAAGTGGTGCGGATAGGAATTTGTATGCAAAGGTGGCTCGCTCCCAGTCATTTATGCATTTAGCACAGCAACTTCCCCCTCAACACCCCACCCCCCCACACCCCACATCCTACCTCAACCCCAACACACACACATACACACACACACTCCTCTACCCCCACCTCCCCCTATCTCTTCCCGAGCGCTCAAACGAGAGCAGGCCATCTTTGATGTTCCATAAGCCTTAGGGAGAGCTCGGCTGGCCCCATATTAGTTCAATCGCCAAGTTAATAGACTGTGGGTAACTCCATATTGACACTTCCCGGATTGATTGAAGTGTGCCACATGATGGCGGCTTGCGATTTTTGTTTAAAAATAAATAAATAAATAATTAAAAATAACTTGGTCATGAACCTTGTTTTACTTGAGGCTAAATATGGCATATTTGCTGCCCCTTGTGTAGCTACACTCACACACATTACACAACTAGTCAGGTCTCAATCCTAACCCTAACACTAAGGAGTGTAGTGTGTTCTCCCAGTGTTCTCCCATTCATAAACTGACTGACTATGTGAATAAAATAACTGGGTGAGTGAGGGACATTGTCCACAGGTGTGAGTGTATGAGTGACTGGGTGAGTGTGTGATGCCCTGTGTTGGACTGGTGCCCTGTCCATAAGGTCTTGCTTCATTTATCACTTTATGAATGAATGTGTAATGTATTATTTATACGGATAATTGATTTCTTTTCATAGATTGTGTGTTTGGTTGTCACATGTTGACTCTGTGCCAACGTGAAGGGACCACCGTGCCCAAATTTGTCCGGATGTGTGTGGAGGAAGTGGAAAAACGAGGTATGTTCTTTGGTTTGCTGCAGATTTTGAAAGTGTGGTAATTTTTTGTTTCTTATGGTGTAATTATAACTTTCATATTCCATTTTACATCGCTGTCTCAGGGCTAGAGGCTGACGGTATCTACAGGGTGAGTGGCAACTTGTCCACAATTCAGAAACTACGCTTCATAGTGGACCAAGGTAACCTTCATCTTCATTTTAAGACTTCCAATATGGCGTCAAATAAAATAGGTTCTAAAGTTCTGAGAACCAAAAAAACAATAAATGACATTTTGTAATTGAGAAAACTGTCATTAGTATTGATAGTTATAAAGTGAGAAGCTTCTGAAGGTGATGGTGAAACTGAGAGAAGCTCAACTGAGAAAAGGCAGAATGAAAGTGAAAACAGATTCTTCAAAATAGAGGATTATATGCAGAAATATTCTGTTTACAAACCTGTTTTTATAACTCTCAATATTAATGACCGTTTTCTCAATTACAAAATGTCATTTATTGGCTATGGATTCTGTTTTTTGATTCTCAGAACTTTAGAACCTATCATATAGATTATATAGGAATGGTTTATGTATTATCTATTTGTAAGATGCTGTGTGACATACTGATAATGAACCTTAGACTAAAATAAAAGACAGGATCTGTTTATAGCATTGCTATAAAGAATCCTACAAGACCTACAAGTGCTGTCCTAAACCAAACAATCCAGCAACATCTCAAAGCATATACTTTTAAATGTCATGAGTCAAATATGCTTTATAACCATGTTATTTCTATATAAATAACCATTTTATATCACTGACTGTCTCAAGTCACATGAATTTGAGGATCTGGAGTACACCAACACACACACATTGTGAAACATTACCACACGCTCAGTTTTCTGTGGTCTGCCCACACTGTCAGAAAATCTGTCACTGTGGTGGTACCATCATGAGTACATATACATTTACTTTTAGTGACCAATAATGTGCATCTACTGTATCTTTTTTCTGAGAGTATACGTCAGTAAACATGAAATAAAACAAGTGGATTTGAGTCTCTCCTGCTTCTTAAGTGAAGAGTGCAAATACTTCATTATTGCCGTGACCCCTCGTCTGAGTCTCTCCAATCATAGCGCTATTATGTGAGAGTGCAGAGATGAGATTAAACTCAGCAACACAGACACAACGTGTTTGAAAAACTAAAAGCACTGAAAAAACGAGAATGGAGAAGAAAGAGAACCAAGTGAAAACAGTTAAAAACAGACTTTCTGCTTCTCGCTCCTCACTTCTGTGCACTCAGGGTAAGGGTGAACAGCGAGCGGCTCATTATCATTTAATAGAACAGGTGCTGAAACCAGTCTTTCTGAACAGGGCTGTTTATACATGGGGATAATGCTGCTGTTGGGTTTGATCCTTGGGGCATTTTGACCAAAAACCGGTGACAGATATTTCATTGAAACCCAAAAAAGGGGAGAATATTACTTCTTTTTTAACTGTTATTTTTCACGACGTTGTCATAAATGGTTTATGGAGGTGTTATAATGTCATTACGTAGACATTGTTCAAAAGTAAGTGTTATAACAGTAATCATGTTCCGCTTGAAAGCTTAGGTTAAATACTGTTGTGTTGTGTTTTGCATGCAATTATGCCTTGTTATATTCAAAGTTGTTTTTTCAACATACAAAAGAATGACTGAACTATGTTTGGGAACTCTCTGGGGATGTAATAACACTTTGGTGTTTTAGTGAAAGAACAAAGAACAACAAAAAGACTGACATAATGATTTTCAGTCTCTAATTTCCTCATCAAAAGCCTGATGTTTTGATTCTGTCCCCATAACCCCTCCTTTCTGTTTTTTGCATACCCAGAGGAGGAGCTGAATTTGGGCGACAGCCAATGGGAGGACATCCATGTCATCACTGGAGCGCTAAAGTTGTTCTTCCGTGAACTGCCAGAGCCTCTGTTTCCCTTCCGCTTTTTTGACTCCTTCGTGGAGGCCATAAGTAAGAAACTTTTCCTATCACTTCCTATAGCCACTGCTTTTAAGGAATAAATGCTGAAGGGTTAAATATAACTTCAGGGAACATGTTGCCAGATTTTGGGATTCAGCAAAGAGATTGAAACATAAACCTGTGGCCGAATCTATGAATCTACAAACCTGATTCCAAACAATATTGTGGATATTACGTGAAATGCAATGCAAAAATGAAAGCATTGGTTTGTAAATCTTTTTGACCTTTATGCAAATGAAAGACAAGAAATGTAATGTTTAACCCTAAGCTTCTTAGATTTTTGGTAAGTATTCCCTGATCTGGGAATTGACAGAGATGGGGACTTGAGTTTGAGACTCAGAGACTCGCACTTAAGTCGCTCAAACAGTGACTTCAGACTCGACTTAAGACTCATTTTCAAATGACTCAGACTCAAGCTTTGGGACCTCATGAACAATCTTTGTGTAATGTAATTTAATATTATTACTATAATTATCTTTATTATTGGTTTAGTGCCCTGCATTCAGCTACCTCTCTTTGGTTATAAATATACTTCTTTAATGATAATTATTGTTTACATTTTGCTGGATTTTTATTTATAGTAGTACATGGACTATAAGCCTATAGGCTGCATATTTATTTGTAATTATCTGATTAATTCAGCAGACTGCTGTTTGTTTGTCTGTAGCAAAGCACAACCCACAGAATTAGGTATTATTCTTGCTTGTTATTTATTAAAAACAAACAACCCGTTTAACGATCAAATAATGTCCGCTTGCAGTGGCGTAGCCCAAACTTGTTCCGAAGTCAAACTCGGATTCAGAGCACGAGACACAAGGCAAACACCTCTTTCTTTTAGTTTCCACCAGACGTGCCTTACCAAACCCTTCGCTTAAAGCAGGATTAAAATGGCAATTCATGGTTTTCAACCATAAGAGAGTTGACTTGGACTCGTGGTGAGAGACTTGAGACTTGACTTGGACTTGCAAAAAATGACCAGTGAACATGTCTGGAAACTGATGCTGTCAAAGTGCTAAAAAATGACAATTTGAAATTAGAAACAGTATGAAATGTAGATGATCAGAGGAAATCATGCTTGGACATAAAAGTATCCTCCAGGAATGTTCTAGTCTTTTATGAATGAGGATGGATGAAGTGTTGCTAGTGAACAATTCAAATGTTCAAGTGTAATACATGTGAATTTTGAAAAGCAGTGAATAAGATCATTAGATGAATTTGTTTGACATAAAGATGGCAATAAAATCTGCTTTTAAAACCCCCAAATTATATATTACACATTAATCAAAAGTAAGATGATAAGGTAAAAATGCTTTTGACCCAAATTCAGAAAAATGTTGCAAGCATCAAACTGGTGATGAACATATAGAAATCCAAAAGCTAAACCATCTAATGCAAGGGTTTATAATTACACTGTATTTACTAATCACTGCCAACATGTCCAAATGTATGTCTAGTTTTTCTTCATGTTTTAGGCATCATATACAAAGCAAACTTTCAGTAGATGACTTTAAGACTCATTCAGTGGTGGAAGAATGGTTCTGTATGTACAATGGCCAAGGCTGGGGTGTAGATATTAGTATTACACATTAGACTGAAATATCCAAGCTTGGATCCTTCATGAGATTCCAGATATGTCATCTTTCATGACCTTTCTGAGATGCCTGTGAGCCAAAAGGGGGCGCTCTGCGATAGGCCTCCCACATTGTGAGCTGCTCCCCTCTTTAGGGAGTGGGGGAATTCCTCAGGCCAGAGGGCATAGCCAAGGCCTGCGGTCCAGACAGAAACTGTCACCAGATCAGCTTTAATGTCACATGGAACACCACCCCCCGTCCAAAACACACACACACACACACTCACTTATACACACACACACACACACACATTGCCACAGCAGGCCAAACTCTGGGCCTCGATTTAGCCGTCCAAATGAAGCCATGCACGTCCTCTTGGGGTTCTCCACCTCTTTAAGATGCCATGTTCTTACTTGTGTGGAACTCATGGATGGTGTATTCTTTACTATGGATGTTGTTCCAGTGTTGACTCGTGTATAAACCGTCACCAAGTACGATTTTAGAAAGCGACATCATACTAACTGGCAACAGGTCATAGTTAGCCACCAATTCTATATTTATATAATCCACCTTAAGGTTAAGGTTTGATGGTTGACAGATACATTACCTACAGATATATCATCAGAAGTGGTCGAAAGTGCTTTTTTTCAATTGTAAACACTTCCTTTAAGCTCCATGTTTAAGGAAAGCTTACCTTTATCTCTCTTCTCACTTCTGTAGTAAGTAGCTGTTGGGATCTTACTCTTGAAAGTGTACAAGGAGGAGAGAGTCGTTCAGAGGTTGAAGCCCCACCTCAAAATACTTTGACACTTCCTAATATGTATTTAACATGTGGAGTTAATGCACACTTTAACAAATGATTAGAAGACAATTTGACACTGTTTCCATTCATGGACATAGATTCCATTTTTTCATCTTATTCTCGGAAATAAGGTGGAAAACACAAGCAATCAAGGACAGGATGGCAAGTACACTCCCTGGAGAGGGTGCCAGCCCATGACACACCTCAAATCAGGTATTAGTTAGATTTAGTTCATGCAAACTGTTTAGGGTTATGTTTGTGGTTAAGTTTAGTGTTAGAGTTATTGGAAGATTTAAATCTGATGTTTTTCAAAAATCACATTTACTTTCACATACATATTTAGCACACACTAGGAATGGTCTTTTAGTAAAGCATGTCTGTAATCACCATGAGACCAGGCTGGCCAAATACCTATATATTTAAATTTAAGGTGGTAAGTTTTGTACAATTTCTGAAATCTAGTTCCAATGATGATCCTCTGGTGCAGAGGTATTTATACTTAATATTAATATTTAAATAAATCAGGTTCAGATTGAGAAAATTCCCTTAAGCCAAAAATTAAACAATGTTTTAGTTTTTTTTTAATGCATAGTAAAATAAAGTGCCTAATGTATGTCTTGTAGTTGTAATTGACTTTACTGCTGCCCCTCACTAGCTTCAAAATATTGTCAAGCTTCCTCTGCTCACAGCATAACCAGCAAACTGATTGGCTCATTTTTCTCCCATTTATTTTTCAAACGGTAAATAATCTCCATGTTAATAATGTTTTTGGTTTCATGGGTCATCTCCCGAAGTGTCCAAAATCTAACTATTATCTCGTCCCATATTTCATTGTCCCCACAACAGCTGTGTTTGAGCCCTGCCCTGTGTGAGTCACACAAACAAGTCGCAGCGCTCATCATAATGTACAGATCTGATTGGCTGAGCAGTGTCATGTGTATTATGTACAACACATACGATTGGTTTGTGAGTATCCTGGACCAATAAGCATGTAGGGTAATGGCTAGAAATATTACACCAGTTAAAGTAAACACTTAAATAGTTCTCATGAGTTTATCAGTTATAGGTGCAAGGCTCGGGCACCAGTCTGCCTATTAGTGACCCCTGCTCTATTGGATAGCCTTTTAAATCTACACTTAATCTGGGTCTGAAGAGACCAGTTGTAGCTGAGGCCAGTTTGTCTATTTCTATTGAATTCAAGATAAAAGGACCAGTGAACGATATAGTGTATTTGGATGGGACTAAAATCACTGCATTCCTGAGTTTACCTCACTTCATTGTGTAAAACTAATCCTGACAGAACAAGAACAGGGCTTTGTTACAGTGTCAGTGTTGCTTTGTTCGGCAAGAAGATGCAGGATATAGAGCAGGAACAAGCCTGAGGTAGTGTTATAACTCAATTATAAATATTTGCTTGCACGTGCATGTAGGCTGGAGTACTGTAAAGTGCTTAAGTCCTTTTAATGAGTGGAGGCTCTTGATCACTTACAGATAACGTTTAGTCCACTAATTAATCCAGCACGAGGCTTCTCCTAGCAGGAGGTTTAATGAGCTCAACCTGCAAAACACTGAGCTCTGGGGGAGTCTGGAGACTCTGAAAAGACAAATAACCACTCAGTAATTGGTACCGCAAACATATTGTATGATTATGAGATGTAGATGGTAATGAGAAACATTTACATACTGCACATACAGCACTGTGCGAAAGTCAGAGACTTTATTTCATCTCATTTCCACACAAAGCACACAAGTTTTATAGGCATGAGTGTGTGGAATTGTCCACAGGTGTGAGTGTGTGAGTGACTGAGTGAGCTGCAATAAGCAATTATATTATTTAATTTTTAATAATATTTAAACATAATATAGACTAGGGTTGTGTCATATCTCGTTGCTTATGATAATATCACTATTATATTTAAAATGAATTTAAAAAATCAGTATTGTGATATTAATGATATTCTGACTTGTTTACGTAATGACATCATGCAGTAATGTGTAAAAAAGGCGTACGTTCATTATGCGAGTCATTAGGCACAGCAAAACAAAAATTGCCAAAGCACCCTGAAATATGATATTTTTAAGGCCATATCGCCCACTTTTACTATAGACTTCTGCTTCCATATACACTGTATTCATAATGATGCTAATCATCCTGAACACGTTTCTGGTGATTTTCCCCAAACTGGCAGCTTATGGTCATTCATTAGACTATAGCTATGTTTTGGACTGTGACACTGGCCAAAAAGAATCATCACCACTGGCTAACTCCTGACCATGACTGCCCTTTAAATGGGTGGCATTAGCTAAAGGTCCTTGGACGCACTCTTTGGACAAAGGTTGGTTCAATTAGGAGTGCTGCCCAGTAACACACTGCTATTGGAGCAGGTCATGGCTTTTCCCAATTTGTTTTTTTTCACTGTGTCCAAAATGGCTCCCTGTCCAGTCTTCTCTATATTACTCTCTAGTATTTGGGAAAGTAGGGAATTATTTCAGACACTGTTTTTAGTTGTTTAGTTTGTTGATTTTTCAAAACACCTGTCTGGTTGTTAATTAATTTGTTGTTAATTGGGAAAACACTTTTCTGATGATACTAGTGCACTAGGGGCTGTAAACACACACCCAGGGAGACAGGCAGCCATCCATAGTGCCCAGGCAGCATTTTGGGGTTTGGTGCTCTGCTCAAGGACTCTTCAGCCATGGATGTTCCTGCTGGTCCAATGGATCAAACCAGCAACATTCCAGTACTAAGCCAGGTCCTTTAACCATTAGGCCAAGGCTGCCTCCTGAGGACTGAATGCTACTGTTACTGTGTGGAAAATTAATATCCCATATATATATATATACAACCTGATAGGGTATAATACACACAATTTTTAACTGTTGAGGTTAGGGTTAGGTTAATTATGAATGTTGAGGTTAGGGTTAACATTTAGGGTTAAGGTAGTCCAGAAATTTGAACAACTCTTCTCCAAACTACAAAGACTGCAGACAGGAACAAATTCATGGTGAGGGATTTCCTCAAACACTGGTTTGAATGTCAAGGATAGAATAAAAGCGTGGGGCAACTTAAGAGAAAAATACAGACACCCCTGAAAAACCTCAATGAGGATTGGGGACCCAGGAAGGAATCAAGTGACATCAAGAATCAAGAGTTGTATTTGATTCTTTCCTGGTACCACATGTAAACTATGGCCTGTTGAAAAAGAAAAAAAACTATTCATACATACATAGTGCACCTCACAGATTAAGAAACAAATTCAAGTACACCACTACATTTTGTATTACACATGGTTGAGGAAGATATTGGTGATTCTACCTTAGTGGATTGGTGGTGTAATTGCACAGAGATGCAGACACCAACGCACAGTAATTAACACTCACAATGGCGAAGAGTACTTGTGCAGGCCTACATAAGTGCTGCATCAGGTCATTTTTTTCAACAATGAGAAGCACTTGAATGGATGGGGACGTATTTGCATAATGCATGCTGGATATTGTAGTGAAAGAACAGTGATGGAAAAGGATATTAAATCATAACTTAAAAACTGAGACTACAAAGCTGTGAAGAAGAACATTAAATAACACGACCAATAATATCAAATATTAATTTCATTTAGGCTGGAACGTCCATTCAATTGCTCAGAGAATCAAACAATCAATACCACACTTGCAATAGTGAATAGCTGAAGAAGAGGAATCTCATTATTATGAATTGAATATTATAAAATATTATTGTTACGTTTATTGATTAAGTTGACCTTTTTTTAACTGTTTATTTATTTATTTATTTAACATCAAATTGTAGCTTCCTGTTTTATAATCAAGCAATAAGAATCAAACTCAACAGTGGAGAATAGAAATGGCACCTAAACAGAATTCCTTATGCAAATATGATGCTAATTATTTAATTCTGTGCTTGCACTTGAAAAGCATGGCCAAACCACATTAATAATCCTTAAATACTTAATGCTGATATTAATGCATCTCTGGATGTATTTTAAGATTGTCTGTTATAGATATATATTGCTATACACTGATTTAATTTATTTGATGACATCTGTAAATCTACTGTAATTAATCTTCCTGCATTTGTTAAGGTCCACCACTTGGACTTTGGGTAGTCCTCAGGTAGACAGTTGGCCTGATTCTCCCACATTCTGCGGATGGTCTGGAGAGGAGAGGATGGCAGGAAGCAGCTCTTGGCTCAGGACGGCCTGAATCTATTATTCATATCGCCTGGTGTCTTAGCGACATTGTCCCGCCACCTGTCTCGCGTTTCTTGTTGTTCCCAGTCAAGGCGTACACGCTGACAAATTGAGGTTTTTGTACTGTAGGGTCGACATGCGGAGAAATCTGTGTTCCCAAATCGACTCCCGAGTTCCTACGATTGCACAGAGATAGCAACAAAAACACAGGAGCGTGTGAATACCAAACGGCATCATGACGAATTCATATCAACTGCCAATGTGAGACCAATCTCGCCACTGGTGCTGAATATCATTAAACCATCCTCTTTCCCCATCTACTGTCTCCTGATCCCTATAGGATACTAAGTATGTCACAGTGTATCAATGCTGCTAAAAATCGAACAGAAATGTTCCTTTTCGTGCCTCGACTTCCAGCCTCTAGTCTCTAGAACTGATGTCTTCTACGAAGCCTGCTTAATTTCTCTGGCGTGGCCTCATTGGCATGCAAAGCCAGCATGCAGAAAGAGTTTCAGATGCATAAAAAAAAATGCTTCCAAGTCTCTATATTTCATCAAGGATTCTTTTTTCATGTTTAATAAATTACAGCGGCCCATCCGCTAAAGACTTTGTTATTCATAAAGCAAAGCATTCAATTGGGATGTGTTTAAAATCTTAATCATAACCTGCAGGACTATTTGCAGTGTGCTAATATTTGCCTTGACAGGGGGCTTAAGGAAGTCAGGAGACAAAAGCCTGAAGATGAGCTTGGGCTGCGAAGCGAGCTTTATTTGAATAAAGTAGGTCTCAGTTGTTTGTAATTGGATTAGGTTCGCAGTTTAGAACCGAACGCGTGTCTATTTAGCGAGTCTGCGGCAACCCGCTGAAGATGCCATACCCTCTGCCTAGTTCATGTTAATGATGATGCAGTTTCCATGCATGCACCGAAAGACAGACTGTGGCTAGATTCACTTGAAATAAAAGCAGGTAGAAATTTAGCTTGAAACAATATATAGAAATCCATTCACTGAATTGTAATTCAGGCTGTTCACAATCAAATTTCGCAACACAGCAATAAAAAATTGTATCCTTGTTCCAACTTAATGAAACACAAACTCACACCTGCAGACTTTTCCCCATAATAATCAGCACCAGGGCATTTTGTAGCCCAATGGGAAGCATTGTGAATCAGCACATGCCGATTTAGACAGGCATTTTTAGTCTGTTATATATTAATGACACTGTCCACACCATCTGTCCAGAATGCCGAACGAAGGACCATCTCCAATATGCTCGCCACCAAAGGCAAAGTAATTAATGACAGCAATAATGCCAGCAATAATGACTAGATTAAATATTTTACAGGCCGACTGCCATGCGCTTGTGGCAGCCAAAAAGTGTCATGGGCCACGGCTGATGGTCTAAAGGCAGAACTGTCTGAATGCTTTTATTCAAGAACAAGAATCTGACTTAAGTGTCATTATAATGAGGGAAACAATAACAACAGAATACAGAGGAAGATCTTACTGCACACTGATCTGAAATCTGTCATTCCCACCTCAAATTAAAATAAATAAATAAAATCTGTGCAGGATTATTGTGCAAAAGCTGACTTTTCATATTTTAAAGCCCACCTGTAGAGGTCAGGAGCATTTCTACATCTCTAAATTCAAGTAACCGCATACAGAGTCTTCAAGTACTGATGAAAATAGCTTGGGTGATCTACCAGGTCTTGCGTGGTTGCGGTTACTTTTCAAAACTTAAAAATGAGGGTGCTCCTGTTTTATTTCTGACACTTTCTTAAGTGGAAGATTGACAATTGTGGGGAACTGCAGCTTTCTTATTTATTCACATTCAGAAGCTCGTCATATTTTAAAGTGGAATGGTATGCCTGAGGGGAAAATATGACTGTTGTTTGTATGTAGTTGAAGTTGAACTTGTCTGTTTTTATTCACTGTTTGTACTACCACAGAAACTCATTCATTTGTAGCATTTTCGGTTTGTGTTTACTTTCATGTAGTTAGCGCTCTCTGGAATTTGGCATCCCACCTTAAGTAATGTTAAACAGCAAAAAAAGGCAATATTGCTCACCTATGGAGCAGGAATAGAGCAATATCCTCACCTCTTTTCTTCATTTTCAATGTTTGGGGGTGAGCATAGAGAAAGAAAGCTAAGATAATTGGACAGTTATTTTATTTTTATTATTATTATTATTACCATTTTCTGATGCTTGGGTTTCATAAACACATGAGACTAGATTCCAATACGCAAACAAACTGGATAGTAGCAAATAGTTAGGAAACTTTTTTTTTTCTATTGGAAATATATAAACCAAAAAGCCTCTAAAAACACTTACCCAACACAAACAATGTGGCAAATAGCCAAAACAAAAGCCCTGTATATTCTTTGCATTCACTTAGAAAACATGTATTTTCACTAGATGTGTTTGGTTATATCCCTCTGGATTTGCCTCATCCGAAAAATGCATTATATTGTAACCCATAATTTCCATAATCAAGCATTTGACAGTCCTAATTTGTAGATAAAGACTACAAAACCCAGCCGGTTCGCTGCTGCCACCTATAGCAGCGGGTCAGGGCGGCTCTCCGTGCCCTAGAACATGTTCCCTGTCTGCGCTCAATTGGCAAAGCTGGCATCTGACAGGGGCATCTGTTCACTGCGGCCGTGCCAGCACGGTGAATACACGCAGACATCTGCTCCATTAGTGCCCAGGGGGCATCCTGGGCAGTACAGTAGACCGGACCCATCATCCCTGCCAGCTCCTTTCCATAGCAGAAGTGACAAAGAGCACCAACAAATATCGATGGCCCTCCAATCACTGAAGAATACTTAGTGTGTGCAAAGTTTCAAGGTGTTCAATTTGGAAGATTCACCCACAGTAAAATCTCTGGATTTGATAATGGTAATGGTGAGGTTGGGATCATTTACAGATATTCTGGATGATCCTGGAATCCTGAATGTTGACTGCAGTGTGAGAAAAAAAATGAAAACTGAAGCTCAAAATAACTAAAATACATATCATATATATATATTTTTATGGGACTCCTGACAAAGTTACAGCTTAAAGCTTTCATTTTAAAAAAAGACAGAAATAAAATAAAATCAAAACTAAGCTTCAGATCTGAAACACTCCACAGATTTCCCTGCTTATTCTTCTAAGCAGACACCTAAGAATGATGGGTCTGAAAGGGTGTGTAGATGTTAACAGGTGGACATAGAGAAAAGGAAACAGACAAAATTGATGGACCTCCTGGAAAAAGGGATTCATTTGGTGAGAAATTAATTCCACATCAAAGTAATGGCACATCACTATGAAAATCAAAGTGTACAACCAAAGAAGCCTCTGAAGATGTTTGACCAGTGGACTGTCCCCCCATAGCCCAGAGCTCAGTAATTGTAATTACTCAGTAATACTGATTCTGTTTAGGAATACATAGATCCCGAGAAGCAGAAAGTGCCACCAACTTCTAAGAATGAACTTCAGAGATGTGGAATATCCGCTTGACAGATTTCTTGGGATTGACCTGCTAACTGCTGAGAAGGTTGCACTGATATCATGTCATAATACAGTATTAAAACTGTGAATAGTTCAAGGCCTTTCAAAAGGCAAACAATTCACTACCAATTTTAAAAGACCTTGTGGCCTAAAATAGCTTGAGCTAAACTCGAAAAACATGATGCATATGGCCAACCTGGTCATAAGTGTCCAGATACACACTTACACAACCTCCTCGTCATGGAAAAGCTGTTCTCAAACATCTGCTTGGGGATCATATATCCCCTGATCGAAATGTATGCTGGAGCGATACAAGATATTAAACTGCATACAGTTGTTAATCCAAACACTCAATACACTCTCTGGCTGAGGAACCGGTATCCTGCCTCCTGCCTTTCCCAGTGTGAGTCCCAAATAATTACAACTACAGAATTACTTCCCAAGGTGTGAGAGGAGAGCTAAACACATTCAGGAAGTGTCAAAGGCCGGTGGGTTAGAAGTATTTCATGAGGTCACAGGCCATCTGACATGTCAGACGTAGTGAGGTCAAAAGGGCAACATTTAGGTCTAGTGTTACAAGCGCAATGGCTCTTAAAAGCCATTAACCAACCTCAGCATCTCAGAACAGAGGGCTGTCGAGTGTGCCCACTAAGCCAAATGATAATAGCTTGTCATTTATAGTAAATACTATTACTATTATGAACTGTCAGAACACACTTTTGATTTCAAACTTATTTCAAGCCTATTATTTGGGTGATGGATAATTCTCAACACTGACACGGTGGTGTTAATACTGCTGGTATGAATAGATCAGACCCAGCAGTTGCTGCTAGAGTTTTTAAACCCTATGTCCACACATGGCCTCTTGATTAGACACTGAACCAAGCTTATTTGATAAACCCAAGTGTCAGACAGAGGCTGGAAAGGAGCTGAATAATTCATTGTACTTTTTCTTTTTTGTAGAAATAAAGGAGCAGAAGCAGAAGATCCAGGCACTGAAGAAGCTGGTCCATCAACTCCCTAAACCCAACCACAACACCATGAAACTGCTGTTCCATCATCTGCAGAGGTGTGTCAAAAAATGCCCTTGTTAAAAATTCTCTTAAAGAAACCTCGTGATAGAAGAACCACTTGAAGGACCTTTTAGTAAAGGGTATGAATTTTGGTTTGCATTTCTGTTCCTGGAGATGTACCGCCCTGCACTGTTTCAGTCCTCCTCAGTCCAGCAATTTACAGAGTTGGATTTCTAGGTTAGCCAGATAACTTAATCCTAGAGTTAAAGATTGTTCACATCACTCCTGAGCTTGCTAGATTTAAATTTAAGGTTAATACAGGGTTCTATACTTCTATTCTTCAGGGAACCAAAAGTGATTCTTCTAGTGTATAATTCATCAATTTGCTGAGAGTGGGTCCCTAAATATGCAGTTGAAAATCTTTCAAGCACTTGTACATAATATAAAATTCTCTAAACTCTTAAAAAAGGGTTCTTCCAGATGGTTTTTCAGTAGAGGTAATGGTTCACATGTATGGTTTCATGTAGCAATTTTTTGAAAGTTTGTCTGTGTAGCATCAAAAATGCTTCTACTGTTGTAACAAGCTGGACTTTATAACAATAGAAAACTCTTTGATGTTGTATAGGACCTCTTTCAGAATGGTGCTGTATAGAACCATAAAACCACATTCTCCATCAAGCTGAAGAAAAAAAAAAACATTTGAAGAGCTTTTCTGAGAGTGTACAAAGTTTCAGGGTTCTTACAGGGACCTTTGTTGTGTGGAAGGTCAATAGTGGAAAGTTCCAACTATTGGAAGGTTCTTTGGGGAAGCAAATGTGTGAAAAACTCTTGTTGGGGCATATCTTCAGACCATTCCAGTTCAACAGTTCTCCATGTTCCTATAAGCCATGAAGGTAAATAGGCAGTACTATGTCCAATACTGCTAATAGAGTTAAGAAAGAGATTCCCAGATGTGAACAAATCCGGACAGACTATTCGAACCAATTGCATTTCCCAACGGCTCTGAACCAGAGTGAACTACACATGTTAATCCTGTTACAGATGGAGGTGTAGCAAAAGATGTCTTGCTCAAGCACTCCTCTCATACTGGTGAGGTTAATAGGGAGTGTAACCCTGGTATGTCACATGGAAAGCAGTGGTGGTACTCATGTCACTACTCCCACTTTTACTGTGATAAGCAACCCACTGCAGATGCACCATGCACAAAAGAACTAATGCTAAACTGCACCCAGAGTGTTTTTTTCCCTTCCTGTGACAGTGCTCGAGTCCCTGTCCATGCTAACATAGCTGGCACAGTCGGTTGGCCATATGGCTAGTCTCCATCTCCCAGGAGGGGTGTTCCATCCCACTTTACCCTTCTGCACATTTACCACCCTGCACAGGAGGGCCAGAAGACTCATCTCAGATTGATGAGGGCCCCCTCCATCCGCAGCCCCCCAATGGAACATGCCCTTTGGCTCTAGAGCTAAAGTCTGTTTGCTTGCGTATGCCAGGTCTCCCCAATCACACAGAGATACAGGCTGTAAGTGAATCATGACGGTGTACATGATTTGAAACAGGGAGTGTACGAGGTGACTGACAGGTATTGGTTTGTATGTAGCGTTCTTTGATTGGTAAAGAATCTGTTCCATTAGTGGTCCAATGGTGATCCATCCTTCTGTAACACTATGACAGGTTCACTCTATTCCGCAGCTTTGTATTTAATGTTATATATAAAAACGTATTGCACAGGATGTAGAGCACTGGGCAAAGATCAAAGACCAACCTTTATTCATTTCAATTTCAATCATAACATATTAATTTTTCTGGAAATTTTTCTAGGAAGACTAAATATATAAAATAATCCACCTGTATTCGTCCAGTGTGAGTTCCACAACTCAACACTATGCCACTGCAAGTATATGGAGGTGCTGAAAAAGCCTTACCGAGAAAAAGACCCGGACAATGATCTAGAATTGAACTTGGCTTATGTGGTATAATGGTGGTTGTAAAATGCATTAATAATGGACATTGGTAATGTGTTCATTTTCTTAAATCTTCATTTTACAAACAAAACCACAGAGAAACAAATTTAGAAAAATACACACTTGGCTGAAGTTACACTTGTCTTGCTGAAATAACCCTGAACGTCCCTGGAAAAGACATCACCTTTACTGCAGCATATGTCCCTCTTAAATTCCAGTATACCCCTTAGTATCATGCCATGGGCATTGATGCTCCCCACATCTGGGGGATGACAGATGTTGGATTTTGATCCTTGTGGTGAAGAATGGTTCCTTATAGTCAGTAATATACAACTTTAATTTTTAAAGGAAAAACTATACTATGATTTTGCCCCATCCTAAATTTTGTAGTGTGTTGTAGATGTTAAATTTTATATTCTTCATTTTACAAAATTACAAAATACACACATGTTGATCAGTGTAAACATTGGAAATCTTTTCTATGTGTTCAAGGTCAGTGAAGTAAATGTTCAAAAGCATTAACAAATCAAACATCCTTGCTTCTATTGCATTGTCTCAACATGTCAGGCAATGAGCTATTTACATTTTTGGTTGTTTTCTGATGGCGGGGAATGAATAACTAGTGAATGATAGTTTGGGCTAGAGGTTAAATAAATGAAGGGTGGTCTTAGGACGTCTGCAAAGATGAATATTAATGTGCATATTAGAGATTAATCATCAAATGACAGAAATGACAACAGACATGTTCTGTAATCAAATACAGCACTTCCAAATACTTCATGGACTAATGATAAGTGGAATAAGCTCATTAGGAATGGACATTGCACAATTTACATTCCAGTTCCCTCCGGTCATACGCGAGCACACGCTAAAAGCATTAGCATCAACTCTTTGAATGGCGACCTTAGATAATCCACTGAACTCTTATTTCTCTGACTGAGAGCCTGTTACAGTGGAGCTTGTGGTGACACTGAAAATCCCTGTAGTGCCACCAAGTCTGTCCCAGTTCTTTTAGCAGCTGGAGAGAGGGGAGAGCCCTGGACTTTATGAGGCCACACCCACTGCGACTGATGTGGTGGAGTTTATACTTCACTCTCACTTCTGGAGTTGTGTTCTGCTCCTAGGATTGAGGATTGTTTTCGCATGAGTAACCTTCAGGAATGTGTGGTCAATCAAGGACTGGGTAGTTTGCTTTTCAATGCTATTTGAGATGGACAAATCTAATGTCTCAGTGTTTTGAAGATTCTGAATGATAAGCACTCTTCGCTTTTAAAGGATGGTTCTGCAAGGGTTCTTTATTACAGGCAATGGTTCTTTTAAGATTCAGGAGTGCTGTATAGAACCATTAGCATGTTTGTATATTTGGTGTTTTATAGTAATAATATCAGCTTGTTGCTGGAGCATTTACTGACCTATTGATTGCGAGACTATCCAAATATGGAATTTATGGCATGGCTCTTGTGCCACGTCTGCAGACAAGAGAGCTGAACCAAAGCACAGTCTGGCTAAAGTCATTGTCATTTCCTGTGGGTTTGTGGATCTTTGCTTCAAATATTATTGCAAAGGCGAGTATTGGGAAGATATGTATGTATGCGTTTGTCAGACTGTATGCGTTTGTCAGGCTGTCTTAGAGCATATTCTCCCGACTTGTGACCATATTCAAAATCTTCTAAAATATAGCTCTATTAGCCTGGTGCTATCTTAAAAAACATGGCTTTGGTTCGCTGCTCACGATTGTATTCATACTCCGCTAAATTAATCAGACAGCCCCAGTATTGAGAATTATTTGGAAAGAGGATGAAGCTGTTATTATTATTTATTTATTAAATATATTTATTTATTTATTTATTTATTGCTAGCTGAATGATACCATTCAACCTAAAATTCCCAAAAAGTTGGTTGGAACTTGATTTAAGTAAGCTTTTACACTGGAATAATAAATAATTGTAATATTTTGGATCAGAAAAACCTTTTCAGTCTTAGAAACATCTAGAACATCTGAATTTTTACATAAAAAATAACCAAAGAAAAAACGGACACTACAAAATATGCAGGTGTTTTGAACCTGTCCAAATCCTGCTAATTACTTTAAAATGAATTGCCGTCCCATATGTAAATCGCTAAATGTAAAACCGCTGAAATAATCACTTTACTAACTTCGTAATCATAAAATTGTGATGTTTTCCTTTTTTTTTTCTTCATTCATTAGCTCTGCTCTACATTTACTGCACCACAAATATCACAGAATAAAAAAAAGTAAAGAAAGACATTGATATGAAGCACTATAGCTTATTTTGGACACTATGCAGGACACAGATGCAAATCTGGACCTCATGAGCTTATGCTGACCATGCGTAATGCCCAGTGCTGGCTAATGGGCTCTCCCATCACTGGGATATGGAGTACTGGAGCTGTGTTCTCTGGAGTGGAGCATCATCCTATAGCTTTGGGCTGAGATGCAGTGGTGGGTGAGTTGAGTCAGTTACTGCAGAGAAGGGATGATTCCCTGCAAATACCCTTCAGAAGAAACCCTGCACGAGTTGGTGTCCACAAACTGGACCCGGATGAAGGAAGTGTTGGTCAATGTGTCACCATTCCAAGCATAACTCTCAGTACAGTCAATACAAATTAGCTTTAAATGCTACAATGGTTTGGCAGCGGCTGCAAAACAAACATAGAAAGCATCAGCCTGCAAAGTCTACAAAGTATGGCACTCTAATTAAAACAAATTATTATAGTTTTCAATCATTTCCTTAGGGTGTGCTCCAAAGGTTCTCAGGTTAAGGCCGTGGTCCTGGAACCAAGGAACTAGTAGAATGCTTCTTTCCACACTCCATGTTTCTAGACACTTGACCTAAAGTGCTTCTGAAGTCAAGGGAATGAACAGGTAGTTTGTCCCCCTTAAGGCAGTCATTGCCTCTACTCTAGTAGAAAGCCCTCATACCGGAGTTTGGATCATTGCTGTGAGAATCTGATTGCCTTCAGCCACAAAAATGTTAGCAAGGTCAGAAAATGCAGCTCCTCTTTGGCACTGTCTACGGGTCAGTGCTTCTCTATGGAGCTGAACATCTGTGTCAACGTCTGTCAGTAGAAATCAATTTGAAATAGTGTGACACATTCGACCAAAAATAAAATTAAATGCTAACAACTTCCTGCTACACTTCACTGAAAGCCACATTAGCCTTCAGTGAGAAGTATCACTTTAACAGAACAGGTACGCTGAAGCTAAGAAAAGAACCCTCTCAGCCACGCCTGGCTTGTGGGCCACATTTTCTTCTTGGCTCGAGCTCTGTGAAGTCGGCTCTTTGTTGTGGGCGGACGGTATGCCCGTGTGGAACCAATGTTCCTTTTTTCCTCCGTCCCGTAGGGGCCTGTGTTCAATAAAGCAGTTGTGTACTCGCATTGTGATGATGTGGTCAAGGCAACGGGCTTTCTCAAGCCTACACTCGCTCAGCCGTGCTATTTACGTCTCTTTTTGTGGGTGTTTTTGTCACCACCGCTCATATTTCCCATTTGCCACAAGCGATTTAAAAGATGCTAGGTTTTGGCTTTTTTTTTATTTTCGCCGGTAATTCAAGGTTCCCCTCAGCGCCGGAGTGGAAAAGAAACCTGGAGCGACCTCTGCGGCGAGGGCTCGCTGATCAGGAAAGGCCAAAATAAAAACCTTCCCCTCTCATCTGCGTCTGGCCTCGCAAACGGACACGGGACAATGCCAGCTGAAGGGACACACCACAGCGTATGATAATGAAGTCCGTAAAAGATACAACCACAATTAAAGGGCACCTATAGTGGATCCAGACGTTCAATGGCACACACAGTTTGGATATTTCTAACAGAAATGAGGTGCCAGTTGAATTAGATGACCACACCCACATGTAAATCACCCCAGCAATGGAACTGCATCCTCTGGAGGGACGGGGCAGTAGAGCAGAGGTTGTCATAACCTGAGTCTTGCACAGCTGTTAGGAGTCCCTGTTATTTATACAAAGCTCCAAAAGTGGATTTGCTTATATCTTATTCATTCAGAAACATGTTGGACTTGTACTTAATGTCTGCCAAGTGAGCGTTTACTACTGTAAGGCAAGGTATTGGGTGATATCTATATATTTCTATGCATTATAGTTCCTTTAAAGGCAATATGTTCACCCCCTGTACCACAAGGGAACACAGTTCTGAACATCCCTGTTCAAAATGGCCAGTTTCTGCGCCTGTTCCTTTAAATGATAATGAGCCACTTGCTGTTCACTCCGACCCCGAGCACACAGCAGTGAGGAGCGAGGAGCAGAAGCTCTGGTTTTTAGCCATTTTCACTCAGCTTTCTTTCTTCTCCGTTCTCGTTTTCTCCAGTTTTATTCAGTGCTCTTATTCCTCCGTGCTCCTTGTGTCTGTTTTGGTCCATTTAACTCTGACATTGTGCGCTCACATGAACATGGATCCAGTGCTGTGATTGGTGAAACTCAGGGCAATTCAAACGGCTAACCCTGACAGCAGAAAAGGAGCAAAATCAGAATGACTTGTTTTAACCCATGCTTTCAGACAAACAAGGTGGCCTTGTTTCACAGTGTGTGGGTTGGTGGGCTCCAAATACACATATATGGCCCCTTTAAGACCAAGCCATAACAAACAGCTACCATTACCACTGGCACATAAACGAAGACGCAAAAGCAGACGTCTCTGAAGACGGACAGTGCCCACCGCTGTGACACTGTCTGGTATTTTCTCTGCTGAGGATGTGTTCTAATAACATGAAGAGAATGACACAGTTTAAAGCTTAGAGCAATGCCTCTTCCCCGCGCCCCATCCCACCTCCATTTATTATTCGCCCCATCCTTAAGGACCAAACGAGGCTGACCCAATTAGTGCATAGCCTCCTCAGTGAGGGAGGGGGAAGGGAGAAGGAAGCCAGGGCATTGTGAAGCTATCTCCCCCATTTCATGTCAGAGCTCACTCGCAAACGAGATGCTAATTAATAACCATTGGCATCTTGAGTCGTGCACGTCGGATTATGTGCGGGATATCAATGATTCCTCCCATCCGTCCAAGCGTGGAGCGGTCACCTCCGGTCAGAACGGCCACCGGCAGACCCTCGGACTGACTCCGACACCAGAGTTTACTCTCAGGGCTCACAGTGGATGGATATGGTCTAATGAGGGTTTCGCTGCAAACACACACACACACACACACACACACACACACAGCTGTACTGCATCTTGTCTACGGAGTATAAAATAGATTGCACACAGTCGTGCCATATGTTTTGGCATTCAAGGCTCCAGGCTAACCTTTTCAGAACCACCATAGAACTGAAAAATTATTAATAATAATAATAATAACACACACACACATATATTCATACATATATATACATATAGACCCAGGTTACTTTTTGTGGTTAAACCTTACTTAATCATTAGTAATGAAAGAAAGTTTTATCGTATACAACACTGTCGTCCCGAAACAGCTTTTGTCTTATCCTGTGTGCTATTTTCATTGGCCCTGGGATGACAGGACAGCATTAGTCTGGAGCTCTGACATCTCTCCAACTCCAACAATTACAACTGACCATTGAAAAATTCTTTATAACTTTATAAAGAAAATCATAAACTCTACCATCTTGAATATTAATGGCCAGATATGCTCACAAATGAAAACAGGCCTTTCAAATGGACAGCAAATGATGAACCCAGCAAGCTCGCCCATATTGACTTTAGTGGTCATCCAATAATAATGTAATTTAAGCTTCGGAGGTTAACTACACTTATTTGATTACAAAATCGTGTTTAGGATCACAGTACTAAAGCCATTGCATGATGAAATAATTAGTAAAAGAACACTGGCGGATTCTGAGGAGTGGGAGCCGGGGGGGTGAGATTTATATTTTAACGATTGTGGGGAAAAAAATCACTTCGGAAATGAAGTCGCTCTCTCTTTAAGATCATTAGCGAGCCATTAGCAGTGGCAGCGGAGATTCCTTACATCACAGCATGCTAATTAGGTTCCAGGACGAGTGTCTGACTGGCGGTGATGTACAGGGGAAACCAAATGGCCGAGGTTAATTATACACATTAAGATGGGAGTTATTGGAAGTGCTTGGGTCGCCCTTAAAGTCAGTCACTCAGATTAAAGGGGTCTCGATAGACAATGCTGTATTGTATTGTGTACCATTGTTATTCCTCTCTCTTCAGCTTCATTTAGAATTGAATATTAGTGCTTTAACATTTGACACTCTACTTTATATCTGTGATGTCTCTTAGACAACAATGGGATCAGAATGAAGGACAAAGGAGATTTTGCTTTAACACTTTCTGAATCTGCAGATATAAAGATTTGTAAACATATTAATAAGACATTGTAAGGCATAGGTAAAACTTAATAATGTCTGGTCAAACTACACTTACATACTCTATACCTTCAAATGTCTCATGCCTTTAACTTGAGTGAAATCCCATTTTGCTGGGATGGCTTTCCACAAGGTTTAGGAATGTGTATATGGGAATTTTAGCCCATTTGTCCAGAAGCTCATGTGTGAGGTCAGACAATAATATTTGAAGAGAAGGCCAGGCTCGCAGTCTCTGCTCTAATTCATCCAAAAGGTGTTCTATCGAGTTGAGGTCAGTCAAGTTCTTCCACAGCAAAATTGCTCGTTCATGCCTTTATGGGCTTTGCTTTGTGCACTGGTGCACAGTCATGTTGGAACAGCAAGGGGTCATTCCCAAACAAATCCCCACAAAGTTGGGAGCATGAAATTGTATAAATTCTCTTAGTATGTTGAAGCATTAAGAGCTCCTTTCACTGGAAATAAGGGGCCAAGCCCAATTCCTGAATAACCACACTCCACCAAACTTTACACTTGACCTGGCTCACTTTGTGGCCGAGTTGCTGTCGTTCCCAATCGCGTTGACATTGTTATAATACCACTGACAGTTGAATGTGTTATATATTTAATAGTGAGGAAATTTCAAGAATGGGCTTGTGAAACATTCTTTCACAAATGTTGTAGAAGTATTCTGCATGCTTGGTTTCATACACCTATGGCCATGGGAGCGATGGCGTTTATTGTATAGCATATGCATGTTTTCCCATATATAGAGCCCATGTGATCAGAAAATCAGCTTTAAATGTTTTGGCCCTCCCTTTGTATCAGAAATGTCTGAATTCTTCCCTTTTCTTTTATGAAATGTTTAAAGAATAGATTAATAAAGAAAATCCTGATGAACTTCCATTCAATTAAGAAACAAGATTTTTAAAAAGGTTATGCACAATATGCATGGATGCATAGTTTATAAATAAGGATTGGTGCAGTATAATGTAGTAATGGGGTTTGAAAAAAAATCCTATACCCTGTCTATCTAGTAAACTGCAGTGAGGGGCGTTTCTATAAAACAAGGACAACCCTAACAGGAACACCCCTCTCTGTTTTTCACTGACTCACAGTAAGACAGAAACACATGCTTCTCTATTTTATTGGCTCACAGAGAGACAGGAACACCCACTACACAAACGCTCTGGCTGTGTCCCAAACCACACACTTCTTTACTTCACACACACTGTCAGAAAATAAGGTTGTGTACTGGTACAGTGTTGTTCTCTAAAGGCATAGACAGCATAAATGTCCCCTCAAAGGTCCAACAGTGGTTTGTGTGTACCTTGAAGATCTACTACATTCTCTTCTCCTGAACGAAAGTTAAACATCTTCATTCACTGCAACAGAACAGTAGTTAATAGAAAATAAACAAAAAGTCTGGAGCTAAAATGGGATTTATGATATCCATTCAACTTCAAATTCAAATAAATTTTGGTGCACACAGGTTCCCAACTTAAAGGAACTAAGATGCATACCTGAAGATCCCACCACAGTGACAGATTTTCAGTGTACTACACTAATGAATACTCTTCTAATGTTGGAAATGTCTGATATATCTATGAGCATCTTTGAAGAGATTAAGATTTCTTCTAGGACTTTCTTTTTGTAATAATTAGGTTTGTGGAACAGAACATACTCCTTGGTTTGGGAGCAGATTCTCAAAAGCCATTGTTTTGCCCCCTATTGAGGACATGTGGACTTCTATTAATGTAAAAAAAACACTTGACCTAAACATTTGCACACGGCTTCATCCCGCAATAGTGCAATAGGATTGCTCAGTAAAAGACAGAACTGTTATTGGTTTCTCCACTCATTTGCTAATGTGCTATATATCCTGCCATAAAAAGTGCCCGAGGACGCCTGTTACGGCGAGGACTGGAGCTCTGGTTGTTTTCTTGGAGGCATCTAAGGGGGCTTTTAGCAGGATCTCTGCGAGCTGAGGTTTGGCCAGGGAGGGGAGACAATCAATAGCAAGGGTATTGAAGGACTCTTAGGAGGAGCCAGAATGGAGCCCTGAGGCTGTGTTATGGGTTTGAGGCCTGGAAGGAGAGCGAGGGATTGTGGTATAGGGCAGGGGGCCAAGTTGTCAATGGGCTCATGACTAAGAGCTCTGAGGTGGGACGCAGTTTTAACATTTCAGCAGGGGGGGAGATGTTTCTTTGCCTGGGTGAAGTTGTGAAAGGTACTGATTTAAAAGCGTAACAGGCCTGTTTAGCACTCCAGTGCGATCCTGAATAGCTCATGTGTTTACGCAACAAGAGTGATGTGTTGGTGACTTGGTGTAAGCCATTGTTTTTATCCAGTTGTGTCCAAAAGTTTCAACACCACTTGTCAAACGACATGCTTTTCATCTGTGTTTGAACTGGACTTTAATTAAGTACAAATTCGGATGCAAGATGACATCCTGGTAAGGGTCAGAAAACCTGTACAGGAGAGGTGCTTTATATTAATATGCAAAGTGTATGAACAATGTATGTAACTACAAAACACTATTTTGTATTAATTATATTATTGTTCTATTCATATTAAGGTGTAAATACATTGTTATTACAGATCCAATAAAAAATGTTAGCTCTAGAGCTACAGTTGTTCACCCTCTATTCTTCTCTCTTCTCTTCACAGAGTTTTAACCAAATCAAGACAAAACCTGATGTCCAGCCAAGGGGTCAGCATTGTGTTTGGACCCACGCTCCTGTGGCCGGAGCTGGATGGCGGGAACATGGCCGTGAACATGGTATACCAGAACCAAATCGTTGAGTTCATGCTCATCGAATGTGTGGAGATCTTCGGACCCGAGGGCAAGTAAGGAGCGCTTTAAAAATAACACGGACGCCGGCACGGAAAGTTTCAAGGCGGAGGAGGAGACGGAGGACAAAGATAGAAAGGAACTGGCAGGACTTTGCTCCACAAGTGAATTCAAAGCCTGTGACTGAAATGCACTTTTGTATTGTATTTCTCTCCGATTTGACCACAGGAAATGTCAAGTTTAGGCTTCCACTGGACATACCATTGACCACTGTAACATGCTTCCAAATAATCACCATGTACAAAAAAGTACATGCACGCAAATGTGTTCACGTTAGTCTAAGGACTAGTTTAAACACGGATTGTATATAATATATAATCTCTTTTGAAAGGTATATAACTGAATGAGATGTTCTGGAGATGCTGCACATAAGGTGACCATCCCCAATGCCAAGGTGGTATAAATCCACCAACTTTTTTAATACCTCTGAGTGAGAATGTGTCCAGGATTGTTATCAAAATCTGCTTTTCCAATATGTCATCACTGACTGGACATTGTATGGAACAGCAAACAGCTTATCAACTTGGTGTACTCTTGTAAATAAAGTTAATAAAGATACTGTGAAAGGTTTGGCCCATTACATCATAAGTGGGTGGGGCTTCTTTACACAGATGTAGATCCCACTTCAAGAAGCTGAAGGAGTAGCCGGCAGAGAGTGCTGTGAACCCACTGTGGCACTAGAGGAACCCGAACAGATCGTGGGGTCTACACTGGGCTTTCTGGGGCTTTGCGTGGGCCAAGCTGTCCATATTTTGCATAAGATGTCCCTGTCTGTGCCACACCCGCCACACCTGCTTGAGCTCCGCCCCCTAACATACCTGTTTCAAGCACTCAGAGAAGGCAGGGCCCTGCTCAAACTGAGGGTCTACATTCACTTCAAGCCTGTCCTAACTCTTGCGTAGTATTAAAAATGACAGTTCTCATTTTATTCAAATCACAACTTATTATCGTAAAACGACAAAAGAGAATGTTTGAATTTCCAATTACAATTACATGCTATTTTAACACATTAATTAGACGTACAAAAAAGCCATTTAAACTTATTTGTCCCTGCTCTTCCTCATAGTCAGTGCCCTACTTCATTGCCTCCTTCTTTTATTTTTTTGTTTTGTTTTGATCCGGCTGCCGTCCGGATCGCTGAGCCTCGGCGCTGCCATCACATCGGTTTCTAATCAAACTACCAAAGTGCTCTCCAATTCCCTAACAGCAGTGTCTTTTTATTTGCTCTCCGCAGGCCAACGCTGAGCCGGTCTGCGTGGAATGTGTTTTTTTATTCCGTCCCAGAGATAAGAGAGAGTCTGTAATTACACGGAGAGCCATCCCTTCTCGTTGCTCGCGCTCTAAATCAGACGCCCCGCGTTCTGGCAAATGGCGACAAGTAAGGATGAAGGGGGACGGAGGAGAAGGGGGAAAAAAAGCGGGAGAGTGACACAAACCAGATATGTGGGTTTGCAAGGCTCTGAAAAAGCCATGATGGAAATATAGGGGAGAAATTAGCTGGAGCTTGTAGTGACCTTGTTGGCAGCGGCATCTCTCTCTCTCTCTCTCTCTCTCTCTCTCTCTCTCTCTCTCTTTCTCTCTCTGTGTTTTTAAGGCGGCCCAATGAAACCTACTCTGCTACACTTCCCTCAGCGCTAAGCTCCTGAAAGGAAAGAAAGGCAAGGTCAGATTTTTCTTCACAGCTAAGAAAAACAGTCGTTTCTTGGTTTGGTTCTGACAAGAACGTGAAGAACATGGACAAGAACTAAAGCACCATAAGTCGAGTTCTGCGCTCTGGGGCGGTCAGTCCACTGTTCTGAGAACACCATCGGATTTGTTTCAATCATTTGTGTCTATTTCCTTCTTCCAGTAAGAGATTCTTGACCTATCCACGTCCTTTCAGACCCACATTATTCAGTAAACTTCATAGTGGAAGCATGGACACAAACACCCGTGGACGCTTGGAGGGTTCCATTAAGGTTTTAGCGTTCCACTGTTTGTAATTTAAATGTTTTTGTAATGTATTCCTCATTTACTTAGAAGTGTCTCCCTAAATATCAAAAGTGTGGTGGCCATTTTGACAGAAACTAAAATAAATGAAGAGCTGTCTCAGCGGTTGTTAACACACTTGCACTTCATTCTCAGAGATCTCACAGAACCAAAGGTATTAGCTCCGTCGTGTTTCACACAGCCTCGGGCTATATGTTAATACTGAAACAACAGCTCTAAGACATTATGGTGCCCCTGCTGTTCCCATATGTACTTCACAAGATCTTCTTGAGTGCCGAGCACGGAGAATATTAATCTTCACATTCTCGCGTGTTATTCTGGCGTCGATCCTGGCCTTGGATATCGTATTCTGCATGTGCTAACCAAAGACTTTTCCCCCTCGCTTCTGAAATGTTTTGAATATGTGGGGTACGTTTAAATAAGACGTTTGGAGTGTTAGGGTTTTATTTTCTCTAGAGCAAATACATAAATTACAAATAATGGCCCACTTATATATATTATTTTCTTTTTCTCTCTAACGCTTTATGGACAGCCGGGTCTGAAGGTGAATTTATACATATTTTACTAAAAGACTACTCCCAGCAAGGGCTTAGGGTTTTAAGGGTTAAATGTATGTTGCAGGAGAATGTGTGTTTGTGCATTTGTATCTTTGAAAAGAAAGAGGTCAGCTATAAACTTCCAATTCCACCTTAAACGATGAAGTAATAGATTCTGCTGGCTGAGAATATTTAAGGTGGAACTGGAAGTTTCCAACAAAAACAGCTTCACATCCCACAAGAGTGAGGAGAGGGTGATCAATATATGAATGTTGAACCCATGAAGGAGCATGATGCGTGTTCAGCAGATCCTCTGATATCACTGCAGACTGGCAGAGCTGCCGACAGGGCACGGCTAAGAGCCTGGGAACGAAGTTCTGCTCTTTTTATCTGTGCTCCGATGACATCTAAATTCATAGAGTGAGATTTTAAACCACTACAGCTTGAAAACAAGGGGTAGGGATTACAAATAGAATACATGTGAATGGGCCTTTATTTAAGGAATATAATCACAGTGATGAGACCCTCGGCATAAGACAAACAGAGACTGGCACACTGAGGGAAAAACAGGACTGCATATAGTTTGCTCATTACAAAAAACAAAACAAAACAAAAAAAAGAGTTTGTGGCCTCTATTCTCTGGAATGTGGCGTGATGGAAAGTCAGCTACATGTGAGTGAGCATCTTCTACGCATCTCTTTGGCTTCCATGGCCAAATGCAATACTCATGCTGAGAATGCGAAACACGAACCATAGGAAAGGAGCATCGCGGCGACATCCTCTCCCTTGTGGCTGAAGGGTAGGAATACGTCATAAATCTTGCGCCGGGGGAGAGCGACAACAAAAGCGGGATCAGATCTCGGGGTGCTCTGAAAGTGGTGTGAAAGACCCTGTTGACGCCATGCGGTCGATGGGCTGGGTGCTCCGAGCGCCAGCGCGAGACTGCGGCCTTCGTGTTTTCCCAACCGGGGCCAAGACGTTCCACGTCTAATGATTTCATGTAATAACTGGAGACCACTGCGCCTTGGAGAACCCCCACCCTGCACCTCTCTCTCTTCTCACACACACACAAGAAAAAAAAAAAAAACACACACACACACTTTTGTTTTCCTTTCCCATCCCATCTTGGCAGTGCTTCATGGAAATGAGTGTCTTTGTAGGCCCCCAAAAAAGAGCACTAAACGAAAAAAAGACCACCACCCCCATCCCCAAAGAAAAAAAAAAAAAAGTAAATGAAAGCATAACAATACAGTGTCCCTGTGAAGCGCCTGCCATGTTCTAACCACCGGGCCCCATTAAAAAAGAGACCGTGCTCCAAGAGAACATGGCAGCATATTGATAGCATATGACTGTGTCACACAAGGACAGCTCTCTCTCTCTCTCTCTCTCTCCATCTTGTTTTTACATCAGGAACACTGGCACCAATGAGTGACTCAAGCCAGCAACCTCAGGATTGACCACCTCCAACAGCTCAAGCTGAAGTATAATTCATTAACCTCAAAACCCTGTATCTCCAAAACAGAAACTTCATAAGACAAGGATGCCAGCGAATTACTGAAGTCACGTTGTCAGTCTGTGGACTGCGCCATGTCCATATATGGAGTTATCAACCTGGTGTCATTCACTCTTAAACATGAAGCTGCTACAAAGCGTTCTTTGAGCAATGCCATAGTGTTGCGCTCAAGGAATCTTTTGTGGCAACTTTATTTTTAATGTGTTAATAATACGTTTAATAATTATAATAATTATAATAAGTTTAATAATACGTAAAGATGATACTAAAAGACCATAGCTCTTAAATCATTGTCATTTGTATGTTGACGACACATTGTTTCATTATAAAATAATTATAAATTATGTTCAGTAAGGGAGCGCCCATCCAATGGGGGCGCTGTTGCCTTATATACTCTCAGAGACTCTGTTATATACTCAAAGAAGGGCTACAAAAACAGCAGAGTTCTCTGTTGGTTTCCACACACTACGTCAGAGGGGGGTTAGGGTTAGTGTTAGGAATGGGGATAGGGTTAGGTTTAGGTTAGTCTCAGCCACAGACGCTCCACTCACAAGTTGACGGAGTCTGATACACTCTGTGTGTTAAGTTGACTTCACTGTCAAGATTCTGCCAGTTGAATTCTGATTGGCTAAATGCCTCCTTCTACACGTCAGGCCAAACTGCAGTAGTAGGTGTTTCTTGGCAATGTTAAGTGGCGAAAAGCCAGAGTCTGGCAATACAAGGCTGTGTTTGGGTTAATAGATATTTTAGAGGGAGATAAAAAAATAATACATTTTTCTTTTTTTTTCTTGTGTCATGTGTAGAATGTAAATATTGTTCCTGTCTTTTGTCATTTTATGAAAACTGGTGCATGGTTTTAAAGATGACTTTTCATTTTCAGTTATTCAACAAAAATAACTGAAATATTAAGTAGTTAGAAAATGGCAAATGAGAAAAATGTATTCATCACTGCATTCGTCACTGTTCCATCAACTAAAAAAGCACTGCAGAAGCATTTGCATTTGTTCTGTCTTTGGGGATAGTATTGCATCTGAATTCACATGTGAGTTTAGGTTTACATGATTTAAAGATGGTGATTGCGATCATAAATATACATATTAATACAACACCTTTTGGAAATTTCGAAAAATTTGACGACAATTTGAATGTGTGTGTCGCCCTGCAAAGGACTAGCGCCCCCTCCAGGGTGTGTCCCCACCTTGTGCCCAGTGACTCCAGGTAGGCTCTGGACCCACCGCAACCCTGAACCGGATAAGCGCTAACAATGAATGAATGAATGAATGAATGAATTGCAATTGTAATTTTTTATACTATACAACAGTTACCATGATATGACTGAAGTGCGGGAGAATGTTTTACAATCAAATGTTAAACAAAAACACTTATTTGTACACACAATAAACACTGCAGCCAGTAACAGCTTTCATGCACAATGTTAGCAAGCATTGCAAAACCTGATAAACTGGGATTGCTTTTCTTAGTTGGTCACAATTACAAATCCCATAACAATAACCTTAAAATATGAATGTAACAACACACAAGCTAACACTACTGTGCCTTGAACTGACACTGTAGATGTGGAAAAAGTATGCACACAGTTGCAAAGCTAGTATTCCTGGGCAATGGTTCCTCATCCTCAGGGCAATATGCTAGCCAAGGCTAAGACGCCAACTAACTGCAAATTTGCTAACTGAACTACAACATACAACACTTTGCAACAACACATCGCAATTCTTCCGTCTCGGCAGAGCAACGCAAACTCCAAATGAGTGACCTCTGCTTTACAGGAGTTTTAAAATGCTGTTTTGATTCGACATAGACGACATGCACATGAGCTCTGTGGCATGTTGTTGAGGTCCTGTCGACACACAATCAACCCCACTCTCTAGTCTCCTGTTTCACTTAATGCTGTGTTGAACGCTTCAACTGCGTCGCCAGAAACAGCCAGACATCAGATCAGACAGGCCTTGAACGAATACAAAGTGCTGAAAAGAGAAGGCTAAACTAAAGTCAGAGCAAACCAGATCACTCAGCTCATGCCCAATCTGGCCTCGGCCCTCTTCATGCACAGCACCAGCCCCCCCCCCAACACAGTTCAAACTGAAGGTACTTTTCTTTCTATTATTTTCCGTCTCAGGTTTAGAATAACAGCCAAACAGAACCAGGCTCTCTGCTGGTGCGTGAAATTAATGCCACTGTTTCGTGTTGATAATCCCTTTTAAAATGCCCCCAATCAACACCTTGCTGTCTAACTTGGGGCATCTTTGTTTTTCTTTAACCGTAAATTGTCGACTTAAACTCTGTAGAAAGCACGAGGCTGTGGTTATTTTTTTATTTAAATTCAAGCCTTAATCCCATGCCCTACAAAAGGTAAAAGAGGGCATGGTGGAGATAAACACATTTTTTAAAGACTGACTGGTTAATCTTTGTTAAGAGTGACAGTCTGTGAGGTGGAGGAGGATTAGACTGACAAACATTAAAGGGAGCCAACATTGTTGTAGCAAAGGTCTTTGTTGTTGCAGCTTGGCTGACAGTTTTTGTTTTTACATTTGGAAATACATCAAATACATACACTTCCTATGAATCCTATGATATCTAATGCTTTATAACTGCATTTATAAGGTGATATATATGTTGTATATTAGTAAATGTTAAAACTAAACATCCCTCAAGGATCCCTCGGCCATGGAGACTGAGGGAGGAGACAGTGCAGTTCCTTCGCTCTCACTGCTCCAGTGCTGTCTCCTCCCTCAACATCCACAGCTGAAATGCTCTTGTAGAGGTAGCTAGCTTAAACAAGGTTGCCAACAACATCACTAACAGGCTTTCTATGGTGGGAAAATGTGGAAATGTCAGCTCTTGGTTGTCTCCTCGGCAGATGAGAGCAAAGAAATATGCAGTAACTGGCCTTCTGTAAAGACCTTGCCTACTCTGCCCATGATTGGCTATGCCTCATTGCCTTGGTGGGTTAGGAGTGAGGGGCGTAGGGTAAGAATATCAAGGTCTGTGCAAATTTAATCCATATTTGATTAAAATACGATTTATAAAAACACTTTATGACATCATAATCAGGGCTTGATTTGTAAATTATGATGTAAGGGAAAACAAACTGTGGGAAGTCGTGCTATACACTGAACAGGTGGTGGTGGGCTATAGAGGGGATGAACTTGTTATATATAGAAAAATGTAGAGGTGTAGGATCCATGTGAATAGGCTCTGGAACTAGATCCAAATCCAGGAGCAGGTACGAATTAAACACTGATTTTAACTAGGTAATCCATTCATTCATTCATTCATTATCTGTAACCGTTTATCCAATTCAGGGTCGCTGTGGGTCCAGAGCCTACCTGGAATCATTGGGCGCAAGGCGGGGATACACCCTGGAGGGGGCGCCAGCCCTTCACAGGGCAACACAGACACACACACACATTCACTCACACACTCACACCTACGGACACTTTTGAGTCGCCAATCCACCTACCAACGTGTGTTTTTGGACTGTGGGAGGAAACCGGAGCACCTGGAGGAAACCCACGCTGACACGGGGAGAACACACCAACTCCTCACAGACAGTCACCAGGAGCGGGAATTGAACCCACAACCTCCAGGCCCCTGGAGCTGTGTGACTGCGACACTACCTGCTGCACCACCGTGCCGCCCTCTAGGTAATCCACTGGTCCAAAAAACAAATGCATAAGTATGTACATGATTATTTATTATTTTATACGTACATTTTTCATTTGTACAACTCACATGCAATTGAAAATATAGTAGTCCTTGTAGGACTGTTTTATACTTCAAAAAGTGTGACCCTCACTTGGATGGACTAAACAGGTTTAGTACAGAATCTTTGACACATCCAAGCCACTAGGTGTCAGTATATTTTATACTTTAAGAAAACAGCTCCTTTAATTCAGATTATTTCACTTAGATGTGTTTTATAAATTAGGCCTCAGTCCTGGACTGATTTTAGGCCACACACACGACAATGTGTTCCTTCAGACGCAATAACTTCAGTGTGTAGCCCGGTTGGCTAGGGGCTCCCCGTCACCGTCGTGGAGAAGCAGAGAAACATGAATTAAAAAGGCCAATGAAAAAGGGCTTAATGTGCTCTCCGGTTTATAGAGGTTGCTATTAAGTTTTTATATGTGGGCTGACATTTTGCGACGGCAGAAACGGCAGCGTTCGCGGCTTTATGGCGTCATTAGGTCCTGACCTCAGTTCAGTCCGGCAGCCTGGCGAGCTCTGGAAGACTCGTCTGGAACACCAGAAGAGAGTCCAGATATGTCACGCTACTTAAGGGTCAAAGCGACCCCCAGTACTCTGTAGTAAGACACGGTGTCAGCTTTCACCAGCAGCAAACATGCGATAAATCAAGCCATCTCCGTTTGAGCCACAGTGCCAGAGATTTGTATTCCCCCAGTTTATTATTGATTCTTTATTTGCTCATAGCCAATTTCTGGGGTCCTCCTCCATCAAGCGGAATGCTAGCACAAGTGAACACTTTTTCTTAATGGAGTCAGAGGCTTTGAATAGCTCACCACACTTGCAGGAGAACACTAACTGCTCAACACGGGTATGTTAACTAACAGAGTAACAAACTGACTTAGACATAAACCTAATAAACTAACTTATAGAAAAATATAAAAAAATATTGATGTAGGAAACGGAAAGTTTGAGCTGTAAAGGGTTACTTATTAATAAATAAATAAATAAATAAATAAACCTGACCCAAATATTTACCAACAAGGTGATTACATTTATACATATTTTCATACATTTATACATATCTGACCAAAAATTATTAAATAAATAAATATATAAATAAATAAATCTCACAATTGATAGAACATGTACTAAATATTCATTCATTATCTGTAAGCGCTTTCCAAATCAGGATCACGGTGGGTCCAGAACCTACCTGGAATCATTGGGCGCAAGGTGGGAATACACCCTGGAGGGGGCGCCAGTCCTTCACAGGGCAACACAGACACACACACATTCACTCACACACTCACACCTACGGACACTTTTGAGTCACCAATTCACCTACCAGTGTGTTTTTGGACTGTGGGAGGAAATTGGAGCACCCGGAGGAAACCCACGCAGACACAGGGAGAACACACCAACTCCTCACAGACAGTCACCCGGAGCGGGAATCGAACCCACAACCTCAAGTCCCTGGAACTGTGTGACTGCGACACTACCTGCTGCACCACCGTAAGTACTAAATATAATTTTATACGATTATAAAAATATAATTATTAACATGTAAAACGAACTAAATATATTTGTAAATACTTCTGTTGAACCCCAAACTTAACCAAAAAACTGATGATGGTTCTGTTCCTGTGATTCTCCTTCAGGTAAATTACAGACCGTTTGTATTTAGTGAAACAGCGCCACAGGTGGACGGGAGCTTGCTTAGTGAAAAATTATTTCAAATCATACCTTACACATGTTACAAACACCTGGGGAGCTCTTTTTAGTAACATATATTCTCATTTTAACAGATAGTTTTGAACAAACATTCAGTTGTACTTCACAGGCTCAGTGGCATTATGGGATTATTTACATATCTCACGTCACAAGAAGCTGAACATTTCTCAAGTCTGCACTGAATGTGAATCTACAGGGTTTTTTTTACACTCTCAAAACAAGTTAGTTTCGCTGTGTGGTGTCACCACAGAAACCAAAACTGAGGAAGTGAATGGTTTGGGAATTCAAAAATGATCATTCTCTTAAAAAAAAAAAAAATACACACAAACAAAAAAGGGTTTTTTATTGTCGTGGCACAATAGTACAGCTAAATTTGGAATCAGTGTTTAACACATTTGTGGCAGTGAACAAGTGGGCTCTGTATGTGTGTGAGTGAAGAGTAGCAGTGGTGTACATTAAACACAGCTGTTTATTCAAGAGGAATTAATTGGCCCTGATCTGAGAAGGTGATCTGTGATCAGTGTTATCGTTAATATGGTGGAAATACTATATGATTTAACAGTAGTTTATTCCCTAAAAGACTAAAAGGGCCAGTGACAAATAAGGGTTGGTATGAAGTCCAAGTCAAAAATATGTTTTAAACTTGTTTTTATATTTCTACCATTTTAACCAGTTTAAGAATCACAAGCAAATAATGAACTAAGCCAAATAAAATAATGAATAAAATAAAATAAAAATAAATAAGAGTAATGGTGATGAGGGGCGGCACTGTGGCGCAGCAGGTGGTGTCGAGGTCACACAGTTCCAGGGACCTGGAGGTTGTGGGTTCGATTCCCGCTCCGGGTGACTGTCTGTGAGGAGTTGGTGTGTTCTCGCTGTGTCTGCGTGGGTTTCCTCTGGGTGACTGTCTGTGAGAAGTGTGGTGTGTTGTCCCTGTGTCTGCGTGGGTTTCCTCTGGGTGACTGTCTGTGAGGAGTGTGGTGTGTTCTCCCTGTGTCTGCGTGGGTTTCCTCTGGGTGACTGTCTGTGAGAAGTGTGGTGTGTTGTCCCTGTGTCTGCGTGGGTTTCCTCCAGGTGCTCCGGTTTCCTCCCACAGTCCAAAAACACACGTTGGTAGGTGGATTGGCGACTCAAAAGTGTCCGTAGGTGTGAGTGTGTGAGTATTCTCGCCTTGCGCCCAATGATTCCAGGTAGGCTCTGGACCCACCGTGACCCTGAACTGGATAAGCGGTTACAGATAATGAATGAATGAATAATGGTGATGACCAAAAGTGTTAGTCTTATGCCCAGAGCCTTATTTCATCTTCCATTTTAATTTCACATCTCTCACTAAAACTATGCTTTTAGATCTGCATCACTATCCTCCTTTATCCTATAGATGTGTGAAATTAAAGAGATTTCATTTATAGATTTTAAAGTTTTTCAAGCTGCACATTGTAGTATATTATCATTTTAATAATAACAACACTGATTTTAATCATTTTATTAATAATAACAATAATAATATAATATTATTGTTAATAATGATAATAATTATTATTATAAACATTACAAAAGTAGATGTGTTGTCCATGAATTGATCAAATTAGTCTCATAAAGAAAAAGGTACAAACCCATAATTTGCAGGCATTATTGTGGACGACTATGTAAACACTTGACCTTGGTTTGAATATTCCACATTATTTTACATATTAATTTGAAAATTTTATGATGATTTATGTTTATTAACATTTTACTGAGGTCATACCATTTGACATGTATTCTAATCATACCTGACCATGACCTGAAAAATGCTTTGTTTTGTCAAATATTAGAGAGTTACTAACATTGACTTGTGGCAGTTGGGGTCTTCAGGGGTCCTTCTGTTTTACATCACATCCTTTCACATGATCTTCTGGCTTAAACATTTCAAAATGGCTCCAAAACGGGTGGTTACAGCAGTAGACACACCAGAAGTTTGACTTGGCAGACAGGATTCCCATGTTAATGGAAATATTCAGAACTGACATGTTTCATTATTTGGTATTAAAAAGACTTGTTTATGCCAGTGTATTACAGACACTGTGTAGAACAGCATTACACATTTGTTCAACAATTTATATTCTTGGTGCTGCATTTTTATGATTACACCATTTAGACAATTTTGCCTTTATTTTCTCAATATTCTCTCATAGCTTAAAAAATCAGGCATTTCAAGATAGGGGCCCAAAGATAACTTTATTATGAAATTTTTACATTTTTGAAGTTATTCAAACCTCGGGGACAGAAAAAAATAAGCAGCATGTCTTTTTCCCTCAAAAATATTGCTTTACGTGTTCCCTTCCAATGTGTGCGGATGCATCTGGGTGGATCAGACACAGCAGTGCTACTGGAGTTTTTAATCACTACTCACCAACAAATATCCAGCCCTCAATGACACTGTCCGTTAGTCTTTCATAAGAAATAAAGGGTGAGATGACTGCTATTAATCTATGTCTGATATTCTGAAATCTATGTTTCGGAGTGGAGATCTGGCAACTCGTTTGGCTGTTTCTGTACCCGTTTGGAAGCTGTTTTGATCGCTCGGGTTTTCCTGTTTACTCGTTTCCATTGTTATTTCTATATTTATATCTGTTTTTATAGCCTACTAACCATCCATAGATCTATCTTTTAGATTGTCTCCGCAGGAATATTCATTACAGAGGCACTAAAACTGCCACCGGACCCTGGAGTAACGTTCTTGGTGTAAGTTACTAAAATTCACTAAAAGCGGTAAGTACCTGCAATTCCATGGCTACTACTGGCTGTTTTGCCTGCTCAGAGTGTGGCATGTTTAGTTTAACGCCCTTTTCCACCTCTAGCGATAAATATAGTGGTTGTATTTGTAGTAAGTGTCAGCTAGTTAGCTCTCTGGTGGATAAAGTGGACCAGCTAGAAGTGCGCATCCGGAGCTTATTATTGTTGAGGGATAAACAGCGAGATTCAGTGTTAGCAACTCCGGGTGCCTTAGGGAGAGTTAGCACCCCCACGACTCCGGCGTTAGAGCCCTCACAGCGGGGTGAATGGGTGACGTCTCGGCGTCATAGCCGGAAAGCTAAGGCTGATGCTAACGCTGAGGCCAAAGCTAGCCCACCGGGACACCACGCTCCTCCGATTCGCGTGTCAAACAGGTTTGCCCTGCTCAGCGAAGCACCCGCTGAGGAGCCTGTTAAGAGTGCTCTGGTTATAGGAGACTCTATTGTTCGGCACGTGAAATTAGCTACTCCTTTAGGGGCGCCGGCAGTAACAGTTAGCTGTTTATCGGGAGCCAGAGCGCCGGATATTAGTGGCAACCTTAGACTGTTAGCTAATAGGAGATATTCGAGGGTAGTCATTCATGTAGGGGCCAATGATATTCGTCTGCGGCAGTCTGAGGTAACTAAGGGTAATATTAGAGAGGTGATTAAACTGGCCCAGACGATGTCCGATGCCGTAATCTGCTCTGGCCCCATACCAATGCGGCGTGGCGACGAAGCTTACAGCAGACTTTGGGCGTTAAACTGCTGGATGTCCAAGTGGTGTTCCGAAAATCAAGTGGACTTTATAGACAATTGGTTACGTTTTGAGGGCAAGCCTGGTCTTATAGGTAGGGATGGTATCCACCCCACGCGGGAGGGTGCTGCCTTACTTTCTTGCAGTATAGCACATAGTCTTTTAGTTAGTCAGCAGAGTAGTGTAGATAGCTGCTGACAATCCAGAGCCGGGACCAGGCCGCAGACAGACAGGCTAAACCGACCGTCTGCGAACTGTCTTGAGACGTCACCCAGGTTCAACTGTATTGAGACTGTGTCTTTCCCCCGAACTAAATGTAAAAGTAGAAAAACAAAATCAGCCTGTTTCAGCAACCTAATCAATATTAAATCATACACAACACCTAGCAGCAACACCTCAGAACTAAAATTTGGGTTACTCAACATAAGATCACTAAACTCAAAAGCACTCATCGTAAATGATATTATAAGTGATCATAAATTCAATGTTTTCTGTCTCACGGAAACGTGGGTTAAACCAAATGAATATTTAGCACTAAATGAAGCCACCCCCCTAGGCTATAATTATGCACATAGCCCAAGAATATCAGGCAAAGGAGGTGGAGTATGTGTAATTTACCAAAATACCCTAGAAATTAGTCTTAAACAATGTGACACCTTCTCTTCTTTTGAGGTTCTCTCCACTATTATTACAAATCCGGTCACAAAAAAGGACGCATTTTTATTATGCAACATTTACAGACCACCAGGGCCTTACTTAGAATTTCTGAAAGAATTCAGCGATTTTGCTACAAACCTAGCGGTGTGCAATCATAAAGTTATAATTGTAGGAGATTTCAATATCCATTTTGAGAAGGAAAGTGACCCACTAAAAAAGGCATTTACCTCAATCTTAGACTCTATTGGTATTACTCAAAATGTAACAGGGCCTACACACTACTGCAGCCACACTTTAGACTTAGTTCTGACACTAGGTCTTAACATTGACAAAATTAATATCTTACCGCAATCCTCAGCAATCTCCGATCATTACTTAATTTCATATGAGCTACGTTTTATCCATAATATATGTAAGAACCCTCGCTATTCTACAAGGCGTATAATAAAACCATCTACCGCCCTACAATTTATAGAAAACCTACCAGAACTATCGACCCCAGTTCCAACTCCATCAGACCAAATGGACCTAGATGTACTAACTGATTACCTAGAAAATACCTGTCGATCTACTTTAGAAAAGGTAGCACCACTTAAACATAAAAGTATAAGACAGAAAAAGCTCGCACCATGGTATAACGATAAGACCCGTACTTTAAAACAAACATTACGAAAACTAGAGCGGAAATGGCGATCAACCAAGCTTGAAGTGTTCCATTCTGCCTGGAAGGACAGCCTTATAGAGTATAGAAATGCCCTCACTAAAGCTCGCTCAGCATATCTGGCCTCGCTGATCTCCCATAATAAAAATAATCCGAGAGCACTGTTTAGTGTGTTTTCTAGAATTACAAAAAATCAAGCAGGTTCTGAACAACTAATTCCAGCAACTCTCACCAGTAAAGATTTTATGGACTTTTTTAATAATAAAATTGAGAATATTAGACAACAAACTCTAGCCACAGGATCAAATCCATCCTGGCTGCCACCTGATGTGAATGAAATAAAACATAATATAACTGTAAAAGAAAGACTTGAAACCTTTTGCCCACTCCCACAATTAGAACTAGAGAAGATTATCACCTCCGCAAACTGTACAACTTGCACACTTGATGCAATTCCCACAAAGTTGCTCAAAGAAGTACTACCAGCTATTATTGATCCTCTTTTAACTATAGTAAACTCATCGCTTAGTCTGGGCCATGTACCCAAAGCTTTTAAACTAGCAGTTATTAAACCTATGATCAAGAAACCAAATCTTGATGCTAGTACACTGTCTAATTACAGGCCTATTTCTAATTTGCCATTTCTGTCTAAGATCTTAGAAAAAGCTGTGGCCCAACAACTTAGTTCATATCTACATAAGAATTATATATATGAAAAATTCCAATCTGGATTCAGGCAACATCATAGTACAGAGACAGCTCTAGTCAAGATAACAAATGATCTTCTTCTTGCCTCTGATCAAGGCCACGTATCCCTGTTGGTGCTTCTTGACCTAAGCGCAGCCTTCGATACAATAGACCACAATATTCTCATAGAAAGGTTAGAAAACATGGTTGGAATCACAGGGACAGCCCTATTATGGTTTAAATCTTACTTAACGGAACGTTATCAATTCGTAAAAGTAAACAATCTAAATTCAAATTATTCTAAAGTAAGATTTGGAATTCCACAAGGCTCTATTTTAGGACCATTATTATTTACATTATACATGTTACCGCTAGGCACAGTTATAAGAAACCATGACATTAACTTTCACTGTTACGCAGACGACACACAATTGTATATTTCAGCCAAGCCCGATGACAAACACAGATTAAAGAAAATAGAGGACTGTGTAAAAGACGTGAAAGGCTGGATGTTGCGTAATTTCCTCCTCCTAAACAGCAACAAAACAGAGGTCCTGCTTTTGGGTCCAAAAGTGACAAGAAATAAATTATCAGACTTAATTTTAAATCTAGCTAACTTTCCAGTTAAACCTGGTTCAGCAGCAAAAAATCTTGGTGTCATAATTGACCCGGATTTATCATTTGATCAACACATAGGTAGTATCACTAGGACAGCTTTTTTACATCTTCGCAATATTGCTAAGATTAGAAATGCCTTATCCCTCCAGGACGCAGAAACATTAGTACATGCCTTTATTACTTCAAGGCTTGACTACTGTAACGCACTACTGTCAGGATGCACCAGCAGCAATTAAAGAAAACTTCAACTAGTTCAAAATGCTGCAGCTAGGGTCCTCACTAAAACTAGAAAATTTGAACATATCAGCCCAGTTTTATCATCACTTCATTGGCTGCCTGTTAAATTCCGCATTGACTACAAAATTTTGTTATTAACATATAAAGCTCTACATGGGCTTGCTCCTGAATATCTTCAAGATACAATTTCCTATTATGAGCCCCCACGTTCACTCAGATCACAGAATACTGGATTTTTAAATGTTCCCAGAATTCAGAAGGCCTCAGCTGGGGGAAGAGCCTTTTCTTATAAAGCCCCCCAACTCTGGAATGATCTTCCAGAAAATGTTCGGGACTCAGACACAGTCGCAATCTTCAAATGTAGGCTAAAAACTCATTTGTTTAGTTTATCATTTGGTAGCTAATGCTCCCCCATAGATAAAGGCGGCAGATCCGGGGGGTCCATGGACACAGTGAATTATAGTAAACTGAGATGCTGGTGCTGTCGTCCCGCCGTTTCTCGCGATCACTCAGGTTTGTTGACGGTGGAGCGGAGGGATGCCAGTGTTTCAGGATGCTCCCGTGTCTGTGTGTCCTCCTGGTTCTCTCCTTTTAGTTAATGCTGTCATAGTCAGATCTGCCGGAGTCATTAGCCACACTCTGGAAATTTTCATATTTTCTACTTTACAAACACAAAACAGTTCAAAACTAATTCCATCCCTTTACATCTTTCCGAGTAAACGACTGCCCACCTGTCTGTCTGGACACTGATGGATGACTGTCGAGATCCTCCTCCACGCTTCAGACCAGCTGCCCACGCTCCAGCAACCACCAAGTGCCTTGAAGCTGTCCCTACACTGAAGTTCTCATGGACTACTAACTATCATCACCAGTAGATTGACCAGAGGAGGATGGGTCACCCCTTGTGAGCCTTGGTTCCTCCCAAGGTTTCTTCCTCAGCTGGGGGAGTTTTTCCTTGCCACTGTCGCCCCTGGCTTGCTCACTTGAGGGTTTTACATTTGTCTTTACATTTCATGTCAAATCTTGTCTTACTGGAATTCTGTGAAGCTGCTTTGTGACAACATCAGTTGTGAAAAGCGCTATATAAATAAATTTGATTTGATTTGATTTGATTAACCATTTAATGGTCGCAAATTATTGAGTAGGGCAAACATTCACAGCACATATGTAAGATGCTATTGTGCTAAAAATAAAACGAAAAAAGAGAACCCTCCCTAAACTGGGTTGCCTTATGGATTTGAGTTGTAGTACTGTATTGTTCATCACCTGAATCTCCTGAATCATTTTACCCTAGTTCCACAAGTCTATTCCAACCCTCAGAGGAACCCTTCAGAGGACACACAACTTTTGAGTAAGCTGCATTAAATGAAGGCCTAGGTAACTGAATTAAATACAAATCTGGCAACATCTCCAATTCATCTGGACACACTCGAATCATGGCTTGGATCAAAGATATTGGGAACAATTATTCAACGAGAGGTGGCAGAGGTCCTAGGACGAAGTGTGAGAAGTGATGGGCCTAATTTTGCTCCTGGGAAATAAGGTGGCGTATAATTAAATTTCTTCCTTTAATTCTGATCTCCCATCTGCCGCACCTGAATTATCAATAGATTTATAATAATTGCACCCCAGGGAGGTGCAAGTTTATGAAATGATATATCATTTCTTTCCCATTAATATCAGCATCATAGATTAAAGGAGAGACATGCTGAAAGAAGCCAAAGGATTATGACAGCACTCCGGCATGTGAAGAGGCTGAGGCCTCACTCGAACACACTTCAGTGGAACTATGTGTTATTTTATGGTCCTCGACTACTTACGAAGACTCGGCTCCCATGTCGTCGTGCACGTTCCAACCCCCCACCCCCCACCCCACCCCCTTCCTTAATTATGCAGTGGTTCATTTTCAAATGCAAAGAAAACACAAGGGTCATATTTAGACGGAATCATAGCGCAGGGAAAGCCTCCCATTAACCTTTTCGGAGCCTCAGGGGACTTTGTCACAACCTGGCAACCCCAGGTGGAGTGGGAGCCCACAGCACTTCCAGCCGCAACTTGGCTGCCGCTCTGTCGGAGTGGGAACCGAAGATTCCAGCAATGCAGCAGTCCTCCAGCACAAAGGATAAAAATGGATATGAACCGAAATATGAGGTGGCACCGCCTATGAGAAACACGAAAAGCGGTCACAGGTTTCTAGGTTGTTTATTTTTACTTCTTTCTCTCTCTCTCTCTCTCTCTCCCCTCCCTTTAAACCATACTTGTAAAAAGGCTCCAGGCTTGGATGTTGTTTTAGTGGAGAGGTGGTGAGTTTGAGACAGGTTTGTGGCTCTGTCGGTTATGAAAGACGTGAGTAACACTTTATTTTAGTAGCCTGCGCTGCACGTCTGGGGGATTTTACGCTAGGGACCCTCTGGCTCCTTTGTGCTTTGCCATTTGTCATGCGCTGCGTACCTGTTCAGAAACAAACCATCAATCACTCTGCACCATTGAACGGATTAATTTCTCATGATAACCTCTCTCTGGATTTTTCACCACAGTCTACCCCCGCCTCCAAAGATCTCCCCTCTTCACCTCATGCTTCCAGGTTGGGAATGTGGAAGCTAGGGAGTGGTTCCATCCGATCACATGAAGCACCACCACATATTTTGATACTGAGGCTAATGTGCTGTCTTTGGAGCTTAGAACGCATGGAGGACACCCAGGTGGTTTAGTATTGTACTGAGTGATGTGAGCTGATTCTAATGGCGCCCTCTTGTGGAGAACAGCAGACTGCTAAAAGTGAGTGAGTGTTAGTGAGCAAGTGAATAAAAACTGCGACCAAAACTTGTATTTAACATAAAATTCTCTCCAAATTCAATTAAGCAGACAATATTTCTTTTTAAATTTTAATAAAAAATTAATTAAAAAAGGTTAGTATCCTTGATAATGTTATAACACACTATCCATGTATAGGATTCAGGTATCAGAACTGATAATGGCAGAGAAAAATAGAGATTAGTGCTTTCCTGTGAAAAAGTTGTGTGAAATGTCTTTGAAAACTGTGTCGGCATCAGGACTGTGATTGTCTTACACATTTTGAGCTTGTGTGTCATGATGTGTTGCTGGGACCTGCCTTTAGCAGTGATCTGTATTCTTCACCCAGTGAGTCCCAGGAAAACATGTGTGTATTAACCTACAGAGAAAACCGTGATTAGAACATCTCACAGTTGAGTGCGCTCAAATTTCCACAATAGATACTTAAGCTGCTTTCACACAGATCATTTTCAGTAGGATTTGTGACACAGATAGGGCACGCTAAAAGGCAAGTGTAGTAGAAAATGGAACCTGGCATAGCAAATTCGGCAGGTTAAATTAAAGGAACACTAGGTTTTATTTATACCTTAAAATTATAGCTTCAAAATCATTGTGATGCTTCCCAAACATATAATAGGGAGCCTTTGTTGTTGTAACTCTGGTCTCTCACTACAGAAAGTGCACTCTGTACGGTTTGGAAGATGGTAGGAAACCCACATTGCAATGTGAAACAGGTAGACAGGTAGGGGTTATTCTTACCTGGATAAAATTTGAAAAAAAAAACAACATAGTGGGTCTGTTGCTACTCAACCTACTGTCCAACTGGCATTTTCCAGCAGGAATCTCTCTGAGAGATTACAACACTTCCTTGGATTCAGTCAACAGATTTATCGTCAGTTAGGACGCCAGCTTCAGCAACCTAAGAGCATGCAGGATCTACAGTCCCAGCTGCATCATCTATGGGCAAATCTGCCCAACTGTATCTCTACAGAGCCTCCTTCAATGGTACAGTTATATACCTTACAGTTTCAGTGTGTAGTACACAAACGGGAAGCTATTACCTGAATAATGTGCTGTCGAACCAGATGTGGATGCTTGCAGAATCCTTGAAGCTTCTTACAAAGTTGCTCAGGTGTGGAGTAGAGATAAGACGCTACACAAAAGGAGAAAGCAATACATATTTCATTACATAGAAAAGAAAAACCTCAAACACATAGCAGAAACAAACCACTTCCAGCATTAAAAATGCACTCTACTCCATGCTGGGTTACGTATTACATTATTGAACTGTGGTGGCTCTTTATTTATTTATATAAATTGCCAGGACGCTTTATGTCCGACACTGGCGTTGTGCTTTAAGATGAATTACTCATTACTCAGACATAATTTAAAGCTTTGTCTACTGCAATTAATACTTTGGGCTCAGGATGGTGGAGTACACGATCTTCAGAAACCATCCTGAGTGTCAGCATCTTTAATAGAATAGGTCTTACCAGGGAATATCTCTGGGTAGACGAGAGCCTTGGGGCACAGAGGGTAGCAACCACAGTGAACCGCTTCTAACCTGGAACAGCAGATATATTTCAGATTAAACTATACCACACTTCAACAGCAAGGACTGTTGTGGTCAGCATGCTAAAGTAAGGAGAAAGACATATGTCTTGGCTATAATACAAGACATGATATGTCATGTGAAAATACACACACTTCACAGGCAATTAACAAAGATTTTAGTGCATGTTTTCTATGTATTTCTGTAGGTAATACCTCCTTATTTTTGACCAGTGACACTCAATCTTTTTCTTTTACTATAAAACCAATCAGCCAGCTGATTTCATAGGTACACATTACCAATATCAAAAGATATCAAAAAACAACAAAGAAAGAGAACAGAGCAAAAATGGCCAAAACCAGAGCTTCTGCTCCTCTCTCCTCACTGTTGTGCGCTTGGGTCGAGGTGAACAGAGAGTGGCTCATTATCATTTAAAGGAACTGAACAGGACGTTTGGACAAGGGGAGCACACTGCTATGGGGCTTGTGATATTTAGATCACAAAATATTGCAGATGTTTTTATAACAGTGTTTCTGTTTGCTAATTTGACTTAGATTGCTTTGAGAGTGGTGAGCAGGTGGCTTAAGTGTTGCAGTTCCTTTCCATATACACACACTTCAATCAAAACAAAAATCCCCTAAATATATATCGCTATCTCTGGGTAGCCTTGGCCTAATGGTTAAAGAACTGGGCTTGGTACCGGAAGGTTGCCAGTTCCCAGGACTGACTGGAACATCCATGGCTGAAGTGTTTTTGAGCAAAGTACTGAACCCCCAAATGCTCCCCGGGCACGGGGGATGGCTGCCCACCACTCTGGGTGTGTGTTTACAGCCCCTAGTGCACTGGTGTGTGTGTTCACTGCCACAGATGGGTTAAATGCAGAAGACACATTTCATTGTACGTTGCACAATGACTAATAATGGCACCTTAAACATTATTAGTTATAAACATAGGTTCAGTCATAACATTATGACCACGTCCTTGTATTTACACTCACTTTTTATCAGGTCCATTGACCATACAGGAGCACTGTGTAGTTCTACCATTAAAAGACTGACAGGGTGGGTGTTGGTTCAATGAACGTCTGAATATTTATTGAAATAAAATAAGAATGTTTTGAGAATAAAGTCAGAATATTAAAGAAATAAAAATAAAAAATATTTAGACTTAATCCCTCTTAATATCTAAGAGTTCTTGGTGAGAGATGAAGTCAGTATTTTCCATCTGTTGAAATAAACAATCCAATTCAGCTGCTGTGGTCAAATTTTTATTTTATTTTTCAAGACAGAATTTTTAAAAATCTGTTTTGGAGCTATTAAATATATTGCTTCTGAATTACTGACAGTAATAAATCCATTCTGATGAAGCTTTGTGTCTGCTCTTATGTCCATAATTATATTCAATGTTTTTAAACAGGAAAATCTTACTTAATGTCAAATATCTAATAAAATTTAAATTACCTGTGACTAATTTTTAAAAACGTATTATTTTTAATCCCCTACATAGTAAACAACACACTACTTATTTGCATTTATTTTCCCAATACAAATAAATACATGGCACTTCAATATCAGCCAATATTATCAAATCGATATATCAGTCAGGCCCTCTATCAAGCCAGGTCAAGACATATTATCTAGATCATATTTTACAACAGTCACTAAGCAACTTGAGAGAAAAATAGAAGTTCCAGTCTCTCATGAAAATCATGTTAAACTCCCTTTAACAGAAGACAACCCTGAAAGGAATTGATACTCAAAAGGAAACCTCATCTTCTGGGTAGCTCTGCATACTTATTCACCGAGATATAAGCAAAGGAGACATGGCTGAAATGTACATTTCCACATGTCCAACTCCAAAACACTCCACGAACAGTTTAATCTGGGGCAAAACTTCCCTCCCAACTGATTCAACTCGTCTGAACCCCGCGAAGCTGCCAGCGGAAAATGACCGGCTGTTTAAATATTTTGTAGAATGAGCATTAAAGTTTCATGAGTCCATCCATCACTCCCCTCGCCATCAGATCACCATCTCATTCCCCATGCTAAAGCCATGCATATTTTAATACACGATTAGCTCGCTGCCATTCAACTCTGCATCTTTCTGCTTTTGATTGAGCATCTAGTCTTCTCAAAGAGCCTTTAGTCTCCACGGAGATCACAATTGAGTTTGTGGAGGCTCTGCTCTTACGGTCACTTGACACAATGACACGCTAAAGCTGTCCGGTCTGTGCTCAACTCCACTGCTGGCTTCCTTCAGGGAGGGAGCCTCAGCCGATCCGACACGATTAGTCAAGGAGTCATCAGCAGTAACTGATTTGATTGGGATTATACAGTGTGTTTTGGACGTGGCTGCGATGGTCATCTGACCAGGCCCTGGAGAAATCTGAATTGCCCTCGTCAACTTACGTGTTGTCTTGATGTTCCAATGAAAATAGGTTCGCAAGTCCTTTACAGGGACCTTAAATATGGCATTGTGTAAACTGCATGATTCTAATACACACTGGAAAAATATATATATAAAAATTACATATTGGAGAAAACTTAAGATGGGTCCATATTTACGATCTTTATTTATCCAATATGTAGCCAATAACCAAAAATATAAGGACTTTTTTCCACCTAGAACATCACCAAAACATTTCATTTGTACCCAAACGTGACCGAATGTGTATAACAAAGGTGTTAGCTTTGGCAAATAACCCCCAACTGCCCAGTGTGTGTGCATGCCAGGAAATATGCATATATATATATATATATATATATATATATAGATAGTAGTGTCGCAGTCACAAAGCTCCAGGGGCCTGGAGGTTGTGGGTTCGATTCCCGCTCCGGGTGACTGTCTGTGAGGAGTTGGTGTGTTCTCCCTGTGTCTGTGTGGGTTTCCTCCGGGTGCTCCGGTTTCCTCCCACAGTCCAAAAATGCACGCTGGTAGGTGGACTGGCGACTCAAAAGTGTCCGTAGGTGTGAGTGAATGTGTGACTGTGCGTGTTGCCCTGTGAAGGACTGGTGCCCCCTCCAGGGTGTATTTTGGGTACAGGGTGCCTTGCGCCCAGTTGAGTTTTTATTTTCATGTGGTGTTTGATTGAGATTTGATAACATAAAAAATATGTGTTGTTTCAAGACAATGTATCTATGATGACATTTATTAAGTTCATATTATAAAAATGCCTTTTACTACGTCTGTCAAATAACTCACCGTACTCAAAACACTTTGTTGGATCAATGTAATTTTACCAGAAGTTGACACAACTCAAAAAGACTGTCACAAAACGTTGTGTTGATTTTTTTTGTTGACCCAATGCTTTCTTTTTTGGAGTGTGTATAGACACATTGTGTCACATTGTGGGGACATGTTCTTTGTGAAGACCACCAGCTGGTCCCCACAATGTAATCATTACATTTTAAGGTGGATAATTGTTAAAAGTTAGGTTAAGGTTATGTTTAAGGTTAAACTAGTATTACCTAAGGAAAGGTTAATGGAAAGTCCCTAGAAAATTAATGGCAGGCTAATGTCCCTCCATTTTACAAATACGTGAAAATAAATAAATAGATAAATAAAAACACAATCTGTTTGTGTGTTGTGTGCAGAGCTTAAAATATGCTGTAGACTGACAATAAAACATTTCGTATTTCACATTATTTTTAATTAATTCTGGCCAGTGTCTAAACAGGTCGCTTCATTGATTAGGGCATGACTGATAGTATTGTCAGATATTGATGACATATAATTAATGTACATCAATGAATCGACAGCCATGATGGTAAAGGCACTGAATCTCTCGCTGCTGTTCCCCTGTACACAAACTCCCAGAGCCCCCTCCTTCCATCAGCAGCGCTCTCTGATCTAACGCAGGGTGAATGCGGAAACTCAGAGGCGCTCCAGCTCTGGTCTGGGGCAGTGCCGTCTTATGAAACTGATTAAGGTCAGTTCCATGTCAATGCAGTTAATGTGCGAGCGTGCAAATGCTTATCAGGCTTTTCATCTCAAATATAATTAGCCGATCATTCTGCTTGGCTGCCTTACTGTTTGTCTTCGGGGCATGGATGGGCGTCTGCTGACAATTAATTAGATTAGGCTAATTTCCACAATAACGAGGACAGAGAAAACTCCCTCCGCGTGGGCTCGCGGCTTTCTGTGGAGCAGTGGAGGGAGGGAGGGACATGGACACTGATTGATAAACGTGATTCGAGCAGGTGAGGATGCGCTTCAGTTAAAATGTCCTCCAGCGAAGGGCCAATCCTCAAGATTTCTTCTTGGTCTCACAGTAGCGCTTCACACTGCTGCTCTTGATTAACACCTCACTTTCAGGACATACAAGACACTACAAGCACTGGTTTAGAACCGGACACAGGGAAAATGACCACAACCTGCTCCGTCTGTTCACTTTTCAGCATCTGCTTTCCTTAGTTCGTGGCCTCCCTAGAACTTACCACTCACTCACTCTCTCTAATGAACTGACCACTCTGTCCTCACTCTCTCTAGTGAACTGACCACACTATCCTCACTATCACGTCCCTTTCACTCTCTCTAGTGAACTGACCACAATATCCTCACTCTCACGTCCTTCTCACTCTCTCTAATAAACTGACCACTCTGTCCTCACTCTCTCTAGTGAACTGGCCACTCTGTCTTCACTCTCTCTAGTGAACTGACCACACTATCCTTACTCTCTCTCGTGAACTGACCACACTGTCCTCACTCTCTCTAGTGAACTGACCACTCTGTCCTCAATCTCTCTAGTGAACTGACCACTCTGTCTTCACTCTCTCTAGTGAACTGACCACACTGTCCTCACTCTCTCTAGTGAACTGACCACTCTGTCCTCACTCTCTCTAGTGAACTGACCACACTGTCCTCACTCTCTCTAGTGAACTGACCACTCTGTCCTCACTCTCTCTAGTGAACTGACCACTCTGTCTTCACTCTCTCTAGTGAACTGACCACACTATCCTTACTCTCTCTCGTGAACTGACCACACTGTCCTCACTCTCTCTAGTGAACTGGCCACACTGTCCTTACTCTCTCTAGTGAACTGGCCACACTGTCCTTACTCTCTCTAGTGAACTGACCACACTATCCTCACTATCACGTCCCTCTCACTCTCTCTAGTGAATTGACCACTCTGTTCTCACTCTCTCTAGTGAATTGACCACTCTGTCCTCACTCTCTCTAGTGAACTGACCACTCTGTCCTCACTCTCTCTAGTGAACTGACCACTCTGTCCTCACTCTCTCTAGTGAACTGACCACACTATCTTCATGCTCATGTCCCTCTCACTCTCTCTAGTGAACTGGCCACACTGTCCTTACTCTCTCTAGTGAACTGACCACTCTGTCCTCACTCTCTCTAGTGAACTGACCACTCTGTCCTCACTCTCTCTAGTGAACTGACCACTCTGTCCTCACTCTCTCTAGTGAAGTGACCACACTATCTTCATGCTCATGTCCCTCTCACTCTCTCTAGTGAACTGGCCACACTGTCCTTACTCTCTCTAGTGAACTGACCACTCTGTCCTCACTCTCTCTAGTGAACTGACCACTCTGTCCTCACTCTCTCTCGTGAACTGGCCACACTGTCCTCACTCTCTCTAGTGAACTGGCCACACTGTCCTCACTCTCTCTAGTGAACTGACCACTCTGTCCTCACTCTCTCTAGTGAACTGGCCACACTGTCCTCACTCTCTCTAGTGAACTGGCCACACTGTCCTCACTCTCTCTAGTGAACTGACCACTCTGTCCTCACTCTCTCTAGTGAACTGGCCACACTGTCCTCACTCTCTCTAGTGAACTGGCCACACTGTCCTTACTCTCTCTAGTGAACTGACCACTCTGTCCTCACTCTCTCTAGTGAACTGGCCACACTGTCCTTACTCTCTCTAGTGAACTGACTCTGTCCTCACTCTCTCTAGTGAACTGGCCACACTGTCCTCACTCTCTCTAGTGAACTGACCACTCTGTCCTCACTCTCTCTAGTGAACTGACCACTCTGTCCTCACTCTCTCTAGTGAACTGACCACTCTGTCCTCACTCTCTCTAGTGAACTGGCCACACTGTCCTCACTCTCTCTAGTGAACTGGCCACACTGTCCTCACTCTCTCTAGTGAACTGACCACTCTGTCCTCACTCTCTCTAGTGAACTGGCCACACTGTCCTCACTCTCTCTAGTGAACTGACCACTCTGTCCTCACTCTCTCTAGTGAACTGGCCACACTGTCCTTACTCTCTCTAGTGAACTGACCACTCTGTCCTCACTCTCTCTAGTGAACTGGCCACACTGTCCTCACTCTCTCTAGTGAACTGGCCACACTGTCCTTACTCTCTCTAGTGAACTGACCACTCTGTCCTCACTCTCTCTAGTGAACTGGCCACACTGTCCTCACTCTCTCTAGTGAACTGGCCACACTGTCCTCACTCTCTCTAGTGAACTGACCACTCTGTCCTCACTCTCTCTAGTGAACTGGCCACACTGTCCTCACTCTCTCTAGTGAACTGGCCACACTGTCCTTACTCTCTCTAGTGAACTGACCACTCTGTCCTCACTCTCTCTAGTGAACTGACCACTCTGTCTTCACTCTCTCTAGTGAACTGACCACACTATCCTTACTCTCTCTCGTGAACTGACCACACTGTCCTCACTCTCTCTAGTGAACTGACCACTCTGTCCTCAATCTCTCTAGTGAACTGACCACTCTGTCTTCACTCTCTCTAGTGAACTGACCACACTGTCCTCACTCTCTCTAGTGAACTGACCACTCTGTCCTCACTCTCTCTAGTGAACTGACCACACTGTCCTCACTCTCTCTAGTGAACTGACCACTCTGTCCTCACTCTCTCTAGTGAACTGACCACTCTGTCTTCACTCTCTCTAGTGAACTGACCACACTATCCTTACTCTCTCTCGTGAACTGACCACACTGTCCTCACTCTCTCTAGTGAACTGGCCACACTGTCCTTACTCTCTCTAGTGAACTGGCCACACTGTCCTTACTCTCTCTAGTGAACTGACCACACTATCCTCACTATCACGTCCCTCTCACTCTCTCTAGTGAATTGACCACTCTGTTCTCACTCTCTCTAGTGAATTGACCACTCTGTCCTCACTCTCTCTAGTGAACTGACCACTCTGTCCTCACTCTCTCTAGTGAACTGACCACTCTGTCCTCACTCTCTCTAGTGAACTGACCACACTATCTTCATGCTCATGTCCCTCTCACTCTCTCTAGTGAACTGGCCACACTGTCCTTACTCTCTCTAGTGAACTGACCACTCTGTCCTCACTCTCTCTAGTGAACTGACCACTCTGTCCTCACTCTCTCTCGTGAACTGGCCACACTGTCCTCACTCTCTCTTGTGAACTGGCCACACTGTCCTCACTCTCTCTAGTGAACTGACCACTCTGTCCTCACTCTCTCTAGTGAACTGGCCACACTGTCCTCACTCTCTCTAGTGAACTGGCCACACTGTCCTCACTCTCTCTAGTGAACTGACCACTCTGTCCTCACTCTCTCTAGTGAACTGGCCACACTGTCCTCACTCTCTCTAGTGAACTGGCCACACTGTCCTTACTCTCTCTAGTGAACTGACCACTCTGTCCTCACTCTCTCTAGTGAACTGGCCACACTGTCCTTACTCTCTCTAGTGAACTGACTCTGTCCTCACTCTCTCTAGTGAACTGGCCACACTGTCCTCACTCTCTCTAGTGAACTGACCACTCTGTCCTCACTCTCTCTAGTGAACTGACCACTCTGTCCTCACTCTCTCTAGTGAACTGACCACTCTGTCCTCACTCTCTCTAGTGAACTGGCCACACTGTCCTCACTCTCTCTAGTGAACTGGCCACACTGTCCTCACTCTCTCTAGTGAACTGACCACTCTGTCCTCACTCTCTCTAGTGAACTGGCCACACTGTCCTCACTCTCTCTAGTGAACTGACCACTCTGTCCTCACTCTCTCTAGTGAACTGGCCACACTGTCCTTACTCTCTCTAGTGAACTGACCACTCTGTCCTCACTCTCTCTAGTGAACTGGCCACACTGTCCTCACTCTCTCTAGTGAACTGGCCACACTGTCCTTACTCTCTCTAGTGAACTGACCACTCTGTCCTCACTCTCTCTAGTGAACTGACCACTCTGTCCTCACTCTCTCTCTAGTGAAGTGACCACACTATCCTCCCTCTCATGTCCCTTTCACTCTTTCTAGTGAACTGACCACTCTGTCCTCATTCCCTATAGTGAACTGACCACTCTCTCCTCACTCTCTCTAGTGAACTCACCACTCTGTGTAAACAAACAACATTCTTTGACTGGATAAACTGAGTGAAGCTGTTGCTATATTAAATGGATTAGCCGCACCTGTTGTTTATCACAACAGCTCTCTTTAAAAAATTATGCTTCATAAAAATTAGTATGTATTATTATTAATTTGTTAAAAACTGGTGACAGATCCAGACAGAATCGTCACTTGGTCCAGGTCTGGAGGAGGACTGCCATTTCATGAATCCATGAAAGGCAAACATAAGTGACCAACAGTACAGTGTTACCCAATTTACACATAAAAATAATAATAATAATAATAATAATAATAATAATAATAATAATAATAAAAACGTTACTTGAGAAGATGTGTGTTTAAGAATATTCCCTTAATCCTCATTCAGTTGTGAGGATGTTAGAGAACCTGAAAGTATGTGTATCACTGGCTTAATAAACCATAAAATCTAATGACATTCAGTTTTTGCAGAAACACAATGTAGGAACACTCCATGTGGAATAAACGTCCTTCTTTGGCAGAGAGCGGCATGGACTTACATAGCCACGCCGAAGAACTCGTGCTTGGCCGTAGAAACGACGACATCTGCTTGGCACAGCACTCTGAGGTAGTCTTCCTTGCTGGCCATGAAACCCCAGTGCCGGATGTGGCTGACCAACTGTTCTTTGGCTTGGGCGAAGATGTCTACAAAGGACAGGGACAGAGAATGAGTCCGAGTCGAGAAGCAATTAGGGGAGAGAGGCAAGTTTCCACTTCGGCCTGGAGTTTGCTTGGAAAATGAAAAACACGAGGCCGCCATAACTCGGGACGTATAAAACCAGAAAGGGCAAAAATAATCAATAGTGATCCTATTAGCAAAATCAAAATGGATTAAAAGAGTTTCAGCGTGATTGCTTTCCGAGCAGTCGTAAACATCATTTCGAAATATGACCAACATTTATGGCCTTTTTTTTTTCCTTCTAGCTGTTTATGCCTCTATAAAAGCTCAGATCTCAATATAAGAGATGGTGATTCCTGTATGAGTCTCTGTGCCAGTGTTGCTCTGTGTATAAATTAACTTAAAGCAACACTATAAATATCCAAGTCGGTCCAAAAGATATTAAAGCATAATCATCTACTAATGGAAGTGTATTTCACCAATGAAAACGGCCAGAGTGTTAGTCATACAGGACTAATGGATGATCTCTGAACTCTAAAGTTGTGTGTTTAGGACGTGAGCTACTTGAATTTTGTTACAGCGACGATGAAGGCAGGAGGAGGACTGGATCTGAAATCATCCTCAGTGGTCAAAAGGAACTGCCAAAACCTGCACCACCTTTGTAGGTCTTTCTCCTGTAAGCACACATCTTTTTGAATTACCTACGACTCATACTCACTCTCATTCATTATCACAGCTGGGTGTGACCTACTTGACTCGCCTCTGCTTTTCAGCTTGTCATTTAAATACAATAAGCTCAAGTCAATATTAAAAATACATCTGCACGCCTTTGCATCTCATCTCCGCAGGCTCCGGCATACCTGGTACATCGGTGAAGGTTTCCCCGAGGACAGACACTTCAAAGTTCAGCTCCCGTTCCCGCAGCTTCAGCAAGGTCTGGAAGAACAGCTCAGGGTCTTTGTCGTGTTCCCTTTAAAACAAAGAAATGGAATATGAAAATCTCACTGCTACTACCCCCTGAAATATTAAACTAAGGTATCAAAACACGAGAGGCACGTCTGCGGATGTGAGGAGGCACCTATACGATATCTGCAGGCTGATAGACTTAAGCATGAGTGAAAGAATATACATTAATCATCAGTGTTGGTACCAGACTCTGCTGTATGTGTGTTGCACCATCAATTACCACAGAAAAACAAGCACTTCTGCATATACGCTACCACTCAAAAGTTTGGAGTCACTTGTCACAGTTAAAACTTCTGCAAATATTATTGAATTACTTGTACACAGTGTGGATTTATTATTATTAAATTTAAAGATGCTTAATGTGGTAAACAAGAATGTTCTTCACAATAAATACTTATTGATATATAATCTGTAAAATGATATATGTGCAAGTAAATATACCCAACACACTTAATAAATCTTATGTACAGCACATTGAGTAAAATCTGAGAAATAAGGGAATGGAGAAGAAAGAGAACAGAGTGAAAACGACTCCTCGCTCCTCACAGTTGTGTGCCCGTGGTCGAGGTGAACATTGTGTAGCTCATTATCATTTAAAGGAACAGCGGCTGAAACTGGCCGATTTGAACAGGGCTGTTTGATCCTTTTAGGGGTTTGATTCTTCAGCAAAGCAGGTCACAGATGTTGCATTAAGACCCCAGAACATTTTAAAATACTCAGTTAAATTGACATTACTCTTGATTAAAAAAAAAAATAAAAAAATCGGCACGGTGGTGCAGCAGGTTAGTGTCGCAGTCACACAGCTCCAGGGACCTGGAGGTTGTGGGTTCGATTCCCGCTCCGGGTGACTGTCTGTTAGGAGTTGGTGTGTTCTCCCCGTGTCCGCGTGGGTTTCCTCCGGGTGCTCTGGTTTCCTCCCACAGTCCAAAAACACAAGTTGGTAGGTGGATTGATGACTCAAAAGTGTCCGTAGGTGTGAATGTGTGAGTGAATGTGTGTGTGTGTGTCTGTGTTGCCCTGTGAAGGACTGACGTCCCCTCCAGGGTGTATTCCCACCTTGCGCCCAATGATTCCAGGTAAGCTCTGGACCCAACGCGACCCTGAACTGGATAAGCACTTACAGATAATGAATGGATGAATGAATGAATGAAGAAAATAATTGGTAAAATAATCTGAGCTTCCACATCCTCCATCTCTGCTGCAGAGAAAAGAAGAAAACTTTGACACCAAAAATGTCTCAGCAGGCCACCTACGTTTGGCTCAAAGTGTGTAAATAAACAAAAACCGAGGACCTTATAAGTTATGACAGACCAAATAATGACACATTTCATCATATTCTTCTCAGAGCTAAGGCCACATGCTCGAAAAGAGAAGCAGAGATGAACACGCTGGAAATAACTCTCAGACGTCATCTGTCGAAAGGTTCATCCGAGCAGAATAGGAGTCCACTCCTCAGCCTGGTCCAAAAGAAGCTCCTTTGCAGAAACAGACAAGCCCTGAAAAACTCTCATTTCACGGCTTTTCATTCCGCAGCTCATTTACTCTTTCAGGGACCAGCTTCCCTCGCGAACCGTGATGTCTGCTGAAGGTCGAAGGCGATTACCGGAGGGGCCAGAAGCGCTTTCGACAAAAGACACCTCCCACTCGGGCCGAATCTGCTTTAGATGAGGTATTAGTGGAGGGCTTATTTATCCTCATTTCCGCTCCTTTTATGCTGCCCCGTCCCCCTGTGGCTCGACGCTGATTCCCTCATTAATTTGGCAGCCTCTTTTGATTCCTTCGTACATTGTGGATGTGACTTGTTACCTCCTCCGGTCTAAGAGCGGTTGACCTGTGGTGAGGTGACACGGGAAACGGCGGGGATGCCCATTATCCGCCTCTGTCAGCCACGTAAATAAAAACCTTCTCCGGGACGGCAGGACGTCTTATTACCCCGCTGACAGCCTAGCAGAGGGTTAATTAATATGTCAGTTATGTTATGTGGGGATTGCAAGGGCTCAATACACTTCAGACAGTTTGAGAGTTGGGAGAAGGCACACACACACACACACACACACACACACACACACACACACACACACACACACACTCACAAGTACCCAGCAACATTCATACTTCCAGCCTCTTGCTGAAGATGGTCTCAAATGTGATTCAGATCTCTGAATATACGTCTTTGAAAGAATGAAGGATTGTTAAAACTTACACAGAGTTTTTTTAGACCCCCAAGGAGCTCTACTGTCTTTGGGACATTAGGAAGCCCCCTCAACTTACTCCTCGACAATACAACAGCCGCCAATCCATGCCAGATCTCTGAACATATATCAGTTATTATGAAGACAAGAGGGAAGGTGGAAATAAGGAGGTTGACCACATTTATAGATTTAGCAGGACACCAGGGTTACAACATGTCATGTCATGTCTAGGTTTTACTATTTTAGAGATGTTAATATTATTATTAGGGCGGCACGGTGGCGCAGCAGGTAGTGTCGCAGTCACACAGCTCCAGGGGCCTGGAGGTTGTGGGTTCGATTCCCGCTCCGGGTGACTGTCTGTGAGGAGTTGGTGTATTCTCCCCCACAGTCCAAAAACACACGTTGGTAGGTGGATTGGTGACTCAAAATGTTCGTAGGTGTGTGAGCCCTGTGAAGGACTGGCGCCCCCTCCAGGGTGTGTTCCCGCCTTGCGCCCAATGATTCCAGGTAGGCTCTGGACCCACCGCGACCCTGAACTGGATAAGCGGTTACAGACGATGAATGAATGAATGAATTATTATTATTACTTATGATAGCTTTATGAATGTAATATTTTAAAATCCAAAATTACAGAAGAAATATGGTCACTGTTTTCTTCAAAAACATTTTGCATTTATTTAACATTGATATTTTAAATCCAACGTCTCACAAACCGACTCCATGAGATTCAACACTATGAATCATTGGCCAACAGTTGATACGAGCGACTCCTGGAAGCCTTATTTTAAGAGTTATTTTGAAGTTTATTTTTTGGGAGTTTATTTTGCTACTCTCTCTGTACAGAGTTTAAATAAAACTCTGAAAATAATTTTGGGTATTTTATGGAATTATTTGACCCATGTCACCAGACGTGATGATTAAAGATAGAAAGAGTCGACTTTTGAAACCAAAATCTCCTCACGATCCTAAAGTAAAACCCTCTTTCTTCCCATAGTCATGAGACATAGTGGCAGATACTGCTGTGTGTGAAATCATTTCATAGTGTGGTTCTAGATACATCCAAGCAGCCACTCTGTACAGAGGCAGAGCAGTGGGAAAGGGGACATCTAAGTGTGATTCTTAGCAAACATACTTCCTTGTGATTTTCTATATTCAAATCAGAATAAAAGGGTCATTAATTAATCTTTCACCTTTTTGTTCAGTTATTATTCGATGATAAAAAGTGCAAAAACATGTCACAGTCAGTCTTCGAATGATTCTTTATATATAGTTCTTCTATATATAAACACGATTAACCCTAAAAGTGTCCCTTTCACTTCACCCAGACACTGGGACCCACACAGACCACTAGCACAGCGTTCCCAGTTGGCCCCAAAAACACCTCTTCCAGAAGCCACCAAAGCCACCCTAGGACACCTCTCCTCAAAATACTGGCCAGCCCCTGAGTTCATCTGCAGTGCTCTGGCCTGTTCCATGTTTCTGGTCCTATGAGGCTGTAAACAGTGTACTCACCTGTGCTTTTGTTGCCTGGATTGCGTTTAGATTGGAGCACATCAAAAGGCCAGATGTGTACACATTCAGGACCCATTGACTGGATCTTTGAAGGCTGATTCAGAGGTGGTCACAGAAAAATGTTGACCACATTCAATACAAGGACAAAAGGAATGTGTGTTCTACATCTGCACACAGTTACATGGGTGGAACTGCGTATGCGGAGTGCTGACAAGCAGGTGAGACGATAAACAAAGAAAATGCAAGATGGTGGACAGGCCAAGCTGGAGCTATCCACAAAACTTATACTGACACGTTTGAACGTACCCTGCACAAAAGGTGGGAACAGTCTGCTGCTCAAGCATACGTCTGGCTCTGAACATAGTTATCTCCGGCTCATGTACAGCTGCTCCATATCCAGTCATTTCTATTGAAGTGTGTGTATATTGACTTCTATTTCAACAAATTTTGTATGTATGGAGGAAATCCATACAGATGCAGAACCCCAGGAACCATACCATACCAAACCATACCCCAGTGCCCACAGGGAGCTGTGTGTGTGTGTGTGTGTCAACGACACTACCGGCACTACAAGTACATCTGCAGTATGGTGTGATTATGGACATTACACAACACAGTGACCTCTGATAGTCAGGGTTATGTTATTCTGTTCGCCAATCAGATGGAGAAGCTACTTTCAGCCGTTTTCATAAAGCAGCCTCCACTTGATCGGCCACCCTTTGACCCCGCAGTGCAACAAGACAGAAACCAAATAAAACAAATCAAGAAACGCTGGTTCTGTGGGGACCCTCATTAGCAGCCATCCTTTACCACTTAAAAGAATATCATCCTCTCATTTAGACAGCTGTGATTAAATATTCCCCTTTAAGTCGCACCCAAGAGGTGCATTTTTTAAAAAAATTCTCCAGCTCTATTTACTAAAAGAAAAAAAAATGCAGTATGTTAAAGGACTGAAATCAAGAGGAAGTGAAAAGTGGTAATTAATGGGACACTTGAAAGCCGGGCCTAGGTTATCTAGGGATTGATTAGGGGCCAGTCGGAAAAACTCCATGGAGAAGAGGGGAGGGGAGGGGGGAAACACTTCTCGAAGGAAGACAAAACACCACGTCTGTACGCAGTGTGTTTCCGTATGAAGACGGTGAGGAACATAGGGTGTAAATTTAATGAGCGGAATTAATAAGAGCAGAGGAGCAAGAGAGAGGAGGAATTGCATTACAACTGTTGTTTTGTTCGCATTTTGAAAATGTTATGTTGCTGTTATATAAGATGTTATGTGCTTTAGGGTGCTACAGGGCAATGTGGGGGAGTCTGTGAAGGTGTGTTCTGGTCGCTCCACATTCTTGTGTGGTGGATTCACTGTGACCCCGACCAGGATGAAGTAGTTACCGAAGATGAATGAATGAATGAATGAATGAATGAATGAATGAATGAATGAAAAGAGCGCTGGATGCCATTTTGTGTTATGAAACACTCTGTACACAAAATGGCTTCCTAAAAGTATTAGCTTCAAGTGGACTTTAAAGACGAAATACTCTATTCTGGAGAACTATTGTTCTGACATTAAAACAGTCTCCCCCTGCTGTTTGTGTTAATTCAGAAACTCTGCATATTTTAAGGTGGAATGTTATGTTTGAGTAAGAAGCCGACTCTAGCTTGTTTGTTGTTGTAGTTGTACTGCTCTGCAAGTTTTTATTCATGGTTTAAATTACCGCCAAATCCCTTTTGTAACTCGAGCTGTTTAGCTTTGTAGCGCTTTGGGTTTGTGTTTACTGTCATGCAGTTAGAAGGATCTCGAATTTGGAGTCAGTTTCACCTTAAGTATTGTAACTCTAACAGTAAAAATATTCCCGCTCCGGGTGACTGTCTGTGAGGAGTTGGTGTGTTCTCCCTGTGTCCGCATGGGTTTCCTCCGGATGCTCCGGTTTCCTCCCACAGTCCAAAAACACATTGGTAGGTGGATTGGTGACTCAAAAGTGTCAGTATGTGTGAGTGTGTGTGTGTTGCCCTGTGAAGGACTGGCGCCCCCTCCAGGGTGTATTCCCGCCTTGCGCCCAACGCTCTGGACCCACTGCGACCCTGAATTGGATAAGTGGTTACAGATAATGAATGAATGAATGAATGATAATAATATAATAATAATTATTAATTTAAAAAAGTACTGGATTAAAATTGCGAACATGGCCATTAAGTGGGCTTAAAGATACCTGGGACTGCAGGAATGTGGGAAAAATATTTTGGCACTGACAAAAGCTGCTCCAGGGTGTTTTAAACCTGCGTTACTGAACATAACAGCTTACTCCCATCTCCCATCATTTCTGAATGAAGAAGTGTTTACTAATAATTTACAATACCAACCACAGAACGTGATTCCTTCCTAAAATGGCTGACAGACCCAGTGTTTGTTCGCTTTATAAATAACATCAGTTCCCTCATGCACTCTATCTTTGGTCATTTTGGAACGCAGGGGTGTGTTGTAATGTTTTACATGTTTCAGATCATTGGACAAGCGTGTGTTAGGTTTCTGGCTAAGAGTCATCACCGCGCCCACTGTGCGCTCATTAGAGAACGGCAGTGTCAGTGAGCGTTTGGCTGGCACTGCTGATGGAGCGATGCCAGTCTGGTGCGGCCATGCGTCTCAGTGATTAGAGCTCACAGCTCACACTGGGAGGAAGAAAAAATGAAAAGCCAAGTAATGAGTGATGCACAACTATGTGTGGATTTTGTTGCATAATTTCCGTACATGTATTTAATGATGTTTGTTATAATAAATGTTATAATAATAATAATAATAATAATATATATAATATTAGTAATAATTATATAATAATATAGTAATAATAGTATAGAGCATAGTATAGTATAATAATTATAGTAATGATGGTGTATTACAGTTTGGCATAATATAGGACTTTTTATTATTATTTATTTATTTTTTATTCATTTCTTACTGTGAATATAAGCTGAACCTCCAAAAATAGTGCATGGCATCCTTTGTGTATTCGTGTCTGTATTTTTCACTATCCCCTGTTGTATTTGGTATTAATTGAGTGATCTTTCTAGAGCTTTAATAAAAGCCCAAACATTATCAATGGACTTCCACAGTTAAAAGAGGTGTGGGAACTCTTAAATTAAGACATTTTAAGACCTGTTTAATACCACACAGAGACAAAATTAAGACTGATTCTGTGATAACAAAATGACAAAAAGCACACAACACTAATGCTGTGCTTTCTGACTTCACTGTAAGGATGTGATTCCTGTATTTTCTTATGAACCAGTATTTTAAAGAAATTCATTTTGTGCTAATTGCCTTGAACTTGGCTTAAATACAGTGCAAAATTTAAATGTTAGAAAAATAATAATAATATTAAAGTAAGGGTGATGTTCTGAGTGAATGTGTTGCTTTAACCCTTTCCAAATCTCTATTCAAATCAGCCCAATGCTATTTGAAGTTACAATCAATACCCAGTTTAACAACTTAATAAATATTTCATTATGTTAAATCCAGTGTGCTGTTGATTTTACAAACCAATAGGATCAAGGAGAACATCTGGAAACCAACTTTGTTCTTCACACTTGCTCACGACATTTCTATTATTTTTGAAAAAAAACAAAAATCCATGTCACACAGCTTCAGGCACCTGGAGAAGTTTGGTGTGTTCTCCCTGTGTCTGTATGGGTTTCCTCCTGGTGCTCTGGTTTCAGGTACCTAGGTTTTTGGCACAGTGCTGTTTATGAACATAAAAGTGAGTCTCCATCAGGCTGTAATAACTTTGTAATCAATTTTGATGAAGTGACTGTGAGACCACCTTCTGTAGGGAAAAAAATGAAGCACTGTACTGACCCTGGGGACTGCGGTAAAAGCCTGTAGGTAAAAGCAGCTCTTCTGGAGGAATCTGGAGTGTTCTGAAACATGATTTAATCCTGAGCTCTTGTGGTGCTTTCGATCAAAAGTGCTGATCCCTCCCTAACACATCCTCCTCCCCCTCCTCCTCCTCCTCGTTCTCCTCCTTTCTCTCCCCTTCCCTCTGTCCAGCAGTGGTGAAGCATGGGGCTGTGCTCATCGCATCAGCACCTGCAAACAGCTGCCCTCTGGGGAGGGATCTCTGACCCAATCCGTCCCGGTCAGCGATCAGCGCCGGCAATAAGACGGTCCTGTAATCCGGCGGATGAGCGGCTATCCAGGCCACAAACAGATTAACAATCTGCGAGCCGGTGATGAGGACTGAAAAAAGCGAGGAGGGAAAAGAAAACAGACCAAAAAAATGGTAGCTTGGGGAGAAAAAAAAGAAGGGGGAGGGTGGAGCTGGGATGAAATGGGACACAGTGTCAGCAGCTCAAATCACAGTTAATCCAAGACCCCCCCCCCCCCCTCTCTCTCTCTCTCTCTCTCTCTCTTAACCAGTTGCTCTCACCCCTCTGTAAAACCTAATTTTACTTGGCCCACAGCCAGAGTTTATGAGGCGCGGATGTTTGCCGGCGCTAATCCATCTGTGTTTTGCTCAGTTTTGAAGAGATTACAAAACGGGATGCTTTTGTCACCGATACCAGAGAGAGGTGGGTGAGATACGGAAGCAAAAAATAAATAAACAAATAAATAAAAATAATAATAATGTTAAAAAAAAATCAGCCAAAACAATACAAACAAGTGCAGCCAAATCCCGATGCCAGGGCCTAAGCCTCAGCACCGGTGGTCTTCTCGGCCATTAATCTGATTTATGGGACATTTTCATTCTCTCTCTCTCTCTCTCTCTCTCTGGTCAGGAAACATATTGTCCCCGCCAAGAGATGAGCGCAGAGTCATGGGAGAAAAATGTGGCTCAAGCAGCGTCCTTTTTCTTCTCCTGCTCCCCTCCCTTCTCTCCGGGCCTGTGGCAGATGAGGCAGAGATACACACCGCTGCTTGGTTTCCATTCATGCCAAGAGGAGGTCTGAAATATGGGGAGTGGAAGGTATTTAAGCTCCAGCAGAAAACCGCAGAGCAGTCCTGCGGGCAATCAAATATTTTCTCATCCCTCCCCTCCCCTCCTCTCGCCCCAAAACAAAACTCAATGGCACCGGATCCCAGCGCTGTCACGGGGCGGACCAGACGTTTCAACAGGCTTTGGGTCTTTAACCCTTAGCTGGAGAGAGTTAGCAGTCCTTCAAGTGGCTGTAGTTGTGTGAAGAAGACAAGAAAGAAACTTTGCTGTATTCAATTTGCACCGAAATGGGTCTGAAAGGACGTGTAGCTGTCCGGAGGTGTCAAAGACCGAAACTAATTGTGAAGACTAAACTGTGGGCGGAGCCAAAGCCCACCTGGAATCACCAGGCATCACACACTCACCTGTGGACAATTACACACACTCCCCCTGTCCATCTACTGATGTGTGTTTAGACTGCGGGAGGAGCACCCAGAGGAAACCTACACAGACAGAGGGAGAACACACACCACACCCCTCACAGAGAGTGGCCCAAGTTAAAGCTTGAATCCAGGACCCCGAGCCCCTGGAGCTGTGTGTCAGCGAGACAAAACAAAGCAAAATGCCAGCTGTGAAAATGATTTACAGACTACGACTATATTTATATGTCCAGGCTTTTCATCCCTCTGAGTTTGTCCTACCGAATAACAAGGATGTCGTGTACAGCTGCAGTCTTCTTTTTTTCTGCCAAGAGTGATCTAGAAAGCCCTTAATGAAAGGAAAGAAAGCGCTGTCCGCACGGCTCTCTGGATCAAAGATAATATGCTTAGAATGGAAGCGGCGCTCCTTCAGTGCACGTTTTTCCTCGACCTGTGCCAAACATGAGTGTTATCCATTTTCCATGCTCCAGCCTCTCTGTCAAACAAAACGCGGATGATCCAAAGCAAATAACAGAGGCGTACAGGTTGTTGTTGTTACGTTCAGGTCGTTTTTTTTTTCTTTGTTGGGGCCCGCTCTGGACGCGGTTGTGGGATGGAGATGTGCGTGACTGCTTTGTTTGATGCAGACCCGTGCCATGCCGGGAGCAGTGGGGACGAGTAAGCAAAGTGAGGTAATGATGGGCTCTGCAAACCCAAAACCATCTCTGTTTGAAAAACAGTGTTCAGACGAGCGTTCCGAGGCTGAGACGTTTAAACGCAGTCGGGACACGCCGCTCTCGTTTAGAATGAATTGATTACGCACTTTTATGGCGTTCAGGACGTATTTTTCAATCCCTTGTAGACATTTTAGTCCTTAAACAGGGTCTGCACTTTCTCTTAACACCTGCAGTATCAACGAGGTTAATGTGAAGGGGCATATTATGGAAAACTTCACTTGTTTTTTGGGATCTGGAGCCCACCAACCCACACATTGTGAAACAAGACCACCCAGTGAGTTTTTGTCATCTGAAAAATAAATAAATAAATAAATAAAAAAAACATGGGATGAAACGAGTCATTCCGAGTGCCCCGCCCCTTTGTTGGAGTCTCTCCAATCACAGCTCTGGACCCGCGTTTACTTGATTACAGTTAAAGACATAGAAATAAGGACACTGAGTAAAAACCAAGAAGAAAGAAAACAGAGCGAAAACGGCTAAAAACCAGAGCTCCTCGCTCCTCACTGCTGTGCGCTCGGGGTCGGAGTGAACAGCAAGCGGCTCATTATCATTTAAAGGAACAGGCGCTGAAAGCGGACATTCTAAACAGGAGGGAGAACGCTGTTGTGGGGTTTGATCCTTGTGGTGTTTTGACAAAAGCCGGTCACAGATGTTACATTACCCAGAGATGTGTTCCTTTGTGGAAAACAGGGGAAGACTTTATCTTTTATACATCGTTGGCTGTGAATTTCAACGCAGCATCACATAGATTCTGAAATGTCTGCAGATATGTTTGACCAATCCGAAGCCATCGAAACATCCATAACCAATGATGTCACAACCAAACCTAAAACAAGTTAAATAGATTGCATCTTAATATAAAAACAATCTTGATTATATTGTAATTTTCTACTTTGTTATACATGGGGCTAATTTTGTTGTAGCATTTTTATAACACACTAATTTTACATTATAGGAATAAATAAGGAATTATAGGAAATACATGGCGAAGCCAAATCTAAGCACAGTTCATTCGTTCATTCACACATTCATTCATCTTCTGTAGGTTCTTCCTCCTGGTGAAAGTCGCTGTGAATCCAGAGCCTACCAGAATCTTTAAGTGCATTAAATTAAATTAAAATATTATATAATTTCTCATATTTAAACCTCATATGACCTTCAAGCATATTCTTAAGGTGCCCAGTAGTATTTCAGCAGTCAAATTTCTTTCCACACAAGGAGCAAACCTGACCAAGCACTCACCAGCGATGGGGCCAGACTATATGGAGCGGCCGTGGAGTCTCTGGCTTGTGGTCAGTTTCCAGGCTGGACGCTGCTTGATGCTCCATTCCTTCCATTTCATCTCCTTGATGCAGCTCTGCTTTACTTTGTTTCTTCACAGGGGGCTCGCCTTGAGATTCGTGTGTGGAAGCAGTGGAGCTGATGGGACACATTAAAAGAATATTGAAATATATCAAATAACCTAGCGTATAGTAAAGGAGAGCAAGTCAACATTATCTCAACTTTAAATGAGCTTTAATGAAGTCACATAGTTAAACATAACACAGCTTTTAAAAATGTCAGTCCACTTAAATGTGTTCATTTTCAGCTATTTTAAGTGCATTATCTATGTGCGGAGTTCAGATATGAACTATACAAAATATCAAACATATTCTCATGCTAAATTAAACACCAATTTTTGTTCACCTCTTTAAAAATGATGTATTATTAAATTAAATTTTTGAAAAGACAAAAAAAAAAAAAATTTGTAAATGTATTGAAACATTCTATTGTTGAAATATTGGTGATGATTTTCTGGTCTTATTTTGACGCCATATACAGTATATTTCTCAGCTTTGAATTTAGTAGTGACCCAACAGTTCTAAACACTTTTAGTCGAGGTAAGGCCAGTCATTAATCATTTGTCATTACTTTGTGTTCATCTATGAATTTTTAAACCATATTTAAAGGCGTTTAGCAACCTTGACACTCAGCAATATAATCACAGTGTGGTATTTTTCCCCGTGTGGTGTAATTGAATCTACTCTCTGGTGAATCTACGCTTGGTTAAAACAATAATTATATATTATACACATAATTACATGTCATTATTTGGTCATTTACCTTGCTTTTGTTATCTCAGAGTGGTCCTGAGAGCTGCTGCTACACTGAACCTGGGTTTGTTCCTGGAGCCGGAGCTTGTGTTCGGGCAGGAATCTAGAGGAGGGTTTGGGGAGAGAAATAAGAAGAGATCGAGGTCAGACCAGAAAAACTGTGGCATTATAAAAAAAAAAAAAAAACAGCAGTTTTAAAAAACTCCAGACAGGGCCATGTTTACATTAACGTCCTTTGAGAGACAGGCGTTACATAATGACAAACACACAGCTCCAGTCCGTGTTATTGTGGGCTGCTGAGCTATTCGTGTACAATAGAAATAACAGCATATGGAGCAACAGTGGACCGGAACATTTTCTTCTTCCAAATGTAAGGACAGAACAGCAAGAACCCGGCCTTCCAAAAGTTTGGGGATGCCATACTTTACAACTTCTTCACAAAACTACTGTCAAATGCGCTGATGGGCACTGACTTGACAAGAAGATAACGCTGGTGGATTCTGGCATTATTGCTACGGTAGTGGACTTTCGAAGAAGAAAGCATCCTCAACAAATTCATTATTCAATAGAATATGCTCTACAGTAGTCACAGTAGCCACTTTAAAATCTTTAAATATTTAACTGTGTGTATTTAAGTAAATGTGTAGATGTTTCACCTTTTGTTTTTCTTTAGCACTCACGTAACAAAATAAATATATATATAACAAACAAATTAGAGACCGTTTGGTTACTTTCACACTTAACAAATGAACACCCACATCACTGCTCTTTATTTTTCTTTCCCTTGTACCACAGCGTCGTGTGACGCTGCTCCTTCCCAAATCCTAAAATACGGGCAGTGAGCAGTTTGAGTGATGTGCTCTGGAACCACAGCGATTATTACAAGTTAAAGAAGCTAAAACGAGTCACATTTTTGTGCAAATGGCTGCCAAAAGCAATCCATAAAACACAGAAAAGATTTTTTTTTTCTTGGATTCCTTGAGACGGCGCGTACACTTCCTCCACAGCGCTGGGAGGACCTAATTGCAGGTTCTGCGATGGATTCCAGCCAATTAGCCGTTTGAGAGCGAAGATTAGCCTTGATGCTTTACCGAGGCGCTATTATTTTTTGCACTGGTGCAGAACTGGGGGCATTGCCATGAGTCTGAGCCCCAGAGCCACCAAAAGATCTTAGTGGGAGACGATACAAATACAAAAGGGTGTGTAACAGCAATGGGGTAAATGAATAAAAATAAACAATAAAAGTGATTATATATTGCTTTTGTCATTCCACCATTTACTACTTGTTTCAACGAGTGTAACCAGCATTTCTCAATATTTTCATTTTTCTTTACGGGGGGTGTAACGGTAGGTCACATGAAAGAATTTCTTGCTTTAGGAAGTTCTCAACACTCATCACATTCTCAAACACAGTTTTCACACAGCACTGTGCAAAACTCAGAGACCACACTTTATTACTTCACCTCCAGTCAAAACAATCACTGAGTGTGAAGTGATTAAGTCAGTATAGTGGTTTACATGACAAAAGGGTCAAGGGGGTTTCTAAAGCCCAAAACGTTTATGGGGCAATGGGGCAGCCATCCCCATCGCCCAGGGAGCAGTTTGGTTTAGGGTCCTTGCTCAAGGGCTCCTCAGCCATGGATGTTGAGGGAGGAGACACTGCTGTTCATTCAACCCTCCTGGCCCCAATTTTCCCAGCCGGTCGAGGGGATCGAACCAATGACATTCCTTTCCCAAGTATGCCTTCTGTATCCTTAAGGCCATGGCTGTGCCCTTTCATCCAAACACCTTTGTTCAAAATAAATAAATAAATAAATGATTAGGCGTAAAATTAACCTGAAATGCTGTGGTGAACTTGTCAGAAAGGCATTAACAGGTGTGTCCAGTGTCTTGATGAGGATTATAGAGGGAGGAACCAGATGATTTTCTGTTTTGTAAAAGAACAGAAAGGTAAACGCTTGTGGGTCCCAGCCTCTAAACATGCATCAAATATTATGATAAATTACTATAATCATATGTATGTTAAAGTGACCAACAACAAACTAAAATTAGGCCCAGTTTAGCTATAAGCTGCGGTGATGTTTACAGCTAAAGGGCGCAATGTCATCAAGTGCTCATATCAAGGTAGGCCTTAGGGCTTCGGGAAAGAATTGGGACAGAGGGAATATCTCTGATTAGCAGATAAACTTTATCCAGTTGTCTGTTTACCTGCTCTACTGCATCCAATGCGCAAAAAAAGTGTCGGCAGATAATCTCAGCTTCGGGAACAAATCCAGGCTAAGCATCTAATACCTGCTATGGTGTGTAATGTTCAGTGAGCCACAGTGATGCACTGCAGGCTAACCAACATTTCAGTAGCCTTTGTGATATTTAGAAACCCCATACACAAGGCCACCATTCTGGAAATGCAATAATCCAGGTCTCACTATACTCAGCACTGGATGAGAACCCTCACGTTCCCCGTTTTAACTTCCGAAAACTACACACCCCAACCTCGGCAGAGCCTCTGGATGAATGGATTAGCCAAGGATAGGAACAGGAGAGGTGGCCTGCAGAACACCACACTACAGAGATGACAAGAAGGAGCTCGCGGAGAGTCGTGAGCGATGGGAGCTGCTTCGCCAGCTCTGAGGAAAATTTCATTTCCAGGGCCATTTTGAAAATTACACACAGAGGTTTTGACTGGGCAATAAAAGCTGGGCCGTGTCCACCGCCGGGGAGAGGTACTTAAAGGGAATGGCACCAATTAGCTTATTTATAAATCAACAGCAATTTAGGTGATGACTTTACCTTGCGTTTGATTAAATGTGAAAGGATGGAGGGGGCGAAAAAGAGAGAGAGAGTGGTGGGGAGGGGGAAATCAAAGTCAAAAATCATTTGATCTAATTTCCTTTATTGGCAATAATCACAGGCGACTTCTCTTTCCCAGGCTAATGAAAAATGCCATTGATCTCGAGGTTGCCCAACGCAATAGCTCAGAAAGTCTCAGGGTCCGTCTCCGGAGCAAGGGACCTGCAGCGTGGGCCGAGTAGCCAAGTGGGCTAAAGTGAAATAAATAAATAAATAAATAAATAAATAAATAAAGGGTGACTCAAAACTCCACGCCTGCTGAACAAAAGAGACTGACCGCGCAGGAGGGAGAGGGAAAGGACGGGACTTAATGTGGTCCTGGGCGACGTTGGGACTGCACCATCTACATCATTAATCTCATCATAACAAGGCGCTGGCCGGGGCGGTTTGACAGAGGTCGAACATTACGGGAGCGAGGGACCTGAAGAGAGGCCTCCGAGAAGTGGCCGGAGAAGGTCATTACTGCACATTAACGTCTACATTCATCACTCCGAAGTGACCTCGTAGTCTAAAGAGGACCGGGCACGCCGCCTTCGCTGTGGTTTGGTAGAACATGAGGCCAAGGAGTGCATAAGTGTACCTCGTGGAGGAGGAACTGCAGTGCCCAAGCCTGGTAGTGAAGCAGAAGTACCGGTCACTGTGGTGGACAACAATGTTCTCATACCTGGCTGGGGTTTTTATGACATTTTTTGACTGACACAAATCATTAACGTCGCTTCTAGTCTCCTTGGAACATGCTTGTGAGGATTTTACAGCTGTCAGCCATCAGGTGCTGATGTTGGACATCACTCCAGCTCGTACTAGAGCTACTGATTGGAACTACATCACTCCAGAGAATGTAGTTCCACTGCTTCAGTGCCGGGTTTTGGAGGGATTTATACTCTTCTAGTTGACGCTTGGCATTGGGCATGGTGACCTTCCACTCGTGTAGCTCCTTCAGGGCCTTGCATTAGTCTGCTTGTTGCATTTAAACGAAATAAATTAGTGCTGTTACAGAATTATCTCATTTAGGCACACAATAATTTTATTTATTTATCTATTTTTAAAAATTAATTAATCTATTCCCAATTTAGTATTAGTGTTAAACTTTACAAATTAGTGTTTTTTTTTGTTAGCAAAGTAAACAGCCTCGCTACTGTTGAGCTCAGAAGGTAGATTTTATTTATGCTGAAATACAGACATGGAGCTCCTGTTTCATCTCCATTTTTGAGCCATGAAAATTAAAATATTACTAAATATTATTATATTATTATATTATTTAATGGATATTATTAAAATATCCATTAAAATATTACGAGTCCGATGCTAAATTTCTCCCTGAAATTTTAGATTCCAATTCAAAACCATCAAAACTACTCTGAGATATTGTAATAAAGCAAAGTTAAGAATGGTTTGCTCTCTCCTGTTTATCATACATCACACAACACATTTATCTCCCTTCCAAAAATACTTCAATCTCAAAAGTACTAGCATTGTAACTTTTGCTTATATTTTATAATCAATAGACAACACTAATATAAATATAATTCCATTGTGTTGATCTTACATTGATTTTTTGGTTTTACATTTAAATTTTTGAATTTTCAGTCTTATGAAAATATACATTGCAGCAAATTGTGCATTATTATTATTATTATTATTATTATTATTATATTGTATAATCGATTGACAGCCCTTGAATATATACATATGAACATCTGTCAGAAACGAGTGAACACTGACATAGCTAAGGTCACCAAGTAAAGTGAGTGCTCACTGTATGCTGGACATCCAGTGTATGTGTGAAACCTTGGGGAAGCTGTCAGTGGCAGGATCTCTCCACATCAAAAAGTCCACCACAGCATCAGGTTGTGAAGAGAAGCTGGAAGGACAGAACCACACCACTCTGTTATGTTATGTAATCTGCATATGGCTCTGTAAATCTGACGCAGAACAAGCAGATTTTGACACAATTGCATAAGCCACCACAGCTGTCATTTGCAGCAGGCTCTCGTCAGGCTGAAAACTTCTAATGGAACCTACCGGCTGTGGCAGGGGCAGAGCAGAGCTTTAGACTGTTATGAACACCGTAAACAAAGAAACAAATCAAACAAACAACTGAATGTGCCTCAGAAAATGCAACTACACCCGACACATCATCGTTCTTCCGTCCACACCCAAAGGAGACAGGGGTGGCACTTATTCAGTTCGAATACAGAGACTAGAAACACTCCGCGGGCACCAGTCAGGACACATTCCTGCTCTGGAATAGACACAACAAGCACTGTCAGTGTGTATCTGTTACACACTTTAAGAGCTGTGAGGTCACTTTGCAACATGCAAGCAATGTCAGCAGTAAACTTTAAAAAAATAAATAAAAGGGCCAACTATAGCTGATTAAATTAAACCTCCTTGATAAATAACATAAATCTTGATAAAGTGATTATTCACTGATCAGCATTGAATCATCTTTTTTGTAAATATTCCAAAAAAACAACAGGCAGTTTGATGCATGCAGCTATTCTGGGCAAATGCAATTCTACACAAATAGTAGAGGAAATGCAACCCTGATAACCGTTCAAGACCTGATACAGTACGTAAACTATCCTCATCAGAGATACAACACTTAAGTAACACTAAGTAAAATTTTAACTTTAAAATTACAGCTTCAAAATCATTGTGTTTCCTTACTAAGAAGTAATAAGGAGAATGAATCCTCTGATATCATTGGGCTCAGCACTGCAGAAAATGTAATTTTTGAAGGAGGCTAAGCGCTCCACTTGGTGTAGGTTCTCACCCATTACTTGAAGGGATCATGCTATCTATTTCTTGGAGAAAATCATGACCTCAGACAAAAGCCTGGGATTTTAAAATCTATCGATGCGCTGTAGTCACATGATTTTTATTTATTTATTTATTTATTTATTTTGGCTTGGACGTCACATTGGGGGCCGATTGTCTGGTTTCAGAGCGCAGCACAAATATAAACAGATGGAAAAGAAGGATAAATTTCATACACATCTCCTCTCTTTGTTCTGGAAAGTATCTGACAGTATTTACAAGCACAGAAGCCCACAGCCTCTTTGCATGAGAGCGTAAAGGATCCCACAGTGTTGCATAATGAGGAGAAAAAGACCATTATGCATTGTTAGCCATATTAGCATTTCTGTTGTAGGATCTAATGGAACACTGTTAGCATGTTAGGCTCCAATGCATTTCTCTGATTTTGTGACAAAATCTGAGTGAGTTATTCATACACAGATCATATACAATCTCAAAGAATCATGATTTTTTTCACTTGTGTTTTTGGAGGATGATGTTTTATTGCGACTGTCTGTGTAAATTATTTATTTGGCTTGGCTTAAAATTTAATAAAGTACTTCAGCTTGTCTGAAAATACATGATCAGAGAGTTTCCACACCAACGTGAAGCCGAGGGTGAATCCCAAATTTCTACCGTCACCCTTCATAGGTCAAGAAATGATTTGAACAGCTATAAGTTTAAAGTTTCCATTTCAAACGAGAGTCTTATTACTGTCTGGGTGTATTGTTTTTGTTTTATATTGATGGATGTGCACTGTTTAGGGAGTATATCGCTTTTTGGGATGCAGCCTGAGCTCCTCTACTGTCTGACACAAACAGATCTCTGTTTACAAATGTGAGGCAGATAAACAGGCCAGGGATCCATACTTATATTTATTTCATTTTAACGTCTAAATGAGGAAACAGATGAGAGAAACTATAAAACTATTTAAATATCACTGTTTTTATTTGTTATTTTTGTTATGTGTTATGTGAGTAATGAGTAGGTATCCAATATGGCAGCTACTATGCACTGTGAGGTGATCTGCAACCCATGGATATCTGGCCAGTCAGGTGCATTAGCCGCTGCAGCTATAGTGTTAAACTGGCCGGCCATTTTAAAATCCCGGTCTGGAACCTGGATCCAAAGTCCAGATTTGAAAACTTCTGCCTTAAAACCTTGAGTAATGTGAGTGAAATTCAATGCGGGTAGAATGTGCACACGCTTGTGCAGGTCTGGCTTACACCATAGTCCAAACCCAGCAAGCAGGTCTGTGGACAACAGAACGGCTGAGGACCCTCAACTCCATCTCATCAGACACAAAGGTACAACACAGTGTGTTCTAAAAGCTCCAGGAGCTGTGACTCTTTACCCTGTAAATACCTGTTTGTCAATATTATCTTGCTCTGAAAGCCACACCCTTAGGACAAATCTCCCAGGCTGGTGTTTCCTCGCCCCTCCTCCTCCTCCTCCTGATCTTTGCTTCATTCCTATTTAGCACGGTTTGCTCCCAGCACTTCAAAGCACCATATGGACTCAATTGTGGCTGGTTCCTTGGCACATGCGATCCGGAGATCAGAAGCACGCCATACCTTCGGGTTTTTAACCGGTGGATTATTTTCACAGGGCACACGCTGAGGAGCCCTCGTGCCACGAGCTCCGAGATCCGACCCTCTTTTCTCGAGGCCGATCCCCAGTGCGCCAAGGAGGTGCAATCTAATGTCGACCAAAAACAAATGAGAAAAGGTGCCCGCCAGATGTTTCACCGAACAGATTAAACGCTTGGCGCTTTGATTAAGAAAGTCCAGCCCTTCATCTCCTCGCGCCGACCGCATTATAGCTTCAGAGCAATCCAAAGGCTGTGAGGATGAGTGATGTGGCGTGTGAGGATTTTGCACGCCCCACTGCCAAGTTGATACGTGCTTATGACCTCCAACCAGGCCACACGCTGGCCAGTAGGAACTGTATGGAAGAGGGGAAATATCTGGAGCTCTGGAGAATGTTCCTCTGCGGCAATCTGTGTAGAAATGCTTCCAGAAATACAGGTATTACTGCTTTACCCCATGAGCTCATGACATGGCACTATGCCCAATGCCAAGAGTGACAGGAATAAAGCCCCCAGCACTGGGCTGTAAAGCAGTGGATGTGGAGACATTGAGCTCAATCCAATATTTCTGGGATGTGCTTGAGTGGTGAATGTGATTAAGAACTACATCCAACATCAGCATCTGGGGGGAGCCAAAGGTTAGGAAAGCAGGTTTGGGACCAAATGGTCACAGGTTCAATCCACTGGGCCACCAGGAAAAGAAATGAGGGTGGGGGGTGGAGTTAAGGAACGGTGCTGTTTCCTCCCTCAACATCCTCGGCTGATGTGCCCTTGAACTAGACACATAACTTCCAAAGATTTCTGGGTGTCGGGCATTGGTTCACTTCCCCTAATCAATAGTGTGTGTGTGTGTGTGTGTGTGTGTGTGTGCATGTTTTTATATATCTGTGAGGACCATATGTCCTTGCAAGGGTAAGACTATCACACATTTTATTGCATTCTGAGGGCATTTTGTTCCTCCTCACAATTATTTATTATTATTATACTTTTTAAGATTTAATGGTGTCTTCAGACTTCAGAAGAGGTTGCTCTCTTAGTGTGGTTCATTAGAGCAAGTGTGAATGCTCCCTTTCGAACTGGTGTGCAACAAACAAACAGACCATGACCACCAGAGCAGGTGGGTCTCAATCCATTTCTAGACAAACTCTGGTGAGGTTTGTTTCAGGTGTGAACGCAATACGAACAAAAAAACATCTAAACAAACCAAGCATGGGAAGTGAAGTCCAAACAATAATCACGAAAAAAGAGAAACGTGCATTAAAAACAAGGAGTTGAGTACAGACAGCTGCCCCATTTCTCGCTGTGCTTGGTAAAAGTACCTCCAGGTAAACCCACATGATCTTGGTAAGTGCATTAAGCTTAGCTGACAACACTGACAGCTGGCTCACAAAATTAAAGTCATCTGTGCATCGTATGTCACTTCTTTACTTGCCTTGATTTGACTGTAAATATGTTAGTATGGACTCAAACCAAACCAGGACTAATATATAACAATGTTTAATGTTCTTTTCTGGTCCAGACCAACAGAACTGAAAAGTCTGAACACACCCTAAGTGCAGGTGTAGCTACAGTAATCATTATCTCTATGGAAAGTCCTCACAAGTATAGCAAAACCAGTACCACTGTTACCATTGTTCTACAATGATATTAAAAACACATTACATTTCAAATTAAATGTAAATTTAAAGTTAAAATTCACAGCAATGTTACAACATCGAGTCTAAAGCCTGCACAGTATTTACCAATGACCTATAAACACCCTTGATTTATGGTGTATGTGTTGGACAAGTGTAAGTTGTCGTACCTTCCAAAAAACAGAAAAAATAAATGAAATGGTAAGATTTCAACAATGTTGCAAAATGTCCAGCTGTGAAATGGCTGGCGTATGCAGTGCTGCCTAACTAGCTTAAAAATCTGAAGGTTGCACAAGCTGAGTTCACGTACATCATACACTACACCTCAGTAAGTGAAACAAGGTGCAAAACATTCAGCGAGACAGGGGGAAAGACACACTGCATGCTGATGACTGACGCTGAATGTTCTGCATGAATATTCAGGACAAAGTGCAGGGCATGATAAACCCTTCCATACTGAGCGTGAATTTGCACCACTGGGCTTCAAAAGCCACTGAGCCAGCTTCTCAAACAAATTAGGCCTTAGACCAGCAGCTAAAGTTGTTCAGTGGTGGCTCAGAAGATGGTGGTTCCCCTAAATGTCCTAAAGGAGGAGCAGTGTTATAAAACATGAGAGACTTCATACTAGACGACCCACAGCATCAAAACTGAGAAGGTTCAGGTCCAGACATTTTCCGGAGTTGCCCTTTCACACGTTAGGTTCAGTTGAGGATTCTCTGTGTGTGGTGTGTTCTCACAGCTGCAATAGTTCTACTGGGTCAGGAGGCATGGTATGAATTCACTGTGATTCTCTGGTACATTAGCGGCTCTGTTCACACACGGGTTCATTCAAACATTACCTGGACTTTGTACTAGAGGCCAGCAGTCCAGCAAAGTCTGGAAAATTTTTGGGGCTTAGGAGACATGAGCAATTCCTGGGAGATTCCTTGAACCCAAGAGAAATATCTAAGCAGCTTTAGCAAAGTCCCTGTCCATTTGATCTCATTGGTGCCTAAAGAACACTGTGAAAATGAAAACTTCTAGTGAATCGAATTCTTTGGTGATAACTCTCACTGCACGTTGGAATCCTTCCTCGTGTGATGTATGTGCTCACACCATAAGAACATACCGTATTATATGTAATTTCATACAATCACCACAGTTATTGAGGAGCTAAATTATTTAAAATAACAATTATATTAATAATAACAATGTACCTATGCTGTTGCACACTGCTCTGCACAGACCCACGGGCAGCTGAAAAGACATGGACAATACGGTTTGGCCATTTAACTGAGGGAATTGAAGGCAAGCTACAACTACACTGCACATATTTGTCATGTCCATAACATTTCCAAAACCACAGTGTATGCCTGGCTAAAGAGAAACCACAACCACTTCAAGGAGATCTCAACTTTGGATCTGTAGTGTCATGTGACATTTCTGTCCAGATACAAATAATAGCAGTGATCCACATCATCAAAACTGAGAAGGTTCAGAAGGTGAAGGTGGTGATTTCTGAAAACTCAGTGGTGTTGTGTTTACAGGAAAAAACACAACACACCTATCTCTGGCTTAAATTAAATAAGCTTCTCGCTCCCTATATAGTGAACTATATAAATCATTATCCCACAATGTACACACACAGATAGCACTAGATTTCAGATTTTCAAATACAAATAAATATAAATGTTGTATTTGAAATATATAATGCACTATTAAGATCTAGATTTAGTCATTTCATGCACTACGTAGTGGGTATGGAGTGATTTGGGATTAAACCACTGTGTTTCTCTCATGCTCTGTGGTGTTTTGATGTCTTACGTTAAGACATTATTCTATAGCCCCCTACTGGACTGGCATAACAATGCAACCGTTTTCATAGTCTTAATGGGAATATTTTCAAAAACTAATGGAGAAAAATCTCTATTTTTCAAAAATAACCCGATACATGAGGACAAGGAGATGCAAGAAACGCCTAGCCTCTGGATCTTAGGAGAAACATCTGATATTGTCGTCAATAAGAGAAGCTCCAGTGATATCAAGGAGGTCTCCACTTCCGTTTCTTTAATAATGAAAGCATTGTCAACACCTCATCTTTGAAATTCCAGCGCTGTCCAGGATTTAACCTGTGTCCAGCCTGCTTTGATCAGTCTTTCCAGCGCGGGAATTGTGCGGCTCAGATAAGGGAGCGAAGTCATATAATATCCACTGGCTGTTTCCTTTTGAACCTCACTGAAGGAATCTCTGCAGCAGGATATCCTGCCATCTGCTTCAGTAACAGAATCATTCCACGAGTCAGTCATTGGAGGCAGGCCACTGCTCGGAGAGACACATCAATGGCTTGGGAACTGCTTTTAAAAAGCAGCCAAAAAGCCCCTCGTTTTCCTCACCAACTTTTCAAAGTGGCTCCGGTTATCTGCATCCACTTAAAATGGGCTAATGAAATCCTGGCTGCTCCAGACAATAGACGCCTACCAAGAGACGGAGGAGCTGGAAGTTCACTCTTGATGAAGCTAAGCTAAGCTGGAGCTCAACTGCCTGACCTGTTCATCAATGGTCACCATTTGGCCACCATAGAGCAGACACCGTTGTGGTGTGGGTGTCTTAGAGTGTGTTGTTCTTGTACAAGTGGATCAGACGCAGCAGTGGCTGCTGGACTTTGTTAGCCACGCCTACCTCATTGGTCCACCTTGTAGATGTAAAGTCACAGACACTAGCTCATCTGTCGCTTCGCAGTGTGTGTTGGTCGTCCTCTGGTCCTTCTTCAGTGGACACAGGGCGGTGTCGGCTGGATGTTTTTGGTTGGTGGACTATTCTCAGTCCAGTGACACTGAAGGGTTTAAAACTCCAGCAGCACTGCTGTGTCTGATCCACTCGGACCAAAACAACACGTCACCACCAGGTCAATGGAAAAAGTATGCAGCGCATGTCGAATCAGGGTGTAGTTTTTACAACGTAGAAATAAAGAGTAACCTAATGGTCATTCGGACATTTATGAAGACTACTGTGTACATAGAACACACACACACACACACACACACACACACACACACACACATATATATATTTTTTCCAAAGGCCTTGGACAAAGTTGGTAGTGAACCTCAGGCCTGTTGACGGATGGCCGGCCATGCATATAATCGCTTCCTTACACTCTGTGAGTTTGCTGTGGACGGGGCGAATTACCATCTGAAAATGAGCTGAGAAACACTGTAGGCGAGAGCCCTGCGTCATCAGTGTCAGCTCACTTACAGTGATACACACACACACACACACACACACACAAACACACACACACACACACACACACACACACACACTCTCCCGCACACACTCAGTCATGTGGACAAACACAGCTAATGCCATTTTAACCCACATTTTTACAGAGGCAAAAATTTGGGCATGCATCCAAGCACATCCACACACGCAAAACACACACTCCTCACTTCTGTAGCGAAGAAAGAAAGGAACACACAAGAATGAAAAAAAGACGAAAGATTAGACAAAACAAAGAAAGGATTGAAAAACAGAAAGAAAGAATGAAACGATGGAAAAACAAAATGTCTAAATAAATATAGGCCTCAAGAAATAAAGAATGAAAGAAAAAAAGGCAGAAATCAAAGGAGGAGAGAAAGTAGGAAATGACAAAGAAAGAAAATAAAGAGTAAAAAAGGAAGAAAGAACAGACAAAAGAAAAGAAACAAAAGAATGAATAAGTAACAGAAATAAGAAGAAAAACAGAAAAAGAGAAAGAGAGAAATACATGACAAAAGAAAGAATAACAATGAAAGATGAGTAAAAACAGGATAAAAAGAAAGAATAAAAAAATAAACAGATAAAAAAGAAGAAAGAATAAAAGTGCAAAAAGATGAATACAAATGTGAAAGAACACACTAAAGAAAGAAAAAAGGACAAAAGAAATAAAGCACAAAAAGAGAAATATAAAAAAATTAAAGAGCAAAAGAAAAAAAAGAAAGAGAAAGAAGTGTCAGTCTTTACAGAGTCCTGTGTTAGAGACACTCTGTTGGGGGACGGACGCTGACTGAGGACACAGACTCGCAGCACATTTCTGGAATATCTCGGAAAGGTTGTAAAATTTGACTGAAAAAGTGCATTTGCTTAAAGCGCATGACACAAACCACAACTGCAGCACATGACGAGAGAAAAGCGCAGTGTCACTGCAGATGCAGGGCGAACACGCACTTCCTGAGCCAATTTGCTCTGCTATTTCAGATTTATTCAGAACCACAATCCAATAGTATTTGAGCTGCTTTACGATTACGGGTCTAGAAGAGGAATTCTGCGAAAAAGAGCAACAAACAAACAAAAGTGAAAACAGCTTTTAACAGTGGCACGTCAGAGGAGACCCAGCGTGAGCGCGAACCGGAGCTGCAGCAAAATCAAGTCTCAGTCAACCGCAGACACACTGAACCCCCCACTGCCATAGACACGGCCGCCTCGGGGTCCGGCTTAAATAATAAATAAATAATTACACATACACACACTGTTGTGGGGCACTGCCTTGAACTGGAGGATGCAAGATGTGCTTTAAAATGCAAATATTCTAACTTTTTTCCACAAGTGAGCACAGTTCGGAGTCTTGACCTGCTTTGGTCAAAACACCACAAGGATCAAACCCCACAGCAGCGTTCTCTCACTGTCTAAACAGTCTTGTTCAGAAGGGCCGCCTGTTCCTTTAAATGATAATGAGCAGCTCACTGTTCCCCCGACCCTGAGCGCACAGCAGTGAGGAGCGAGGAGCTTTGGATTTTAGCCGTTTTCACTCTGTTCTCTTTCTTCTCTGTTCTCGTTTTCTCTGGGTTTACTCAGCACTCTCATTTCTATATTGACGTTAAACTGAATATTCCAATTAGGTTTTAATTAGGAACACCTACCTTGTATCTACACTCGCTGTCCAAGGAGCACAGGTAAGACTTGGGCGGAGTATGCAGAGCAACTACTGGACTACAGCCTGTAACTGTAGAACTACAGTGCTCCTGTGTGGTCAGTGGAATTAATAAAATGGACCTTGAGCTCAGTGTCAACCCAGTCTCACATTCCCACACTGCTGAAATATACACATCTCCTTTTTTTAGATTTAGAAGAAAGGGAGCTGAAACTGACAGGAATCAGGACCAGGTTCTGTTTGTTGTTCTGGTTCTGGCTGATCTCCATTATGGCAGTAATGAGGAGCAGCCCTGTCTGCGGTATCGCCGCTGGAAGAATCTTTCAGGAGTATCTGGGTGGATCAAAAATTACCACCCTTGCTTTCTTATCCGAGATGACAGCTCATGAGGATGATTCTGGAGCGAATCCACTGCCAGAGAAGGCTCAACAAAAAAGCCAAAAGGAGGGACGTTCAGAGTAAACAGGGTATATGCCTTAACAAAGCATGTGAAAAATGCACATGTCTTTAAACACCCTCATTTTGCTACTTAAAGTAACACTATGTAATTTTTTTACCTTAAATTAACAGCGTCAAAATCACTGTGATGCTTCACTGAGCTATAATAGGGAATTCAGGGCCTCTGTCATTGCTGCTCTGGCTCAGCACTGCAGGAACCGCACTATGAAACTTTTGGAGGTAGGTAGGGACCTGCACCACTCCCATTGGTTTCAGAACGAGTCTGAAAATAATAATTACACTGGAAGGGCCGCTGGAAAAATAAATAAATAGATAGATAGTTAGCGTTTCTTTAAAGTGCACCCACTGTGGACACAGACACCTAATACTATATGTAATCACTGGGGTGGTTTTCTACCCTCAGAAGTTACATTTTGCATTTTCTGAAGTTCAGAGCTTGGAGAAGCAACCACAGAGGCCCTGCTCTCCCTATAACAGCTCAGTGAAGAATCACAGTGATTTTGAAGCTGTAATTTTAAGGTAAAAATCCTACCTAGTGTTGCTTTAAACACAAAATACAAAAAAAAAACACAACCCTGTCAGTTTTTCTGGGCTGCCAAATCGAACATAGGGTAAAACAAGCTGAATCCACTCCATTCTATGTTTATGTGACAGCACAGAGGTGGGGATAAATGGAGTAAAATAGACAAACTGGGGGCGGCACGGTGGCGCAGCAGGTATTGTCGCAGTCACACAGCTCCAGGGACCTGGAGGTTGTGGGTTTGATTCCCGCTCCGGGCGACTGTCTGTGAGGAGTTGGTGTGTTCTCCCCGTGTCCGCGTGGGTTTCCTCCGGGTGCTCCGGTTTCCTCCCACAGTCCAAAAACACACGTTGCAGGTGGATTGGCGACTGGAAAGTGTCCGTAGGTGTGAGTGTGTGAGTGAATATGTGTGTGTGTCTGTGTTGCCCTGTGAAGGACTGGCGTCCCCTCCAGGGTGTATTTCCGCCTTGCGCCCGATGATTCCAGGTAGGCTCTGTACCCCCCGCGACCCTAAATTGGATAAGCGGTTACAGATAATGGATGGATGGATAGACAAACTGACAGTGAAGAAATTAGAGATCTAAGCAGAAAACTGCACAAATGAAAATGGAGAAGGAAGACAACTGAGCTAGAACAGTGTGAACATGAGCGGAGACAGAAGAGAAAAACTCTAAAACAGCTAAAACAAGAGCTTCACCTTTCCGAATGCTGCTGCTTGCTCTGGGGCGAGATGTGGCTCATAATCATTTAAAGAAACTGTAGCTGAAAGAAGCTGAAAGAATGTTGCTGTGGGGTTTGATCCTTGTGGTATTTTGACCAAAGCAGGTCACAGACATTATCATTAAGACCTAGACCTGAAGGTTGCCCGACTCAAAGTCAAGCTTTGTCCAGAGAGTCCGGGAGGTCTTTAAATCTGAATTTATTTTCACAGAGACGCTACTAATAGCAAAAACCTCAAAAGCCTTCCGCTGCTGATCGGTTTGCTGGTGACATCGGAAGATCAGTTACTATCTTTTACACATACAGCAGAAACCAAAGCACAGAACACAGACCAGCGTGAAAGCCATGAGCCTGTGTGTGTGTGTGTGTGTGTGTGTGTGTGTGTGTGTCTTGCAGCAGGAGTGTGTCAAGCACAGGATATTAAAGCTGTCTATTCTAATCACTTTCTTACACAACTTTGCCCACTTGCCATTTACCACGCTTGCATACTCGATCAGCTTTTGGGGGCGGATTAAAAAGGAACTCGCTAGCTTTTCTTTTCTCTCCTCTTGCGTTTTTCTTTTTTTTTTTTTTTTAATCAGTGGAGCGGTGATCCCTAGAAGGCAAATTGAAGGCTGCAGAGGGAAGGGAGGGAGGGAGGGTGAAAGGACAAACCTTGTGACATCATTAAACTGGATGGGGAAATACAGCACTCTGCACTTGGGCCTGATTAGCTGGTCCAGGCCCTTGGGCCGATGGTCCGGAATGGTCTTCATGAAGGTGGAGATGGACGACAGGAAGGAGTCCATATTGAATTCCGAGTTGAACACCACTTCGTCCGCCACCAAACTGGAGAGATGAGAAAATAAGGAGAAACAATGTATTTAAAAGTGATGCTGTGCTAATGCGAGTGGATCAGACACAGCAGTGATGCTGGAGTTTTAAAACCCTGGACTTTATATCATCAGCAGCACATTTTGGGTAGTTACAAGCAATAAGTATTCATCTTGTTGATGCAGGTAGAAAAAAACACAAATATTTATATATTGACACAGTCCTCTCCTTTTTCAAAGCATAATTTCTCAGTTATAGATTCTGTGTTTGGTTTTCAAAACTTCTGGCCATAGTTTGACAACACACACAACATTATACATTTAATAATATCTCGTTGATAACAAAAAACACAGAGGAAATTAAATAGAAGCTCAGCCATGAACACTGCAGAGGCATAGCCTACATTTTAAATAAAGATCTGGATTTAATTACAAACAATAAAAGAGAAAAGCAAACACTAACTGGCCCTGGATTTTAATTGTTACACACATTAACACCAATTTAAAGAGTGACTTACGCAGCAGCGCTCAATTAGCATTGAAATTAGCAGGCCATCAGCCATGAGCTTTTAAATGTCACTGCATCGTCCTGACCATAAACAAGCGCAGGATTTAACCGAGCAAAACAAAGTGGATCTGAACTGCTGCCCCGACAGACAACAAGCCTAATGGATAACAATCACACACCGGCCTTAAAGACGTGCGCTTAATTGCCAGATCTAGATTAATGAAGATATTAGGAGCTTCAAATCCCACTTCTTCAAGACTGAGGGCTCCATTATATACGCCATGATTAGCCAACCACAGCAGAGCAGCTAATACATTCAATGACAAAGTACGTCTATATTCCAGAGCACAAGCAAAGTCAACGTGGATGTATTCACATAATGTTTAATACCTATATTTATAACTTTTATAAAATCATGACTGTTTTGTCTTAAGCTCCACTGGAATTTATTTGAGACCTTAGAATTAATGCCCAACTGCAACTTGTAATAAATCAATTAAATTTTATTTTAAAAATCAGATTTACAGTGGAACTACCACAAGTGACAGGCGATTTGGATCTCATTCATTTGCTTTACTGAGCCCCACATCTCCCCACTTTGGGAACCACTGTTATAACTCATAGCATATGCAGGAATATATGTAATTCTAACAGTTACCAAATTAATGGGGCATGATTTTACAATGTCAGGTTTCATGAGGTCTTATGGTGCATGGTATATGAAGACACATTTGCTATATTTCCATATCATGATTATAAAGTCATGCGGGATAGTACGGTGGTAGCGTCACTGACATAAAGATCTAAGACACGGGTGACTATTCATTCATTCATTCATTCATTATCTGTAACCCTTATCCAGTTCAGGGTCGCAGATTCCAGAGCCTACCTGGAATCATTGGGCGCAAGGCGGGAACACACCCTGGAGGGGGCGCCAGTCCTTCACAGGGCAACACAGACACACACAGACACACACACACACACTCACACCTACGGACACTTTTGCACACACACTTTTCGCCAATCCACATACCAACGTGTGTTTTTGGACTGTGTGAGGAAACCGGAGCACCCGGAGGAAACCCACGCGGACACAGGGAGAACACACCACGAGGGAGAGCACTCCTCGAACCCACAACCTCCAGGCCCCTGGAGCTGTGTGACTGTGACACTACCTGCTGCGCCACCGTGCCGTCCCAGGGGTGATTAATTAAAATTCATTAGGGTCCAATTAGAGAAAATCTTCTCAAGCCAAGGTCCAGAACATAATGTAGAACCTGCATTATAATCAAATCAAATTACCCTTTCAATTACATTTCAATATATTTCAACAACATTTACAGTTATTATAAATAAAAAAATACTCTTAATAAAATATCCTTTTCTCATTTCAAGTAAAACAATGATTTTAAAAAATGCATTTGTAAATAAAGTCCTTAATGACTTGTAGTTGCAGTTGACTGCTTTACACAGCCAGCAATCTGACTGGTCCTTGTTGCTGGAGGGCGGGACTTTATCTGTTAACAGCAAGCTGATTGGCTCTTTATGCTGAAGGACGGGAATTAAAGTTCAGCGTTATGAGAATTCCAACCCGTAATCGTTCCCTTATTTTTAAAGTCTCTGGTTTTATCTCACAACACTGTCATCATGAAAGTGTCCCAAAAGAGCTTTTATCACGTCCCTTGGGCTATTTTTACTGGCCCCAGGACAGCGGCGTCTGGAGCCCTGCCCTGTGTGTGTCACTCATTGGAGTCACAGCGCTCATCATAATGCACAGACCTGATTGGCTGAGTAGCCTCACATGTGACAAACAGAAATGCATGTGAAGTGTCTGTAAATTAAACTGCTCTTAATAGATTATATACCTATTATTTCTGAGAGTGTGTGAGTGAATGACTGGATGAGTGGGTGAAATTGTCCACAAGTGTGTGTGGGTGTGTGTGTGTGAGACTGTGTGGCTCTGTGGCTGACTGTCCATCCCAATGATTGATGGTAGGCTCCATTCCTGAACAGGATGAAGTGGCTGAATCAGATGAATGAATGAATTATTAAATTCAGGTTCCATAACATATTTTAAAACACCTATATATAAGGACATTGTAAACATTATAAGGCACCATAGTAAGAGGTCATTACACATAACGCATATTCACATGTGTCATGTAGCCTGATTTTATATTATGTATATTATAGCACATATATTATATCATATATGTCACATAATGCCTCATGAATGCACATATAAAGTCATATGAATACAGAATTCACGGTTATCACGCTGTTATCAGAAATTCGTCAATGAATTTTCCACTTGAATATCACTCACACATTTCAGAGTAAGCTAATGCTCATTTTACTGGAAACATGCTCTGGGGCATGACCTCAATATTAGACCACAAATGCACTGCAGCAAGCAGAACTCAACTGTGGCACAAATAAGGTACATCCTCACCAGGACAGGATCTGGTTGTAGCCGTACTGGAAGTCCCTTTCTTGGCTTTTCCGTACTGGGTAGATCAGCTGGTTCTCATGGAAGTAGAGGATCTTCTTCAGTGAGGCTAGGTCTGGACGAAGGGCCACCAACTCGGCGAGGCTGAGCACCGAACTGGTAAACAGGACCCTACCAGTAAGAGACAAACAAAAGAGTGTATTCAGAACTATTTATTTATTTATTTATTTTTTCTTCTTAGAAAACAAAACTGAAAGCAAGTTGCCATAATGTGTAATAAAGAGCATGAGTGAACTCATTATACTGTGTTTTTATTATTTATATATTTTTACACTTTGTTGTTAAGTTACTTTTACACTGTATTTTATGCAGATTGTTTTGACTGAAATCGTATTTAAAATAAATAGTTTTGTATAAAATGACATATCCCTCAAATAACTAACACAAACCCTTAAATTCATTGAACCATTCACTGAAGGTCGCAGGGCACCATTTTATGTCTTTTATATGCTACATGCTACCAACTACAAACTTGCACTTATTGGAATAACGTGCCCATCCAATATGGCGGCTTTCAAGATGGCGGCCATGTTCTGGACATAGCCCCCTCACCTATTACTTGCCTGAGTATTCAGATAAAATGGTGTCCTGCGACCTTTGACTCACCCTGTAAATATAAAAACAAGGTTAACTTAATATCTGACTCCACGCTGAGAGGATCACTGTACACGTTCAATTTAAAAATCAAAACACATAAATATTCATGCTGGAACATATGTTTACTCTCTTCTCGACAGGAGCTTATAAATAATGGTTGAAGATTTCTTTTCTTCAAATATATTTATGGCGGTAACAATCTGACATATAACATGGCATGTGTATAAATAAGTAAAAGGGTGGTGTCGAATAGCTGGGCTAGGTGCATTACTGAGGTCAATAATCAGTCCTTTGGGACCGAGGGAAGGCTTGGTCCTTAAGAGCTCTGGAAGGGGGGGGTCAGAGAGCTTTTGAAGCTGAATCGTTCATCACCCTAAATGAACCCCACCCCCCATCTCCATGCCTCCTCTGTCTGAGAGCGAGTCTCTTTGAAGTGGCGAGCCCACGGCCTCAAGACCACGACACGGTTTGAGTTGAAGTTGCAATTTTACTCTGATCCAAGGCCCTTCCACTTTCCCCAAACTCAAACCTTGATCATTATATACTTAGAGCTGTGACAGCGGTCTCGGATCAGGGCTGGGCAAAAATGAGATGCCCAAGCTGCTGGACATTATAATGATGACAACAGAAGCAACACTTTAAAATAAAATATTTTTTTTTTTAAATCTCTGCCTGGAGGTGTTCCTTTTCTTGCTGTGTGAAGTGAACTTCATTTCTAAACCATACTGCACAATGTTCAAAAAATTCATATAGAAAGAGCTATTAGAAATTAATGTAAAATAATTAACTGAACCAATTCCGACCCAGAACAACAAACACATAAGTGTAAACCATGAAAAAAAACTGAATATATTGAAAAAACTAAATCACATTTTCACAAAAATCTGGGGCTCCTACCAACCCACAAACTGTGAAACCTCATCTGTTTCTGTGGGCTTCAGAATTGACCTGCCCCCTCGTCAGAATCTATCCAATCAGTGCTGGATAAACCTGTGTTTATGAAGCAAATTACACACAATGATTGTGGAGAAATAAGAGCACTCTGTAAAAAAGAAAGAGAACAGAGTAAACAGGGCTAAAAAAACAGATTCTTCTACTCTTCGCCCCTCACTGCTGTGTGCTCGGCGTTGGGGTGAACAGCAAGCGGCTCTTTATCATTTAAAGGAACTGGAGAGAATGCTGCTGTGATGTTTGATCCTTTTGGTAGTTTGAACAAAGCATCTCACAAATGTTTCACTGATGTTTTCAGCAAAACGGGTAACTAACTAACTAACTAAATAAATAAATAAAACTAGGTCTAATCCTCCATATCAAGGCCTAACCTTTTATAGTAAAGTATAAAACAGTAAACCAACGAGACTTCATCAGTGTCCACATCAACACGAGTCTCTGAAGCAGAGCAGATGAGGGATCACTATTTTTCATCCTCCATATTCCTGCTGCAAACTGTCCAGGGAACACAGTCCAGCTCTAATAAAACCAGCGACCGCACTTAGGTCCGCTTTGAACTCGATGAGGTGTGGAGTGAAGGGGTAATCTGACCCGACTTTTCAGCTTGATTGCAAACGCAGGTGCGGAGAAAACTGGAATTTGATTGATGACTATTTACAGTCCTTAAGAAAATGAAATTGTACAAATTTGGGAATTTTCGGAAAAGAAAAATAAACAGAAATTGAAATAACAAATAAAACAGGCAAAGATCAAATTAGAAATCCAGATGGAAGGAGTTATAGGTTAAAGAGGAATGTGTGGCGTATGAGCAGCAAACACTCACTGTACACTGTGCTGTCGCTGTGGTGGTACACTGTCAGATACTATGCCCTGTACAGGTAATGTAACCTCTAAGGTCCGTTAGGTGTCTTAAAGTCCAGTTGTGCACCTTGAAGGTCCATTACACTGTTCTCCAGAAAGAACATGTAATATCTGTACATTTTTAAAAGAAACATTTTAAATAAAAAGCATAAATAAATAAATAAAATCTGGAGTTGAAAAAGAATTCAAGTAACTAATTTTCAAAATCTAAAATTCAAGATTTCACTTCAGTTCATAAGTTCAAGGATATCCATAGTAAAGGAACACTATGTAAGCTCCTTGTGCTTCACCCTAGTGTCATTTATTTTTACAGCACTGTACTGATTTCAGTGGGGAAGGGGTGGTTTCCTACCCTCCTCCAAAAGTTAAACAGTGCTGTTTCTGCAGTTCTGAGCCCAGAGTAGCAACATCACAGGCCCTGTTCTCTCTGTTACAGCTCAGCGGAGCATCACAATGATTCTGAAGCTGTAATTTTAAAGTAGAAATATTACGTAGTGTTCCTTTCAGTTCCTTTAATAACAGACCTAAATTTGAGCATTTAAAGGCAATTTTTTAAATATTATTTAATGTTGTGTGATTTACTGGCTTTATTTTATTAACTTCTACAGTACCAGTCAAATGTTTGTACACACCTTCTCATTTAATTTGAATTATTATTTATATTTATTAATTTCTACATTGTAAATGAATATGGAGGACAGTAAAACTATGAAGGAACACCTATGGAAATATGTAGTAAACAAAAAAAATGTTAAACAAACCAGCATGTTTTATACTTTATGTTCTTCAGAGTAGCCACCTTTTGCTTTGCACACTCTTGGTATTCTCTCATTCAGCTTCATGAGGTCATCACCAGGAATGGTTTTCAGTGAAGAGCTATGCCTTGTCAAGAGTTAATTAGTAGAACGGCTTGCTTTCTTAATTTGTTTGGGACCAGAACTTGGGTTGTGCAGAGGTAGAGCTGGTACACAGTTCTATGCAGGGAATAGCCCTATTCCAATACTGACTCATAAGGATGTGACTCAAAAGCAACCTTTGGCTGGTACTATATACTAGTTATAATACATTGATTTGCATTGCCTTTTCATGTCATGTTCTATAATAATCACAGAAGTTGCATTGATTTCATACATCCGATTTTAACTCTTTATTAATAGGTTTTTTTAATTATTATTATTATTTTGCTTGTTCTGGAGCAGATAATGCAGTGTACCATTCAGAAACACATCAAGACTTGAAAATGGGGTAGACTTTAGGTGTTAAGTGAGTGTAAACAATATTGCACCTGTAAAATAACTGAATTACTGACTGTGTTTAATAAACTGTTATTTACAGTGATGTGTACGTTCACGGAATGGGTTAGAGCACTGCTACAGAGTTTTCTGTGGAATTCAGAAAGGAGCTCGAATCCCACAGAAGAGGGAAAATGAGGGACTTGTATGTGAAGCATGTTTCCTCAGTCCTGAATTCCACTGCGGTGTAACTGTGTAACTGTGGCAGAGAGCTCAGCTCAGCTCCCTGGAAACAGAGGAAGCTCCACAATGACTCTGCTTCCTTTCCTACAGTCGCTTAAATCACCATTAAACTCCCACAGTGCTTTTACATCACTCCTGCGACAAGACAAGGGCCATTAGATCAGTTTGAGCCGAGCAATAAAGCATTTTATATGAATATTTTTACAGCACTGAAGAAAAGTGTAACAAAAATAAAACAATAATTTTATTTAAATATCACACCAGCAATTAAACAGTCACTCTCAATATCGATTTATTAAAAATAGAATTCATAAATAGAGACTCAATCTAGAAAATATAAATATTTAAAAATATATGAGAAATATATTAATAATTGTATTTTAAAAGTTATTATTCATTTTCAAGCAGGGCAAAATACAATTTAGGAAAAGTAGTTAAATTTTTTAAACAGATGCACATTACTATGAAAATTTCTTTTTTCACCTCTAAGAAAGGCAATAATTTTGTGGGTTAATATAGAAATAATTACAAAAATATTTATAAGAAAAAATTTATTACATTTTAGATTTCCAGCACTAACTTAATAATTTGCATGTTATTTAACCAATAAATAATTAAACAAATGATGCTGATTGATTTGAAAATGTGAAGTGTATATATGTGTACACACACACACACACACACACACTGAAAAACATAATAGCAATCAATAAGTTTGTCTAAAGGCTACATTAGAAAAACACTACTTACATGTTGCTGGTGCCTAAAACTTTTGCAAGTAATGTGTACTTAGTTAAGTAACAATAAATAAATAAATAAACACTAAAAAACCTTTTAAATAGATTTTTCCCATATGCCGACCTTTTGTTTTCCTACAAGCTTCGAAATTATAATCATAACTGTTCATAAACAATACATAATATACATTCCATGTACTTATCATTTATTTGTTTTTCTTAAATGTGCCCCTTTTTTACAAAAAATACATATAGTCACATATTGTAAATGGCAATAATAACAATATTATTAATAACAATAAAAACACAAGAAAACAAATGCAGGAGGAAACTGTTCTTTTTTACTTTAGAGCTGTTAATGTGACATTTGAATTAGAATCTCTTAATTTGCCGAGTAAAAGATTCATGGAGAGCTTCAGCATCGGACACAGAAGCTTTAAAAACTTGTGCCTCAAACACTGAGGAAATGATTTATTAAATTTATAATATAAATCTCAAGTAATTTTGGAGCATTTCTATTGGTCGATTGATTAGGAAATGTAAAAAAAATGTGAAAGAAACGGTGTTCGAATAATGTATTAAACTTAAAATCAATACAAATGGAGATACGTGTTTTTCTCTGGAGAGCGACTATATATGTTATTGGTGTGTGTGTGTGTGTAAGTGTGTTTGTGTGTATGTGTATGCGTATAGCAATGTCTTAGAATTTAATAGTATATAGCACTGTATGAGTGTCTCTTAAAATTAAGCCCTGCTATTTACTCATAATGGAGTAGTTTGTTCAAGACGTACTTTCACTTCTGCTCAGGTATATTCTTTGCGTACAGTGCTTTTGTTTGAGACGAGATTTTCAGTACTGTTTCCACTTGTCGGGGCATCTGAATTACTAAGAATTCTTTCGCCGGTGATGATGTATGTGTGGAGTTTTAAAATACCAGCCTTAAAGGTAATTTGTTATTGGCAGACGCAGGATTCCACTCTTGTCACAAGACCATAATCGTCGCCCACCATTTATTTCCAGCGCTAACTACTAACCGTAAGCAAAGCAGATGTTTCGGGTCCAGAAGCGACCTGTAGGACAGCAGACGTGGTGGGTGGCTGTTTTACTGTTTGCTTAGTCACACTCTTAATTGCATAAGAGTGTTTTGTGCGAAAGGTGCCGTTTTGGAAAGATCAGCGCTGCTCTTGGCTCTTGCTCGAGCTGTAGAAATGTTTCCCCTCTCATAATTACCATTGGGAGCGGGAGAGGGAGCTGGTGAATTATTCATTCGGCCTATCACTATTCATTAAGCCTGACTATGCACAAATGTAGGGTTGGCTCAAACGGTTTCAGTGTTGATATAGACAATGGGAGTATGTGGCTCACTTACCAACCGAGGTCCTAAAGAGATCGGCCTAAAGCGGTTGGTGTAGAGAAGTCAGCAACACGGCTGGTCTCTGTGTGGCTGGAACCCCCTGTCCGGGTAAGCCCACCACTGCACTGCATTGACTCCTAACACAGCCATGGCCTACCACTGCAAAGCAACTGAAACTGCGAGTCAATCTAGATTACAGCATAAAGTGAAGTGGGGAACTTGACTTTGGCCAGAATGCTGTTTATTTTAACTCTTTCTTCATCACACTGATAATGCATGAGAAATAACAAGCTTTTAGATGTCGCTCAGGGTTTTCCCCACCCACCTTTAGCTCTGAGAGGGAGGGAGAAAGTCCCAGCAGATGCCTGAGTGTGTGTGTGTGTGTGTGTGCATCAACAGAGGAACTACAAGTAATGTCAAGTTACGTCAAAATTCGCTCTGTGGAAGCTCTGTTCAAACCAGCGCCCGTGTGTGTACTCATTGGTTTACTTTAAGCCAGAAACAGGGAAAGACAGTTGACTTTGGTGGGGCGTAGGTGGGGGGAGACTGGCTCTCTTAGCTCTGAGATCTAACCTTGCAACGTTTTCTCAAACCCTGATGTAGTGTCTGCAGATACGTGCCCACGATTCGCTGCATTGAAAGGCATTGATCATTTCAGCCTCTTAATTGTTCAGGCACAGGTCTTAGAAATGTCAAGCCACAGCAAAGAGCTCTGCATGGGAATGCAGATGAGTAAAGGACTGCACTATGTGTGCATGAAAATACTACCATCCCTCCTCTGCAACTCGATCCACTGGAGTGTTGAAAATGTCCCTCATTAGCTTTAACCATTGTAAGAATGCACAAAAAATATGTGGCAGTTGTAGAAGAGGAATTCTAGATTTTAGGGATATGATGAAGCCCTCCAATGACCGTACACCATGTGGTCTGCTTCCTATTTCACTGGACCAAAATAGACCATGGATTTCCCCCGTTTCAACAAGATACTGACGGCAGATCAGAAGATTCTCATCACAGAAATATGTGCAATGTTCAGTTTAGGTCAGGCATGGCATCTGTAATATCTGTAATATTTACAATAGTGCTATGACACGTGTCTAGTCTCGACTGTTGAATGTCACTCTATCAAAGAATTCAAGACTGCTATTAGTTTTCTGGTCAAGTGTTTTTGATGTGAAATGCTCCTTTCAATGGAAATAGTATGAGTCAGAACTGGCCGCAGTGTGGATGATAGGAACCAGGCGTCTTAAGTGTTTATTACCTCTAAACACTTAAACAAAGATTTAAAAATGTGTGGCCTGACAGCTGGGGCGCTGTTTCTAGAGTAGATTTTGTCCTGAATTATTTTGTTGTAATAGTAGTAGTATTTGATGTAAAATCCATCCACCCATCCATCCATTATCTGTAACTGCTTATCCAGTTCAGGGTCACGGTGGGTCCAGAGCCTACCTGGAATCACTGGGCACAAGGCAGGAACACACCCTGGAGGGGGCGCCAGTCCTTCACAGGGCAACACAGACTCACACACTCATACATTCACTCACACCTATGGACACTTTTGAGTCGCCAATCCACCTACCAATGTGTGTTTTTGGACTGTGGGAGGAAACCTGAGCGCCTGGAGGAAACCCACGCGGACACGGGGAGAACACACCAACTCCTCACAGACAGTCACCCGGAGCGAGAATCAAACTTACAACCTCCAGGTCCCTGTAGCTGTGTGACTGCGAAACTACCTGCCGCGCCACCGTGCCGCCCTTGATGTAATATGCTATTTATTTATTTATTTATGCAGGATTACCAGGCCGGCCTAGTTCAGGTCATTTTGTTTACTTACTTACTGACTCCTAATACTGAAACGCACATGCGCGAGTAGGAACTGTTACTTCAGCCTTATTTCACAGAAACCACTTAAGGTGGCACTACTACACCGTCTGTTGTTAGTTCAGCCATATTTCACAATCCAGTGTGTGAAACTAATATGGCACCATTCGGTGCGTTTCCACCGACAAACTGATTCGTGAACCAGAAAAATTAGTTCATAGCTGGAACTAAAGAACTGTAAGTTATTCAGCGTGAAATCGTGGCTGAATAATAGGAAGTAAGACAGGAACCCACTCAGTTTTGTGTGTGTGTCTGGGGATGTGGTGATGGTCTGTAAGGCGTTAGGTTTCATAATCATTGCCCTTGCAGAGAAGAACCTGTTCATTAGAGCCTCTGTTCTTACTAATCCAAGCTCAGCTCTGCAGTGCATTATGTAACTTGTGGCAAAACCCCTTACTTACTTTCTGTTCCTTTAACGGAACTGAAAACTCAATTCAAATTATTTTTCAGATGATTAATCTGGGTATAACACAATTTGTCCTGCCCTTCATATTTTCTATACAACAAAATCACATAATAAAAAAACACACGTAAACAAAAACAACACCAAAGCTTCTTCCAATGTCAAGGCCATATATTTTGGTGTTTCCTGTTTCACAAGGTTAATGGACATGATTTACCTGACAAACCGCTAAGGGATCTGTTAAGAAAGATGTGTTGAAAAAGTTCTAAATAGTGTAAATTGCTTCACACTCTCTCACTACCCTTGCTGCCTCTGGGTTAGTGAACATGTGCCCTCACTGTGGTGTAATATATGTGCACAAAGGCAAGAAACAGATCAGGGTTCGGAGTCAGTGCATAAGCTGAAGAACAAATATATTTCTAAACAATATAACAGCATGCTTATATATATATATATATATATATATATATATAGGGCTGGACACTATGGCCAAAATTAATAATCATGATATATTTCATGATTTTCGTCGATACAAAATTTTGATATAGATTTGAACAGTTTAAAATCCACTGAAAAACGTCCAAGAACAAACAATAAACATGACATCACCATCAAACATAAACCTATTGGCTTTGTCAATATTAATATTTTTAAACTCAATTTTAAACTCAAAGACGGTGCTACTGTAATGAACGTCAGTCAGTGACCTATGCTGTAAATAATGTGTATTGAAATACAGAAAATGTGTGTAAAATTCATATAATTGTAATTTAAACATTTTATATTGTGATATATATTAATATTGGACTCTTGTCCAGCTCTGAGCCCGGTCAGGGTTATGTTTAGTGTTTAGGTTATAGATTTAAAGATTCTTAAATATGCCTTTGACACAAGATCCAGTCGCATTCCTCCCTTTATACTAATCAGCTGAACAACAGAAGCAAACGCATAAATATAACATAAATTCATACTAAAAATTCAATGTATCTCAGTACATAATGAATGTGAGTGCGGTTAGCAAGGTGAGAATGAGATCACTCTGATTGTAAATCTTGTTTAAACGTAGCGTTCAGGATTATTTTTTTTTGTATGTGCTGATACAGGAAAAGGACATGATACCACATACTCAAGTGGAAGCAGCTGTTTTTCTTTTTTGACAAAAGCTGGGTTGAGATTCTGAATATTAGCTTGCTTCCGTTTGCTTACACATATGTGGCATTTTCCAGACGTGTTTCCGATAGTTTCTAATACACTAAAAAATGTGAGTCATGGCTTCGGTAGAAAATAATCATCACAGAAAATAATCACAAACAATCGTCGACATCCAACTGACCTAAATATCACAACAAGCTTATCGCTAGCGGTGTTTTACATATACACTGCAAACTGATACGACTAAGCATTCGGCTTAAATATGGCCCTTATATTACCATTTGATTTTAGTGTACATTTCTATTTATTTGTTGGGTTTATCAGAAAGACGTATTAGAAATCTATATTTGCACATATTAGGTGTTTACTCTTTCAAATAAATTGTAAATGTGCATTATAATAAGTGTAATTTTGGACATACTATCATTTAGTCCAAACAGGAGTACCTTCACTTTTGCATACAGTGTAGTGTAATTTTACGATGGCCCGGCCATTTTGTCTTTCTAATTCTTCAATATGAATGTTATTAGTAACTGTATAATATGAGTTAAGGTGATGATCATGAGTTTAATCCAATACACTTTTTAGTATATGTTAAAAAAATAAAAATGTTTCCTCATGATTTGCTAGACCTCTTGTTTGTTTGCGCACTGGAAAAACGCTCCTGTGTTTCTACGCAGTTCTGGCTCAGTGAATGGGAAACAAATTAAGTATCTGGGTTCAAACTGTCTAAGGTTTTCTCTACGTGTGTCTGTGTAAACCTCGAAATATTGAAAAGTGTGAAAAGAGATGAACCTCCAAAGGTGGGTAATACAGCTGTATATTTGCTCTTTCGGATGCATTACTTAAGGTGGAACTCCAAATTCAGGACACAGCAAACTGCAGAAAAGTAACCAAAAGTACCACAATACTAGTATCTGTGGTACTGAAACAGTGAATAAAAGCTTACAGACATGTTAAACTTTAGCCACTAGCTCTAGAAAATTTTAGTTAGGGCTGGACAATAATCCAATATCAATATACAGTACTAGGCAAAAGTTTTTGGCACCAGAGATTATGAGGTTTAAAAAGCAGTAAATGTTTATTTGCTAAAAAATACAAGCAAACAAACAACAAATAAAACCCGATATTAAAATGAAACTAATTAACATTATTCTAGTGAGTGTGATGCTCTATGTATGAATTTGTTGGTTTAACTTTTTCCAAATCTCTCCTTGTGGCAATCCATATAATTGAGGTTATCATCCAATACCTAATTTTACCGCTTAATGAATAATAATTTTAAATAATGTGTGCTGTTGATTTAACAAATTCAATCTCCTTGCAATCAAGGAAAATCTGAACAAACCATTGTTCTTCAAACTCACTCACACCTACTACTTTATAGAAAACAAATGATATTATATTTCTTATTTGTTTTATATTATTTTTCTTTATTTACTGTGATTATATATAACTTTATACAAGCACCACAATCACTGAGAAGGCATTATTTTAAATATATATCATTATCTTAGGTGCTTAGACTTCTGCATGTTTTTGTAAAATGTTTCAATAACAATTATATGACTTTTATACATATTTTTCATATTTCAATATACATTATTTACAGCATCTGTCACTGACTGACGTCCATTGCTGACGTTCCAAAATATTAACACTGAAAAAGCCAATAGGTTAATGTTTGATGGTTTGTTCTTGGAAATATTTGAGTGGGTTGTATACTGTTCATATCGATATCGGAATTATACTGCAGGGACAAAAGGCAAAATGGATGGTACTGTTGTTACTTTGTGCTGTGTTTTCTCATGCCATCTTGTCTTTTTAACATCACTGTGTTTGTTCTACTGTGTGTTTATTGCATATTCCGTACCTTCTGTTTCTCTCTGTTATCTAGTTATTTCCTTATCTCCGTTATCTCCTGTGTAATGGGCTGGTTGATGTTTGTGCTGCACTCTGAGTCTGAAGAACATCATTTCATTCCAATATACGTTATGAAATGTCAATAAAGACTACATTTGACTACAGCGATTTGTTTTGGAGGACATTTCAGGGCCTGAAAGTTTGTTCCCATGTAAACACTGACCTGTAGGATGGACTGGATGGAATGGCCTGCATGAAATAGAGGGTGGCCGTCCTGGCCCTCCAGTGCCATTTCTTAGCGGGTAGAGTACAGGTCACACAGTCTTCTACACTTCCCTGAAGAAGGTCTATGAGCTGCTTGTGAGAGCCGCCGTAGAAAGCCTCCACCAGCAGGACACTCATGGGTGAAGGATAAAGCAGAGGGCACCATCAAAGTCCAGGGAACCTGGAATGACACAGATTGGAAGCATACATTAATATGAATAAATCCAACTGCAGTTTATCACAGCTATTCTGAGATATTTGATATATGACACAGCAAAATAAAAATGTTTTTAAACCGGTTTTAATTTCCTCACTCTCACATGTTCTCACATTTAGTAACACTGGTTCCTGTTTTTAATAAAGGATGAGGAAAGAAAGCCACCTGCTCCGAAAATCAGCAGAAAAGAGAAGAAGCTCTTATCATGTGTTGGTTTAAAGCCTTTAAAAATACAAAATAAAAGTCCTGGATAAATGGAAGGATTTGACTTTTTTTCAAGTTTTTTTTTTTACTGCAAATACTAATTATTATTAAAATGAAAATGAATTTATTAATTTTTCCACACAAAATTTTCTAACATTATCTGAAGATATCATTTTTACATTGTGCATAATGTGTCATATTAAAAATAATAGCGCGAAATCGGAAATTTGGACCAATAGAATTGCTTCAAAGCTGCTGGGATATAATAATATATTTCTACAATAAAATGTAAATATTACATTATTCAATTATTAGTAGTATAATTATTTATTTGTTTATTTTTAGCTTCTCTGCAAAACTTACCATAAGCGTATATGTCCGACAAGGCTGAATAATTAATCATTTTTAAATCGAATAATACCATTTGAAAGAGTGCAATTTTCAAATGCCAGTTGTGTCTGATATTATCAACACAAATATGTTAAAGTTTAAACTGAGGTCATTTATTTTCAATCTTCTCTCTAACAGATTTAACATTAGTCCAATTAGAGGCTACAAAACACTATGCTGTTTCTAACACTCTACACTCAACTCAAGGCCAGATCTTCTATGTATTTCTTGGTTATGAAACCATGCCTGGACCTTCATTTACGAAGAAACACTGGAATTTAAATAACAATATTGGTTAAAAAAAAATTATAATAAATTAATTAAATTCAATTAAGTTACAATTAGAAAATTCCCCCAAATTGTTCATCCCTGGAGAACAGGAGAACGTTTAGAAAACTAGCACTGAAAGTAAACCTGCAGAAACCTGTACTTACTCAAACACAAACATTAAACCTGTGTTGTTTCAACAGATTGTTATTTGATATTCTAATGTATGGAAACACTAATGACTAATGAGAACTGGGTGGCGTGACTGAGGAATAATAAGTGGGATGTCATTAATGTATTCGAAAAATCGCCTACGTACAGTACTTTCCCAGACGTTTCAGAGCTGTGCGACAGAAAGGGTTAAGTCATAACTGGAATTCAGAAAGAGACATGCAGTAAAAATAAAAATAAAATCAACAGCTGGCCTTCAGCGAATTTCAACTCGCAGCGGAATGCTGACACAGTGATATTGTGCAAGTGCACAGGCCGATGGAAAAGAAACCCTTCTGGGAACTCATGATGATAATCTGTAGAATACGGGACATAGGCCACAACGGGCCTGTACTGTTTTGAAGGAGCCGGGTCTGGAGTTTCAGTTGTAATATAGTTTTAGGAACATATCTATATGACTCAGTCTGTACCAATAATTACATTATTGACTTTCATTGTATATTATTGATGGTCACCGCTCTTTAAAAGTCCCGTAACTGCATTATTATGTTATTATATTATATTTATACCAGTGGCACATAATGATCTGAAATAATCAACTATATATTTTATACAAATACTTCTGGGCCAATATATCAATCTAAAAAAAGGCTGTTGTGACAGACCTAGCATTTATTAATGTCATTAAAATATGCATCAATCAAGAAAATTCATCACATCAAAATATTAATAACAGCCAAAACACATTAAAAATTCTACACTCATTGTACGTATTAATATCAGCTCAACAGCAATTTCACACGGTAGTCCACAGGTTGCTCTGCATACTTTGCTAGTCCCCTTTCACCTTGCTCTGTTGTGGCTAGTACACCACCACCACATCAGTGTCACTGCAGCACTGAGAATAACCCACTGTCCAAATAATACCAGCTCTGTGGTGGTCCTGTGGGAGCCCAGACCACTGAAAATCAGCAAGAAATGGGGCTGTCAAAGTATGCAGAACAACAGATGGAGTGTAGTCTGTAATTATAGAACTACAAACTATGCCTATAATGTTAGAGGAGCTTAAAAAGACAATAATAATAATACAAATTACCAATAAAAACCCAGACAATGAGTGTAAAAAAGCAAGATGTCTTTAATGTTATGGCCAGTTTGTGTATAAGTGAACATTAACTAAATTGAGGTACATTCCACCCTTTCTCCTTCACACATCATAATTCATTATGAACATATCAGTTTATAAATATACAGAGATGATCAATATTCAAATACAGAGTTACTGAAAAACATTCATATTTCAGCTTAAACACAAACTCATTGCTAATTAGCAATAAATAAGTGTCTCCCTTCTCATTACAATGATTTCGTTAATTATTTCCAATACTGACACAATCAATAATCAAATCGGATTTTCCCGCTCTGCCTCCGCCCCAAAGTTTCAAAGCAGACAACAAAACAACAAAGCTTACCCTGGTTGGTCTTTTACAGATCATGGGTTTTGTTGTCAAAAAAAAAAATACAAAAAAAAAAGAAAAGAAAAATAACCTGGTCCAAATGGCTGGCTGGGTTTTTCCGAAAGCGGATATAAGTGGGCTTTTCCCACTCACACGGTTACCTTTAAGTCGAGCCCTCCATCTTACACAGGTAGGGCATAAACACACACGTCCGACCTCAAAATGGAGACAGGAAAGCGAGGGGTTAACGTCAGTGTGCTTACCCCCGCAGAGTGATGCGAGAGGGAAACCCCGCCGTACCCAACCTGTGAAGCTGAAACAGCAGCATCACGACTCTCCATGGATGCTGAGTCATTTCTCAACCTCTCAGAAGACGACGCACCCTCTGTTAGCCTCTGTGTGAGCTGAGCTAGGCTACGCTAACACAGATCAAGAGTGCAGCTAATCACAGGCTAAAGTTCAAAGACGCTGAGGCCTACACTGACTGACGTGGACTAACAGATAGAGGACAGTGCCTCTTCTCTTCTGGGAAGACTTTACACTACAGTTCTGTGGAGATTTGATGGCTTTCAGCCTTGAGAACTTAAGTAAGGTCAGGTATTGGTGTTGTGGGATCAGCTCCGGATCACAAACATCACTCCAACTCCAATTTAGGGTGCTTTTCCACTGCATGGTACCTACTCAGTTTGGCTTCTTCTCTTTTCCATTAGGCCAGTGTATTGCCTGGAATCAGGTTGCCAGCAATTTGTCATTCCAAGCAAGCAGAATAGTGACTAAACGTGACGTGTAAACCTTCCAGTGCTGATTGGCCAGAAAGAGCTGTCAACATATGCCTGCATTTTTTGACCTTTTTGGACCTGCGCCTCACCTCCACAACCCCCCCAGCCTTGGAATGTTCCGTCAGTTAGTCTAATTTGTATTAAAATTGAAATACTGGGGACAATTGTTTAGTTTACATTTTGTTTCCAAAACTGCAGGCCTTCAGACAGAGCTAGAACCAAATAAGAGTAGGTTTCTTCAGTGTAAACCGTGACGGCGTACATGCACGCTGCTCAAGAAGCTCCAGAAAGAGCTCAGAGCCTCAAATAAAGGTCCATTACAGTGGAGCATGGGTCATTTGCAGCACGTTGTATTGTCCTCCGGGTGCTCCGGTTTCCTCCCACAGTCAAAACACATGTTGGTAGGTGGATTGGCGACTCAATAGTGTCTGTAGGTGTGAGTGTGTGAGTGAATGTGTGTGGGTGTGTGTTGCCCTGTGAAGGACTGGCGCCCCCTCCAGGGTGTGTTCCCGCCTTGCGTCCAGTGATTCCAGGTAGGCTCTGGACCCACTGCGACCCTGAACTGGATAAGGGTTACAGATAATGAATGAATGAATGAATGAATGTATTGTCCTCTCTAAAACAGGAAATTCCTGTTTCCTAAAAACAGGAAAATGCTCCAGCTCTGTCCAGTTATGGGGCTGTGGTCAGAGGCTCAGGACCTTAGTCTGAAATATTAAAACTAGAATAAACAATGACTCTTGGCATGACTCTTTATCTCTGACTTTATCTCACCCACAGTGAGGCTGGTACTGAGAACACCTACCTGCCTTTCTCATTTTCAGTCACATTCTACTAAACCAATCAACAACAGGAATTGTTTATCAACTTCCTCTGCAGCTGCAGGTCTGAACAGTTCTTCCATAACCGCGGTGCTATTGGCCAGAGCCTAGTCTGTGAGAAATTATATACTAAAAACTAATCTAAGACCAATTCCCAAATGTCTCTCCACACTCTTGAGTTGTGACGTCACCTGCAACCAACGGATGGTGTCTTGCCATTTTGGCCATGGCAGTTTTCTAGAAATCCCACAGATGCAGTACTACCACAAGAAAGGCGTAGGCTGCTTATACGAAGGCCTGATGCTCTTTCTCTACGGTAGAGATCCCCCTTCTCCATAACTTCACAAAGAAGCCCCCTCCTTCCCCGAGGAGACAAGCAGCTATCTAATCTGCATTATTCCAGATGAAATGCAGGATTTTCTCCGGCTCCGAGAAGACGAGGGGAAGAGGCAGCTTTGGAAAGACGCCGCCTCGGAGAAGAGAAATACTCAAGCGAGCGACGTGGCTGACACAACCACAGGGCGCGCGCACAGGAGCATCACATCAAGTGCCAGCACCAATCCCCACGATTAAACCTATCAGCGAGAGCGAGGCGACTAACGGTGCCATGTAAACGGCCACATGAGGGAGTAGGGGGGGGGGCAGATAGCATGGCACTGCCCAGCGACAGGCATCGAAAAAACATGGTGCAGTGGAGCGTGCCAGCCAACACTCGACACCTCATTTTAACAGCCTCTAGCCATCCGCGGATGGTCTTGCCGAGTGTGTGTGTGTGTGTGTGTGCGCCTCTCTGCGTCCCATCATCCACAATGGAGTCTGACAAGGCATGAGGAGGCCTAAAGTGATGTGGTCTTTCTGGAGGGTTAATTCAGCTTGAATGATACATGCGATTAAATACTCCCCCACAGTGGAGAGAGCGGCGGACCAAAGCCAAGGCTCAGAACTTGAAGAATCTGGGCAAAGAACTCGCACAAACACAGAGCCTACATTAATATACATCTTAATTCATTAACGGTTAAAGATCAGCTCATTCATTACTGCTCTATACTGAGTCAATTCTTTTTTTCATTCATTCATTCTCTTCATTTCCCTTTCTCTCTTTTATTCATCTTCTGTAACCGCTGCCAAGAATCACTGGCCACAACACACCCTGGACAAGGTGCCTGTCCATCAGTGTGTGTGAGTGACTGGGTGAGTGTGTGAAACTGTCCCCAGATGTGTGCGCGTGAGTGGTACCCTGTGTCCAGGGCGTATTGCTGCTTTTCGCCCAATGATTCCGGGAAGGCTCCAAAGCCACTGCTTCCCTGACCAGGATGAAGCAGCTACAGAATACAAAGGAAGGAATGAATATTTGATTCATTCATTGTCTGTAACCTTCATCCAGTTCAGGGTCGCAGTGGGTCCAGAGCCTACCTGTAGTCTTTGGGCACAAGGCGGGAATACACCCTGAAGGGGGCGCCAGTCCTTCACAGGGTGACACACACTCACACATTCACTCACACACTACCAACATGTGTTTTTGGACTGTGGGAGGACACCGGAGCACCCGGAAACCCACGCGGACACAGGGAGAACACACCAACTCCTCACAGACAGTCACCCGGAGGAAACCCACGCAGACACAGGGAGAACACACCACACTCCTCACAGACAGTCACCCGGAGCGGGAATCGAACCCACAACCTCCAGGTCCCTGGATCTGTGTGACTGCGACACTAACCTGCTGCACCACCGTGCCGCCCTGAATATTTAATTATGAAATGTAAATAAACAAACCTGAAATGTGTAAAGGAATAAAATAAAAACTGACAGTGGCAGGCAGTGCAAATGCTGCAATGCGCACGAAAATCACTGTGCGTCTGCATCGCAGTCTGACCGTTTCAGTCACAAACTCACTGACAGCCCTCTCGGTCGCAGTCTGAACTACTGTTTTGATTATGAAGCACTTTGTCTCACTTTTTTCCAAATCAGAACTGAGTGCAGCGAGGCCGGGCGACTTCTCTGTGATGGTGTGAAACTGAGAGATGAGACGAGCTGTAATCTCTGTGCTTTCCTTTCTCTGCCATGGCCTACTTCAAATTTTGTCTGAAATTGAGCATTTAGGACCTGTTAATATAAGATGACAAAAACTTCAGTGGAACCACATGGTTAGCATAAGTGAATTCCTGCATACACACACACACACACACACACACACACACATGTAGGGCCCAATGATTTCTGCTGTTTGGAGAATCAAACTGAGAAATAAAACAATCAAATTTTATTCATTCATTCATTCATTCTCTGTAACCCTTATCCAATTCAGTGTCGCAGTGGGTCTGGAGCCTACCCCGAATCACTGGGTGAATCAGTGGGAACCCAACCTGGAGGGGGCGCCAGTCTTTCGCTGGGCAACACAAACTCATACATTCACTCACAGATTCTCACAGCTACGGACACTTTCAAGTCACCAATCCACCTACCAACGTGTGCTTTTGGACCGTGGGAGGAAACCGGAGCACCCGGAGGAAACCCACACGGACACGGGGAGAACACACCAACTCCTCACAGACAGTCACCGCGAGCAGGGCTCGAACCCACAACCTCCAGGCCCCTGGAGCTGTGTGACTGCGACACTAACTTCTACGCCACCGTGCCGCCCGAATTTGAACATTTAAAAAAAAAATTAAAATAAAAGACCAACTTATTCCTCTGTATCCAAGTCTACATCGTAAGCAAAGCACAGGTCCCCATACACCCTTCATTTCAGGAGAGTGCTGTAAATGTGAATGACATGCTACAGAGGCTAATAGCCCAACTGCCTACACCATTGTGAATGTCGCTCTACAATTACACCACTACACTACAGCTGAATCTCAAATATCCTCCTGCACCCTGTGTAGTGCACAATGTACTGGTGCAGTTGTATTCATTTTAAATGTGTGAAGTGCACTACATAGGGAGTAGGGACTTATGGAATGGAAATAAATGGGTATCCAATCCTCTGAGTTTTTTTTCCCCTGAAAGCATCCATATTTTCCCTTAAAGCACTTAACTAAGATTTGGTATTTTTGCTCCTGGACTCCACCTACAGTTGCAGACTGTAGTTCCCTTTTACAGCACTGTCTTGAAATGAAGAAAGGAGTAGGTGGGGTGGTTTCCTGTGCCGTTTCTGCAGTGCTAAGCCCTGAGTAGCAACTGCAGGCTCTCAGTGAAGCATTGTGATTATAAATATTAAAGATACTGATTTTAAAGCTGTAATTTTAAGGTTAAACTATTATTCCTAGTGTAAACTAGTGTTCCTTTGATTTCCAAATCTGGGTGGTATCCGTAAATGAAATGGGAAACAAATCTGAAATGGAATTTGGGAAGTTATCTCGGCCCTACGCGTGTAAACACAGCCACTAAACCCACCAAGGGCTGATTAAACGGTGGTGACCTCAAAGCTCTAGAGCCCCCACTCTTCCGTTCACTTGAACTTTCAGTTTATATGTACGTGTGACTTGTTTCATCAGCTCGAAAAACATGAAGTAATTAGGTCAGGACAACTTTTCTACCCCCGTCACGCCAGGCTCCGTGGAGCACTTTTAATAAATGCTGCAGCAACATCACATCTCCCAGCGCTTCCTCAACCAAGAGGCGGCTTCTGGCTCTTTGAGTGGCACCCCAATCAGCTAAAACAGGACTTTAAGCCCTGCAAAACGTCGAGTAATTGGTTCCTGAAACCCTCTCCTTCACAGGCCTTCGACCGACACCGACATTCAGGTTAGAGACACTGAAGGAAGGGCACGGAGCGCTATTCACAACTCCCTTTGATCTCATATTAGAAAAGCGCGGAGAAGCTCACATTTTGCACGGATTAAGTTTTCAAACCGAGTGAAGCGTCTGATAGAGACTTCTCCGCCACCCCCCACCCCTCCTCGTCTTTTAATATAAGGAGTCGTGTCCTCATTCACTACTTCAGAGGCTTTGTGCAAACGCTAATCATTAAAAGGAGTCAGTGAAAGGGAGCGGAGCTGTAATTACATGCTAACGCTTACGTGCTAATCACCGCTCGCTCGGCTGACAGACAGAGGGAGCAGAATAGCAGCAATGTCATTTACACCGAGAAGTCGAACCTGTTTCTAAAGCGTGTCGTAGCAAAGGTATTATAAAGTAATGAAGCACGCTGGTAATGAGAAACCAATACTAAGTGTCTACATGAAATAATCTTGTCGTCCCCGGGCTTTAGTGTGTTATTTTTTTTTTCATTGAACACATCTGGAAATCGAATGGGACACGTCATAGCTGAAGATGTGGGTGACCACATGGTGCGTGAGCTTTGGGGTGTTTCAAACATGCGCACACATACAAACTGAATCAGACTTCTGACTGAAATCTGAACTGATTCATCTGTGGTAGTATTCCTCTGAACCCTTGTGTTGCAGGTTAAAACTCCAGCAGCACCGCTGTGTCTGATCCTCTAGCACCAGCAACACACACTAAGACACCACCACCTCCTCAGTGTCACTGCAGCTCTGAGAGTGACCCATGAGAATGATTTTGTGGGGGCCCTGACCCCTGAAAAATCAGGTAAAAGGGGGCTTTTAAAATGATAAACTATGAAGAGCAACAAATGGACTGTGGTCTGTAATTGCATTATATATATATATATATACGGGGGTGATGTTGTACAAAGTAATGTGTTACAGTAATGTGATTACTTTTTCCTGTAACTAAGTAATGCTACAGATTACTATTAAATATTTTGTAATCACATTACCGTCACTTAATAAAGACAGCAGGTAGTGTCGCAGTCACACAGTTCCTGGGACCTGGAGGTTGTGGGTTCGATTCCCGCTCCGGGTGACTGTCTGTGAGGAGTTTGGTGTGTTCTCCCAGTGTCTGCGTGGGTTTCCTCCGGGTGCTCCGCTTTCCTCCCACAGTCCAAAAACACACGTTGCAGGTGGATTGGTGACTCAAAAGTGTCTGTAGGTGTGAATGAATGTGAGAGTGTGTGAGTGTGTGTTGCCCTGTGAAGGACTGGTGCCCCCTCCAGGGTGTATTCCCGCCTTGCACCCAATGATCCCAGGTAGGCTCTGGACCCACCTCGGCCCTGAATTGGATAAGGGTTACAGATAATGAATGAATGAATGAATGAATGAATATTTTTCCATAAAATAAAATTTTAATAACATTATTTACATTTCCTATGTTGTTTTCTGTGTAATTTCTGCATACATTTATGCCTCTGCACTGCTGATAATCAGTTAATATACAACGGCAAAGGAGGAGAATGTGTGTGTGTGTGTGTGTGTGTGAAACCAAAAGTATATATAATCACTGTTACAGAGGTGAGTGAGCAAACATCTAATCCTTCAGCAGCGGATTCTGGGGGCTTCTTTACATTCATTTATTAAGTTATTTTTAGGCAGATCCATGTGTTTAAAAAGAGCTCTTGAAGGTTTTGCAACTTTAAATTTTTATTCAGTGAAAGTAATTTATACACGTTTAATGGTGCTACTACTGCTATAAATAAATAAACTAAATAAATGATAGAAAGCACTATTGTTTATCATTGTCATATTAGAATGTAACTTAAAATTAAAGTAATGAGGTTTGAGATTTTCCAGGATATAATGAGTAAATGAATCCTATTACAATTTTAGTTAAGAAGTGAGTCATCATTAATGATCATATCATCTGTTTGTAAATATTCCACATGGTAAAATACTTCAGTTTTTTCTTTTAAAAAAGGTAAAGAATGCAGCCAAAACTAAAGCCAAGGAAAACACAGGCGGAGAATGTTCTTGTTTTTATTTCCTTGTGATTTTATTTTGTTTATAAATCAAAAAGTGTATAAGTGGGTCCACTGTGCCAGACATCTTTATCTTTGTGTCTTTATCTGTTTGTAAGCTTCTTTATCATTATACACCAATGGGCATCGTCAGGGTTCATGCTGAAGAACATAATATTCTTTGGTTCCAGCTGGGAACACACCTCTCAGGTCCCAGGACCTGTTAATGTTTGTGGAAATGCACCAAAAAGTTCAAAACCTGGTTTACAAATGGAAACCAAATCAGGTCCTCATTGGTGTAAAAGCCTGTGGACCCCACTAAGACTTCGATCAGAAAGCCATTATCACGCAAAACTGACACTCCTAAAATATCTCTCATCCAATCACATTAGAAGAAAACTAACTACTAACCAGGGCTGTGCCGTATCATATCGCTCGCAATCATTTTTAAAACGATATAAAATCAAATCAATATCGTGATAATGGTGATGTTCTGATTGTTTACCTAGTGACTCCGCACAGCAACTATTCTGTGTTTGTTTGTTTTTTTTGTTATTTACTGACGTTTTAAGGTTACTTTTTGTAAAATTGTTTACGTTTGCTGTTTATTGGCACACAGTTTCCTGCACCTTCGTTGGGTGGTGTATTTCTATGTTAAATTATGGTTTTATACCAAATCAGAACCTTGGTAAGTTACAGGTAACAAAATAAGCAAATGTTTAGAGATCTTTTTTTTTTAATGTTTGTTACATTTGTAGTAAAATAAAAGTTAATAAATATTAAAATGTAATACAATATTATTGATATATATTAAATATATTTAATTTAGTACAATTAATATTAGTATAACATTGATTTTGTTCAAGGGCGGCACGGTGGTGCAGCAGGTAGTGTCGCAGTCACAGCTCCAGGGACCTGGAGGTTGTGGGTTCGATTCCCGCTCCGGGTGACTGTCTGTGAGGAGTTGGTGTGTTCTCCCTGTGCTGCGTGGGTTTCCTCCGGGTGCTCCGGTTTCCTCCCAAAGTCCAAAAACACATGTTGGTGGGTGGATTGGCGATTCAAAGGTGTCCGTAGGTGTATAAATAGGTGTAAGTGAATGGGTGTGTCTGTGTTGCCCTGTGAAGGACTGGCGCCCCCTCCAGGGTGTATTCCCGCCTTGCTCCCAATGATTCCAGGTAGGGTCTGGACCCACCGCGACCCTGAATTGGATAAGGGTTACAGATAATGAATGAATGATTTTGTTCAATAGTGTGTTCTTGAAATTAATAAAAGTATTTTTCAGTGTTTTGTTTTTTTCATATCGCCAAAATACCCTAATATCATGACATTATTTTGGGGTCATATCACCCACCCCTACGACTAACTGAAAAAAATACTTCAGTATAGTCCTTCAGTATATGTCTCACAAACACTGTCCGATATTAAAGTACTACTGCAGCACCTATTTAAAAATCAATAAATCACAGTCAAGGTCAAGTGTGAAGGCAGTGTAATGTGACTTTCAGATCTGTTGAGACACAAAAGTCAAGTTCGGCTTCAGCTACGTTTCAGCTTCTGCTGGCTGACTCATTGCAAGCACAGCATAAGTTCATGCCCTCTTTGAAGCTGCATATTGCAAAGAAGAAAATCCTGGGGCAGTTTCCATAAAGCATGCCAAATTACAGCTGTACACAAAGCTCTGAGCACCACTGGGTCAGTGATATATAGTGTTTATGAAATTAAGCAAAGCATGGCTCTAATAAACCCCCTCGTCTGTAAATGCGTGAGTGGGAGTAACTTTACACCTGATGACTAAAAACTAACAGTGGCAACTTGCAAACTTTTCACACCATCCTAGACATAAAGCCTCAGAACCTACAATAACCAAAGCTCCTCTAAGAAAATGGAGCAAGCTAATGCCTACACAAAGATAAATCAATGTGGAAATGTGGAAACCAGGGTACAATGTGGAAGACCACGAGTTTTCACAGACTGAAGTGACAGTATAGTGGCCAGGCACGTAAAGAAAAACCCCCCGTACGACAGACAGGTGACCCCACACTGGTGAAGAACCATTCTTCTGAGCACAACCCTGACCTGCTTTGAAAGTCATCAGAAGGAAACCATACCTGCGACCTCATCACAAAAGTCAACGTGTGAAGAATGCAAAAGAGCATCTAGATTAGTCAGAGGAATTTCATAAACAAGATCCGTGGGTTGATAAAGGGCAGAACGGAGACTAGAAAGAGTCCAAGTTGTTTTGAAAGTATTTACTGGAGAGCTTAGTTTTCCTCCTTTACTCTAAACATACTTACAGTGTGGTCAAAATGTTATATACACTCATGTATCTTCTTATACGAGTGATATTTTTAAAAAAATCTGATGCTCCATTGACCTGAAATAGGAATAATAGAGTCTCAGCACTGCAGAAACTGCACTATGTAACTCTGGAAGCAGGGTAGTTCTATAATTACAGGATGTAGTCCATCTGTTGCACTGAATACTCTGCTAGAAGCCCCACAACCACCACAGAGTATGATTTGGGTGGTGGATCATTCTCAGAACTGGTGCAAGTGGATCAGACACACCGCTTGCTCCTGGAGTTTTAACCACTGTGTCCTGTCCACTCCTGCCTCGTTGGTTCACCTTGTAGAAGTAAAGTCAGAGACAGTTGCTTATCTGTCACTGCAGTTTGTGTAAGTCATCTTCCTGTCCTTCTTCAGTGAGAACCACCTAACCTAACCACCACCTAATCCCCTGCTCTGTGGGGATCCTGAGCATTACAGAAAAGCCAAAACAAGCTGACAATGTATTCAGAACCACCAATGATCTACAGTCTGTACTTGTACAACTGCCAAGTTTACATGTGTGGTTAGTAGAGCTGATGAAATGTACAGTGAGTGTAGGAAAAAGAGGTGGGTTTAATAATTTAGCTGATGGTTGTAGGTTTTAAGTTAGATTTAGCTGTGTGTTCTTATAATAACAGACACAGACTGACAGAAAACATGATAAAAGCTGTGAATTTGTAACTCTCTTCATTTTAGTCAAAATTCGTGATTTGAAAGAGCCACAAACTCCACTCATCCGCATCTGAATGCTTTATTTCGAGTGTAAAATTAATAACAGAGACCAAAGGCCATCAGTAACGCTAATAAACTCACACTACAGTGAGGTACTGCTCTTACATTAGGCGCGTTTACGACGCGACTCGTGACGTCAGCCCGCAACCGTTAGCACAGCAGGCTAACCACACCGCTGTCTTTTGAGGGACGTTTTGTGAAATATAAGTGGCCGAACCGCGCTACTGTTTTCATAACTGACCTCAAGCAGAACGTCTGCCACCGTAGACCCCGAACTGCAGAGTGACAGGCGAGAAAGTCAGAAAAATAGAGAAGAAATGGGTTCTAACCTACCACTGCCCGGTTGTCTTTCGCCTCTTGCCTGAAACGGCCCGCCGCGCAAGAAGTGTACGGCGACAAAAACGGGAGGCTCTCTCAGCGTGGCGAGCTCACTCAGCGTGGCTCCATCGCTGTGGCACACCCTCGTTTTTTAGCCTCTGGTCCTGGTTTCACACAAAATCCTTTGTTTACCGAATGTTCAGTTAGAATAAAGTTATTATATTATTTTCTTTCTGATTTTGAGTTTTAAAAGTAACCATTTCCATATCCAAACGTTAAAACATCTGTAGCTAGTAACACAGCCATTTTCTCACTGGTCTAAATTGAAGTTCATAAGTTAGTCTCTGATTGTAGGCATTTGAATTTTGTTATTCATTCATTATCCAGTTCAGGGTCTCGGTGGGTCAGGATCATACCCAAAATCACTGGGTGTAACCTGGGAACACACCCTGTTTGAACCAACAACCCCAGGAACCTGGACGTGACAACTACCTGTGCCGCCGTATTTGTAAGTATGTTAGGATATTCTGTAGAACAACTTTAATCTATATATTATCTGTTACAGATTTCATTCATTCATTCATTGTCTGTAACCGCTTATCCAGTTCAGGGTCGCTGTGTCGCCCAATGATTCAGGAGCCTACCTGGAATCATTGGGCGCAAGGCAGGAACACGCCCTGGAGGAGGTGCCAGTCCTGCACAGGGCGACACACACTCGCACATTCACTCACACCTATGGACACATTTGAGTCGCCAATCCACCTACCAACGTGTGTTTTTGAACCATGGCAGGAAACCAGAGCACCCGGAGGAAACCCACGCAGACACAGGAAGAACACACCACACTCCTCACAGACAGTCACCCGGAGGAAACATATATATGTATCCTCCGGAAATAAGTATTTTTTTTAAGATTATAATAATTTTACTATCACAAAAAATGCTAATGATGTTAATAAAGCATTAATCATGTTGCATTCATTTACAATTCATCTGACATTTAGGCTTTATATTTACAGTGTGAACCAGTTCTTGCTCCATAGAGTGGGTCCCCCAAGTGCAGCATCTCTTATGCATCCAGGCCACTAGGTGTCAGTTTAGTGGATGTTTCATAACATGAAGAAGACTCATCTGAGATCTTTTTCATCATGGAACTCCTTATTTAGGGTCATAAATATTTCCAACACAATATGAATAATAAGTTATGTCTGTACTGATGAATAGGGCGGCAGGGTGGCGCAGTAGGTTGTGGGTTCAAGTCCCGCTCTGTGAGGAGTTTGCATGTGGGTTTCCTCCGGGGGCTCCGGTTTCCTCCCACGGTCCAAAAACACACATGGATTGGTGACTCAAAGTGTCAAGGTGTGAGTGAATGTGTGAGTGTGTGTCGCCCTGTGAAGGACTGGTGCCCCCTCCAGGGTGAGTTCCTGATTTGCACCCAGTGATTCCGGGTAGACTGCCACAGCTACAGATAATGCATGAAGCGGTTACAGATAATGAATGAATGAATGTACTGATGAATCCTCCCATAATAGCAGATGGTTTCTTAAATGCAGCCAGTACAGATGGGATACGCCCAAACATGTCTGCGTTAACAGAGTACAGCAGAAACAAATGTACTGCTTTGGGGACAATCTCACCAATGTCACTACAGTAGAAGAAACAGAACTGTGTATGGCCTATTAACATTGTGTATAACATGTGTAGACCAGTGTGTAGTTACCATGTATGTCTTCTAACCCTAGTGCTAAAGCCACTGTGTCTACAGCCGTCCTTGTAAACTCAAACTTGTTAAGTTCTGTGATGAAACGTGCTGCACGTCCCCCGGAGGGAGGAAAAGTGCCTTGAACAGTTCCTTGGAAATTAAAGTCAGAGCTGAATGTGTGAGTTGAGAAAATTAGCGAGGTCATGGTTAATGGAGCTCCTCTGAGTTCACGGCGCAGCAGTTTGGCAGCCCGCAGCCGCTGCTAATTTAGCTCAAGCCGACATCATTCAACTTCAAAGAGACTAATGGAAGGATATCACACAGAGAAAGACTTTGATAAGGTGGATTATATGCTACGTATAATTCACATCAAAAGGTAAAGGTTCTTCTAATTAATTAAATGATAGCGGCGGGAATGATACTGAAGAAGAAAGGGAATGATAGCGGATAGCATTAGGCATGAGGCGCGTGTGCGTGCGCGTGTGTGTCTGTGTGAAAGAGAGAACTTTTATATACTTCTAGGACAAAAATGCCCTGATGCATTCTGTAGAAACCAAAGTGTAAGTGTGTTTTTATTTACAAAGACAAAAAGAATAAACAATCCCTGGCTTTTCCGAAACATGTTTGTGTGCATGTTTTCATATGTTTTTAGAACAAAAAAAAGAAAGCCGTGGATTGTAGAAACAGTGTGTGTGCCTTATGGAAACCTTAACTATTCCTATTTGAGCCCTACTCATGACTTCCCTTTGCTGTGAGGAAGGAATCTCAGACTCAGTGACACGTGACGAAGGAGTTCAAAATTAAATTGGGCTACATTTATTCGAGCAAGGTCATTTCCAAAAGAAAATACAAATAAAAAAAATTAAATTATACTTCAACAGACATTTCAAGAATCCCATGAACCACAGTCAGCCTTCATCTGCATTTAGCTAAAGAAAAAAAAAAAAAAAACAAGATGAATAAAGTGGAATTTTTTTCTCTTCTCAGTCAAAAATACAGTGTTTTCACAACGTCGTATCAAAAGTTCCCAAATTTGAAGAATCTCCTTCATCAGTTACATCGAGTAAATAGAACAAGCCACAGTCGTTGTTCCAAATACAATAAACCCTCTCTGTCTTTATGTAAAATTTGCTCCAATATTCACTTTTCAGGATCCATGTTTTTTGTACTTTTTTTTTTACTAAAATATATCTATATCGAGGAACTATAATACTGTACACTACAGTATGAAATAAATATAATTAGGAAATATAAAATGAGTCACATAAATAAAATGGTAGTTTTCAAATAAAAATAATTGAATTTTTTTCATATTGAAAAAAAAGGAAACAAATGTAATACTGACGAATGGTGTTTGAACAAAACAAAACAAAACCATAAAAACGAAAGGAAAGGAGGAACCAAAGATACAGAAAATTGCACAAACAAATATGTAAACTATGGAAATCTAGCTCTACTAATACTGACGAAGGTAATTCAAACATCACGGTGGATTATTCTCTCTTTTTTTAATTATTATTATTATTTCATACTAAAGCAGGTGCAAAGAGAAGATGAGTCGACTCTGCGCCGGACGCTGTACAAGGATGGCACTTGCAGAAAAAACACAGGTGGAAAGGGTTTTGCATATAAGGCTTTTCTCTAATGAAAAAAAGAAAAACAACACATACATGGGGAGGGGTGGGGGAGGGGGGGGTTGTGCTCGCAGAATGGAGCCTTCATTTCGTTTAGTTACTCCCTCCCCCTGCAACTGCCCCTGCCCCTGCCCCCCGCCCCCCACACACAATTCTTTAAGACTTAGTTTTGTTTAAAAACCATACAGAGACTCGTTCAGATAAAAGACGCTTGGTAAAAATAAAAAGCCAATACCAAGATCCCAAATAAACAAGTGGCTGGTCAAGGACAATAAAGAATATCACAGTAAGTGATAAGACACCTTTTAAAAAAACAATAATAATAATATTAATAATAATAATAATAATAATAATAACACTGACGATGCTCCTGCGGCACCGAGCGCAGTGTAAGTACATATAGGCGATGCTTATGTTTTTGTTCTTCTTAAAAAGTCTTCTTTTTCCTCATAATTATCGTTTTTAATGTAGTTTTTCATCCGAGTGCAAGTTCCAGGTTTGTGCTGAGACCACGAGAGATACACAGGGCTTTTACGGAAATGAACACCACACTCTCTGTACACTTTGTAGTCCATTATTTTTTGTCATTACCACTTCATTTCTTTTTTCTTTGTTTTTATTTTTTTTTTTTTTATTATTTTTTAATTTTTTTTTTGCATATCATGATCAGAATGTCCCATCCATCTCAGCACCTGTCTCCTTCTTTTGTTTTTTTATTGTTGTTTGTTTTCTTTCCAGACAGTCCATGTCCGTCTCTGAGGACAACCAAGACCCGGCAGTGTGGTCACAAAAGTGAATCTGGCTCAAAGTCCCTCAGTGGGAAAAGGGAAGAGAGAATATAACGCTTTACAAAGAATGGCATGTCTGTAAGAACTGGGAACACATTCATCCTGACTCTTTATAAACATGGCTATAATACATGACGCTTCATAGCCTTGTGAAGTATTAGGAAGTAGTGGTCATAACATGTTATTTTAACTGTACACATACCGACCTCTCTCAAAATTGAGGGGGCAGGGTGTTATTCATTATGGTGTTCAACCACTCCACACATAGGAGCCTCCCTTTGAGCTGCTGATAAATTGATTCTAAAGGTTTGCACCGTTATTAAGAGACTGCAGGTTCAGATCACTAATATCGACCGATAGTATCGACTGACTGATATATCGGTCGACCACTAAAAGAGAAACCACGACTCTCTGTGCAAGTTGGGGCTAACTTTCTTTGGCCCTGATGGTACCAAGTCTTATGAACACCCGTTGTAATGCATTACATTCACAATCGAGGCATATGAAGTCTGTATTTGTATAAATATTATACTAAATACCTTACGAATAAATTAAAATGGCTTACGACAGCGCTCATAGTTCCTCACGGACATGACATTCTCGAGAAGTGTTACGCAAAGGGGAAACAATACAAGCGGGAGACAAATTGTAGAAAAAACTAACAAAAACAAACACAAAAAAAGAATGCTGGAAGCTTAATCCGCAGTAGTTAATGGGCGTCCTCGTGCTCGCCCTCGTCCCCCATCTCTCCGTCCATTTCTCCATCCGCCACCTTCCTTTCGTCCATCTCCTTCCCCTTCTCCTCCTTCTCCATCCTGCCCTCAAACCTTTCCTCCCGCTCCTCTTCCTCCAACCCCGCATCCTCCATTTCCTCTTCTTCCCCAAACCCCGCCCCTGGCCTGTCTGTCACTTCCTGGTACGTTTTCTCCGCCTCCCTCGCGCCCCCTTCTGTCCCATCTCTCAGGATCACAGCTCCTGCTTTCGCTCGAGAAATGTCCTCGCTCTGGTCCTCGGGGTCTGAGAAGCCCAAGGGCCCCAGGCCCTTCAGGTAAGCCCGGCGCATCAGCAGCTCGGTGGGCTCCAGCGGGGCCTCGTGGGTCTCCTGTTTGGCCGCCTCACGCTCCTCCGCCTCCCTCTTGCAGTAGGAATAACGGTGGTTCATGTGCTGCGAGTAGGAGCCCGAGTGAGAGAAGCGCTTCCCACACTTGTCACACTGATACGGCTTCTCCCCCGAGTGCAGGCGGCTGTGTTCAATCAAATGATGCTTGTGCTTGAAAGCCTTCTTGCAGATCTGGCACTGGTGAGGCCGCTTCCCTGCGCACACACAAGGAGACACAAGGAGACGGGGTTAGCAGGGCGGCTAACTCTTTACATCTAAATGATGAATCAGTCACTGATATGTTATTGACACCTTTTAAATATGGCTGCCAACACCTTAGGGGACCCGCTCTATGAAGCATAAACTTTTCAGTGGTGGAACTACATATTATATATATATAATAAATATACATTGTTCTTGCCACATTGGTGAAAATCATTTTTTTGCAAATTATGAAACAGAAATTGTCTTACACAAGCAATAAGGATTTTATTACGTAAAAGTTACATAGAGCAGTTTCTGCAGTGCTAAGCCAGAATAGCAATGACAGAGGCTCCCTTCCCCCTATCACATATCAGTGGAGCATCACAATGTTTTTAAGCTGTAATTTTAAGGTTAAAAATACTACCTAGTGTTACTTTAATTAGAAGGGTCAGCCTTCATAACATGACACCTAGCACAGGTCAACAAAGACATTGAGGAAGGCTCATTCTATTCTAAAAAAAAATGTGTCAGTAATTGTAACACCATCTAATGTGAAATCACATAAAAATGGAGGGAAGTGTTTACGTAGGTTTACCTCAGCTCTTATGATAGGGTTGTATATCCTTAGAATCACTCTCATTTTAATTAAAAGTGTCAACAGTTTATGAAAAATGGACCAATAAGTCTTTGCACAGCAGTACAACAAAATGGTGCCTCCATTTAGCCCATCTGGGGCAGTCACACACACACACACACTAGTGCACTCGGTGTAGTGAGAACACACACACCTGGAGCCTTGAGAGCAGTTGGAGGCTAGGTGCCTTGCTCAAGGTCATCTCAGCCATGGATGTTGAGGGAGGAGACAGTGCTGCCCATAGAGGGGACTGTACCCTCAACCCTCAATTAGCTTTAGGCCATGGCCCCAAAGGTCCACAATGACATGGACTGTAATCTTGCCAATGTGTATTGATTTAATTGAATTGATAAATATTATATAATCAGTGCACAGGCTGTACCCCATTGGTCCATTCGTCACAAAATGTCTGACATTTAAAATGACATCAAGAGATGTTAAAAATGCTTCTTTCTGGTCCCATAAAGAGATACATGATTTATTTTAAGAGTTAAATTATTGCCAAAAAATAAATAAATAACACACAAGGACCCTCTATTTCCCTCAGAAAGACCCTCCTTTGTCAAATGAATAAACAGGTGCATGGCAAACAAATGAAAAAAGAGAAGTGGCTTCACTGAGAACAGGTGGCTTTTAAAATCCAGGGTTTATTTCTGATATTCTACCATAAAGAGGACGAGGAGGCGAAGGAGGGGGGGAGCTATTCTGAGGCGGTCTATGACCGTGCTGGACGCTGTCAGGGAGATCAGGTGATTATCGCGGCATGCCGGACAAGGTGAAACCGAGGCGGTCAGCATCTTTGACAGAGCTTTTTATGACATCATGTCTCCAGATTAAAAATGCTGAGATCAGACCGTCGCCTCGTGATGCAGCAATAAGGGCTTCTGGGGAGAAAGAAAACCACTCACCTACGCTCCACTGGGGGCTAATCTTATACAGTACACTGCCTGAACATCTTCAATATCCCCTTAAATGGTCTAGTTTCCTGAAGGTATACCTTAAGGGATATTAAGACCACTTGACTGAGCTGTGGAACAGTGGAGCTGTGTTCTCTTGAGCTTGATTCCTGTTTGTGATCCAGAACTAATCATCCAACATGTGTAGATCCTCATAGACATTTTCCAGCATCTAGTGTTTAGGCCCCGGATTTAAGACGAAATGTAGAAAGCTCCACCCCCGTGACATGAATGGTTCTGTCCTAGTGACATTTGAGTACGTTTTTTGCACGGCAGAGTCTAATCGATGAAGACGACACTTGGCATTTAATAATTTCAGCTGTGACCCGTTTTCTACAAACAGACACACACACACACACACACACACCCGCAGACACACTTGCGATCATCTTTGAACGCAGGAACGGCTGCAGTGTATTCTTGGCCACAGATTGCGCAGGAATGCCTGCGACACCTTACATAGCTGCCGTGTTTGAGATGACCCCCTCCCCACCACACAACACCACCCTGATCACCCCACTGTCCCCACCTTCCCTCATCAAGTTCAAAAATAAACGAGACAGCAGATTCCTCACCCTGCGTTCCTGGGGAGGAATGCGAATGAGGTATGATGCAAGGCCTGTGAAAGAGAGGAGTCCCCCAGGAGGGGAGGTCATGGCGCGGCAATGAAATGCCCCACACACACACACACACACGCACACACAGTAGACTCATGCACCTGGCTTGCTGTGGCATGCTAGCATGCTAGTAAATAGGATTCACAGTTCACATTTCTTCACTGTTGTTCGATGGGAATACCGTTTTCCCCACATAAATATGAGTGTATGTGTTAGCTAGCATTACAACTGACATTGATTGTACTGTGCAAATATCTGAGACCACCTGTCATTCCCTTCCTTTCCAGTCCAAAAACAAAACAACAGTAAGTTATTAATTTATCCAGTGCCCTCTGTGTGTACAGGGTTATAATCAGTGAACCCAACTGCATAAGGTCATGAAAAGATGAGTTTAAATAATAATAATAATATTAATAATAATAATATATAAAGAGAAATTGGGCCATGCAAGACCTGGTGGACAAAACAGTCACTGTTAACCATCTATGAAAGTTGTGTACTTGTCAAAACACCCATACTGAGAAAAGGAAATAGACAGGAAAGAAGACAATGGGCAAATCTAATAAAAGTAGCAGAAGAGTAACAAAGAAGCTTCTATTGGTGCTTTTCCACTTCATGGTACCTGCTCACTCGTGGGTCAAAGGGAGCAGATTAAGGACTAAACCGTGACGTGTAAACCGCAAATCGCAGACTGGCCTGAAAGAGTTTCCCCTGTACACCATGCAATCTCTAAATCGTTGTCTGTAACAGGTACAGCAGAGATCATAATGGTAACTGATGAAATTACATCATGGTCTGTCAAAGAGGTCCAAATGCTTCTTCAAATGGTGGCCAACAAAAAAAAATTCCAGTGAGAGCTGGATGGTGCAACAAGGTAAGAAAAAACTCTATTGATCTGGCTGAACTAATGCATGGCTACAACATTAATACATGATTAGAAAATGTCACCACCACCGTTGCTATGGTTTTCAAAGCCGACTGTTCCTGGAGATGACAACCCCAGCTAAGTTTCGAGGGGAGACTTAATTGAAAAAAAACAAAACAAAACAGGTACCAGGTACCAAAAAGCAAGCAGTGTTGAGTAGTGTAGGTACCATGCAGTGGAAAAGCACCATACGACTTACTGGCCATTTGTAAGGAACATTAAATTAAAAGAAGTAGGGTCTTTTACTATTGCACGTTACTGTACAGTGTAAAGGACTAGAAAGATATCCCTTGAATGTCTGCAACTTACCACAGAACATTCAGTGGTTTAAACTGGATTTACCACTCCTATCCTAAATCAAGCCCTGGATTCTTTGCCTTATAAACTTAAGCCTGTCAAAAGGAAGAAAACATTTTTTACTGTTTGTCATGGCTTTTAAATGGATAACTAAATGGAAAATGAGGGAAAAAGTGGGGGTAAATAATCAAAAAGCAAAGAATGAAAGAAAGGGGACAAAAAAAATACATGTGGCAAAAGGGATAACTTTGGGGGTGAGGATTAAAAAAAGAATTGTCTAAATGTGATATACCTGTGTGCTCATATTTGTGTCTTAGGAGGGAACTGGTCTTCTGGAATGTTTTGTCGCACAAGTCACACGCGTACATACCACTTTCGGTCTTCTTAATCTTCTTCCGGGCAAGCAGCGATTCACTGTCTGTCAGGTCCTCCAGCCCTGACAGATAGTCCCCTGTGCTGTCCAGTAACTCCCCCTGCAAAAGAGACGGATTTTAGGCGCAGTACTTTGAGGGCAGTAATCCACACCTGCTACCTCAGGGGGAGACACCCTCTGTTGCATGTTTGATCCCAAGTCTGGACAGAGCTTATCTCCCCAACCTGTGTAAGACGTTTATCGTCTGTACATGTCTCTAAAAAAGAGGCAACATATGGGCTTTTCCAAGTCTTTTTTCAAATGGTCAGGAGCTTAGTGTTAGAGCACAGGTAACCCTGCAAAAGATCTTAAGATCTACTAATGGCTTTAGGTTTTTACGTTACAAACAGATCTTAAATTTGTTGAATTAGTTGCATTGCAAAATCAAAATTTCATAGGTTTTTCTTAACAGACAGGGGCAGATCTCATTTACCTGGAAGCCTGGTTTCCGTTGGTATTTTCGTCGCTGCTGCATCTCGGCAAAAGTGGCTGCTCCTGCCGCATAAGTGTAAGCCATGTGTGGAAGAAAGCCCATTGGATCAAGTCCTGCATAAGGCCTCAGTCCGGGGATGCTGGCTTGTGCAGGGGACATGAAGGTAGGTGGTGGAAATGCCCCATGAGGTGGTAGTGAGGTGTACATAGGACCCCCACTGAATGGGTTGATACCAAAGATGGGACTAGAGCTTTTGTCCAGCTGGCTTTCATTGCTCATGTTGTTGGACCCGTTGAACTCCTTCTTGATGTGGGCTAAGTCCAGAGGTTCCGTTCCCTGTTCCCGTGTTGCGAGGTCACCATTACGGTCTATGTTGAAACCGTTTGGTTTAGGCCTCCTGTCCGCCTTGGAGAATTGTTTTGGCAAAGACAAGTCCAGTGGTTCGCCATGGGCATCCTCCGATGCGAGGCTGTTAGGGGTGTAAGAGCTGCTGTGAGAGTGTTTTGAAGACGTAGATGACAAGTTCAAGGGTGAGGGGGTTTCGCCTCGCAAGTGGTCCACTGAGTCAAGCTTTTCATTAGTCTGTCGGATGCCTGTAAACGGATGGTGTTTGGAGACCCGGTGACCTGAGTCACCGTTGGTGGCACCTTGGAGCTCAGCCATGGAGTCACTATACTGGCCCAGGGAAGCAGGTGACCTTGCAAGTGCTGAATCTCTCGCCAAGCCATGGTTGTTATCCCCGCTGCTCCTTTCAGGAGGTGGGGATCGTTTCCTAGGAATGGCATGGAGAGACTGAGCCTTCCACTGTGCAAACCACTCCTTCACAAACTCTTGAGAGAGACCAACCGCGATGGAGATCTTCCTCAGTTCCTCTGCATTGGGCTCAGTGTTCATGGCAAAGTAAGCTTTCAGTACCGACATGTGATCTTTGAAGGGGTTGACTGGGCTAGTGGCATTCCTGTCTGGCAGAGATGAAGATACCAAGACAGCATGTTGCTCTGTGCCAAACATGCCTCTGCGACTACCTGGTAAGGATTCATTAGGTTTCAGAACTGCCTTGATCTCTTCGTTCATTTTGCAAAGGTATCGCTCATGCTGGTGCAAGGGAATTGGGCCAGGGAAGGTCTCCTTGCAGTATTGGCAAGAGAATGGCACATACTGGGCATCCCTCTCTTGCTTCTTCTCCTCAGATTCAAGATCCATAATATGACAGGGTCTCTCCTTCTTAATGTCAATCTGCCTCTTAGAGTCTTCGGTCAAGCTTTTCAAACAGGCTTTGGCCTCATTGACCTTCTCTAGTGTGTAGTCGATGATGCTTTTGGTAGGACTGCCGTGTCCACCCCCAGGAAACCCAGGTTGGGAGGCCAGGGCCAGCTTCTGCTCTTCCATTTGGGAGCCCAGCTCCTTCATGTACGCCCTCAATCTGGAGATCTCTTCTGGGTTGCTGTCCAGCTTCTGACGGCACACAGTGTTGTCCACAATCTGCAAGACCCGTTGAACCTCATTCAGGTTGTTGCCTAAGCTTGTATAGCCCAATGCGTGTGACTCTAGTCCCATAGCAAGGTGTGGAAGGGCATTCTGAGATGGATTAAGCATCCCTAGGGGGCTCCCTCCACGTCCAGCACCATTCAGAAAAGCCCCGGTCCGGAATTCCGGCTGTGATGCCATCAGGAGTCGGTACTCGTTGAAATCCATGGGCTCAGCTTTTATTTCAGGGTGGGCTGTTGGATCCTGCAGGCTCATGGACCTGCCGTTCTCCAGTTTGTGCCGGAGCTGAGCCAGTGCAGGGGAGCCTGGAGATGAAGCGGCGGAATTTGGAGAGGATCCAGCTTTGGCACTGACACCGTGGCGTACCCGTCCATTTATGGAGATGAGGCCGATGCACTTCTTACTGCTAATGTGGGAACTGTAAGAGCCGGAGTGGGAGAAGCGCTTCTTACAGTTGGAGCATTCATACGGCTTCTCACCTAAAGAAGCAATTAAAAAAAAAAGCAATTAAACACTTGTGCCATCCAATGAGGAGGATCTGCATATGATCTTTGTGACATACGTCACAATGTCAACACCTCACAAATTTACAAATATTGACAGGACTAGCTACTCACCACTGTGGATACGGAGGTGCTCCTTTAGATGGTGCTTGTATTTGAAGGCTTTTCCACACTCTGTGCACTTGAACTTGCGGTTGCCAGCCCCTTCGTTCATCAACTGCGGCTATAGGGAAGACAGGGACAGAGAGAATATTTTATATGAAGAGGACCGCAGGCTTTTTCTAGCATAGCCCCACAGAAAGCCCACAGGGTTTAAAAGGAAACTAAATATAGATGATCAAAACCTAAGAACCATTGCAGATTTGCATAATATCATTAAGGTGTGTCAATTAAGGTGTGCGTCAGAGTCTCTCGCGCAATTAATAGACAAGCGGCCCATAATCCTTGAAGGAATTGGTTTTGTGTGGTTAATTAATGGTGCTTTTTTACCTTTCATGTCTTTAACGTGTGACCAGTTAAGAATACACTCTCATCTTCAAAGGTTCAGCAACTAGATTTAAAGAGCTGAGTGTGGGATGTGTCTCAGTGCAGCTAACTCAAAGTTAAACGTAGGTGCGTTTCTTGCATTTGCAATTCAAATCTGGGCCCCAGATGCACAACAAAACAACCATGCTGACTCTCACACCCCACTCACAGACACAAAGGTCTGAGTAAAAAAAAAAAAACGTGGGAGTCTAGGATTGCACATCTGACCACTGCAGTGTACACAGACTTTACTTGCACGGAATTCACTCCTCCAAAGGTTCATCGTTAGTGGGAGAGCGTAATGTGATAACCGGACTCTTAAGTAGCTCTGGGAATTGTGTATCCATGCAAACTAGCAAGGTGAACTGGAGAAATAGCAGCCAAAGCGTTTAAAAAAATTACCTGGAGAGCAAATAAACAAACATTTAAAGTCATTTAGGGATTAGGATACATGAAATCACCACAGGAAAAAGCCATCTGGACATGTTTAAGTCAGTCTGGAGAGGTGTGTTTGTATGTGTGTGTGTGTGTGTTTGAGAGAGAGAGAGAGAGAGAGAAAGAGAGAGAGAGAGAGAGAGAGAGATTAAGACAGATAAGAAGCCAAGGTGGGCAGACCATTCAGACGCTTTTGCAATGTAGCTTCAAAGTTTGCCACCTAAGATATCCTGCTTTAATCCAATTACACACTCATTTACGACGTTAAAAAAACACACCTTCCACCTAAATCAGCCCGTATAACCTGCCAAAACTGCCACTGAGTCTCGCTGCCAGTCTCGCCACCCTGAGATCCACGAGGACGAGTGAAACCAATGTCAGCGCTGGCCGCATGTTTGGAGTTTTGATTCCACTCCAGCAGCAGCTGATGCAGAAAAAGTCTATAGAACTCAATGTGCTAGAACATCCCACACATGCCTCGCCGTGGGCGGACACACAGGGGAGGACGACCGTGCACAGCTGTGGCTTCGGTGCAAAAGATCTGCATTTTAAGGAGGCTCCAGAGAAGAGTGCTCAGTATGAGAACGCAGACCAGCCAGAAGCTGGCTCCATACTTCAGTCACACGTTTATTAATTGTACAAGTAAATATTAAAGCCTTTTATGTGTAACATATTGTGTTTCAATATTCAAACACTGAACAAAATATAACCTAAAAATGTAGTCATTTGAAAATGGCGAGGGTGAAAAATTAAACTGTCACTGCGTTTGTTATGAGTTCCCTCAGGAAAAAGTTTAGACAATTTAAAGTTGGTGCATATTATTAATACTTACTTTCAATACTACACCACAGTTACCATAAATTGACAAAAAAGCATCATATGAAAATATGAAATCTAAAATACTTTCTATGTTTTCTACAGGTTAAAAATGTGCTATGAAATCAACTGATAGGCACAAACCACATTATCGCATACTGAGCGGAAGATGTGGGGCCAGGTCAGAAATCTGGGCTCACCTGGTCTCTGGCCGGCTTGTGGGTTGCCATATGACGTTCCAGCTGCGTGCGGTAAGCGAAGGTGTCACTGCAGAGCGGGCAGGGGAAGCTCTCCTCGTTCTTCTCGTGCCGGTACTTGATGTGTTCCTTGAGGGAGGTCAGCCGCTTGTACCCCCGGTCACAGTAGGGGCAGGTCAACAGTTGGGCAAAGTCATCTGGTGTCCTCAGTGCCAGATCTGGACAAAAGCGAGAGGAAGGGCCAAAGAGGGAAGAGGGAAGAAGGAGGGGAGAGGTCAGCAAGATCAGCAAATGTGGGACACATGGGCGCCAGGTTTAGATGCAGGTCGTCGTTTTGGGAGCGGGATTTTGCGTTATGAGTTAAGTGAAATCATCTCGGAACCGGAGGGAAGCAGCAAGTCTGATGCATAATCAACCGAGAAGAAGCCGAGGTCCTCAAAACAGAGCACGTCTCATAATATAAATCCTCAGCATGAATGGGTGACACTGGGTACTGTACTAGGTCTCGTTTGAGTTGTTTCTTGGGTACAAACTGGGTCACGTAGTTATTTTTACAAGGTATTTGTACAAAATTGTGGTGGAAATATATTTGTGGGTAATAAAATTAACACTACGTAGTATTTCTACCATGAAAATAACAGATTCAAAATCATTGGGATGCTTCACTGACCTGTAATAAGGAGAATAGGACCTCTGTCCTTGCTACTCTGGGCTCAGCACTGCAGAAACTGCACTATATGGCTTTTGGAGCCTGGGAGGAAAATAATTACCTCCTTCGATTTCAGGAAAGTGCTGTAAAGTGAATTACACTCTGCAGTTGTAGGGGGAGCCCAGGAGCAAAAATACCTGATCTTAACTAGTGTTACTTTAACTGAAAATTGGACAAGTAATATTTTAAGTCTTTTAATCAATTGAATTAGTTAAATTCTTGATCATTTTACAGGTCATTTCATTCAAATATAACTACGAAAATAATTAAAACATCAGGTAATGTCTCCTTTTAACAACTCTCAAAACTCAAAAGATCTCAGTACAAGTCCCTTACCATTATCATTGTCCTCCTGCCCATTGGCCTCTGGAGTGCCCAGCCTTGTGCCCTCCTCTGGGTCTTCTGGGTAGATTATAGCCGTGTCCCCACGTTGCAGGTACTCAACGATGCTGGCTGGATGACCCTCACTTTCTTCAAGCTTCCTTTTCCCAAAGAAGCTCTCCAGCTCAGAAGTGGCATCGATACCCTTAACTGCACATGAGAAGTGAGGAAAAAGAAACAAAAAAGAGAGAGAAGCAGAAGCAGAGCCATCAGTTTATGTTCCATGTCACTGAAGAAGAAAAAAAAAAAAAAAAAAAAAGCCCCATCTGGACATCAGAATGTCAACCGCTCTAAATGTGATGGAGTAGTGGATGGACCATTAGGAAGCCTTTAAAGGTGGAAGTATTTATTTAAGTTACAGTGTAATGGCCACTTCAAAGACGAATAGGAGCCAGTGCGATGGTCCAGCCACTCTTTGAGCGTCCTCTTGCATGTTGGAAAGGGCTTTATACATTTGCAACATTGTGGATAATTGGTTTATGCGTCAATTAGGCTCGCTGGGGTAACCGATCTCACTTTGCATGGCCCATCGTATTCTTAAATTCAGACCCAAATCTAATAATGACCCATGCGTTATGTGTAATTGTGCAGAAGGAGGTTTTACGATAAACACTAAGATGTTGTGCCGATTCCAGTTGAAAGATACAGGACAAGAACTGCATTGTGTCTAAAAGGGTATAGAGATCCTTGGTTAATAGGATTTTTAATAACTGTACGTATAAAACACATTAAACTATATAACTGCTAACCTTCAAACATGTTGTAGTTTGACCAAAGCTGGTGTTATTTACATTGTGCTTAAGTTTCGCCCAATAGAATGGGTCCAAAATCATTTGGAATAAAGTATTTCTTCATTAACACCTATTCAAATTTAAGAAGCTACATTTTTTTTGAAGACACAAGGTGTTTGTCTTTTGACAGCTCTGAAACGGTGAACCACAACACTGTGGCCTAAGAAAAAGCAAATGAAATTTTTATTGTCTCATTGTAAACCAATTGGAGAAGTACATGGACAGAACAAATCCGATTTGGCCACAAACTCGATTTGGCGGGAAAATGTGATTTGCACTGCACTCTCGCTCAACTTACAAATGTTTACTTTCCATCTCCTCCTGACACGCGTGAGGCTTGGATTATCTCGCATGCTTGTGTGTGTGCGAGTCTGTGTTGGTTTATGTGAAATGCCAGGACCAAAGCCCAGAAAACACACTCACTTTTCAGGACAACGTTTTCCAAACTAATGTTTTTTTGAGTAATTTTTTATTCCAAAAATTAAAGTTTCAGAATTTGACTTTTGGTTGCTGAGGTTAAGGTTAGGGTTAGGTTTAGATGCAGCGTTTATGAAAAGTCTTAACATGTATAGAACTGTGTGTGTGTGTGTACCTGTGTGTGTACATGTATCAAGGATATATCTCATTTTGGGGACTTCTCATTTACTCACACACTGTGGGGACCTGTCTAATTTGAGGGGACCACCAGCTGGTTATATTTTAAGGTGAAGTCGTGTTTTAAGCTTGGGTTAAGGTCAGGATTAGGGCTATGTTTAGGTTAACGCTAGTAGTAATTATTGAAACGTTAACAGCAAGTCTCCAAAAATGAATCGAATCTATGTAATGTCCCCACAATACACAGATACAAGATTGTGTGTGTCTTTGCATTTGTGTTTGTCTCACCCACGCACACAGACTCCAGCACACATGGGCAAATGTCACAAGTCTGTGACCACCTGGCCAGCCCACATTTGGATCCATAACCAATAAATGGATCCCATCGATGATTCAGATATATAAATAAATAAATATAAATCCTGGGTTCTCATTTCCCAAAGTGGGGGCATCCTGTGTTTTTTCATTTCAATTCCCTTAAAAAATAATAATAATATATAAAAATAATAATAATAATAACGACAGATGAAAAGCGGTTCTGCAAATGATGTGTCTAATGCGCAAAACCGTAATAAGGTTAACAGGGAACTTGGCACAGAGTGTAAACCCACCGCTCTGGGAGGATTAAAAATAGCTGGTGGCCACCAAGGAGAACCCATGGAGTGAGAAACATACACACACACACACACACACAGCGTGAAGACGTGGGCTCACCTGTACCATTTCCAACTCCATGGAGAGAGACATCAGGGCTCAGAGGATTGTATTCATCCTTCCTCTCCTCTGGAAAGAGAGAGGGAGAGAGAGAGAGAGAGAGAGAGAGAGAGAGAGAGAGAGAGAATATTAGAGAATGCTGGGCTTAAAGGAAACCACAAACTCGAGCATCCAAAAAAGAAAGGAGGACAGACCACATAGCGTAAATCAAGTGCTAACGTCAACCTTCCAGGCTCCGTTATGTCTCGCAATGTTTTTTTGTGTGGTGGCAATCAATAAAAAACAATTACTGCTTGTAATATAAGTGTGTGAACTTGTTGAACAAACTAGAAACAGCAAACTGATATGTTGACATTTTGGCTTGAGCACTGTATAAAATAATTTCGGTGCTGCGTTTGTTGTTGGATGCACTGAGCTAGTGCACGCATATTGAAGCTGTCCAACCAAAATCATGCAATCTTCAAAATGGTAACTCTACAGGAGAAGGGAGGAACCTTCTTAACATTCAATTGAACTCATTGGTCAATTCGGGACAATTCTATTGGTCCATTCATCATCAATCCATAAAAATGGAGATTACATGTTTATTTCTTAATAGTAGTATATTTATTATTGTTATTATTACAAATAAAGGCAACTGAGCTGTGAAGTACACACCAGTTGGCATGTTTTGAAATGGGCTACATTAACCCTTTGTTTGCTAAATAGTGAGCCCCAATTGATCAGCAGTGTTTAAGCTCAGACCTTGCCAGAAACTGATCTTACATTTCCCATCAGTCAGCTTCGTCATACATTCACATATACAGAGATGTATGTCGTCATGTTCATTTAGTGATTCTCAAACCTTTTCTAGTGTCTTCTAAAGGTTCTTTATTTTTAAGGTGGTACCCACTTCCTGCTCTTGGTTGTTAAAGTTGAAAGACTTTCACATTGCTTTTTTTCCAGAGAATGATTAAGAGTGAACCATCCGCAGCCCTTCTCCGTAATCAGAGCTTCAGAAATGGAGGTATTTGGGTGAGGACTGGAGTGGGGTCTGAGGGGACGCTGCTCTAATAGTGATGCCATTGTGTTTGGGCCTGCTCATGTGACCTCTTACCGGCAGTCACAAGTATCATAAGCTTCCCCCTCGAAAAGGAGGATATACAGCACCTCGGCCACAAGCGGAGAGGAAAACTAGTCAGTATTCCTCACACACACACACTCACAGAAAGAGAGACACACACACACCTCCCCAGCATTAGCGCTGTTTAATTTCTGAACTGCTAGCCACTTCCTTCCTCATTATCTGCTCATGACAACTGAGAGCTTTTTTGAAGTCCCTCTCTCTCTCTCTCTCAAGCACTCTTTCTCCTTTCTCACTTCTCTCCTCTGATTTGAAAAAAGAAAAATATCTTTTCAAATTGCACCTCCAAAAGAGAAACAGAGAACGGCGAGATTGAGAAAGAGGTAAAGAAATAGAGAAAAGAGAAAACCGAGAGAGAGAGTGAGAGAGAGAGAGAGAGAAATAGAGAAAAGAGAGAAAACCAAGAGAGAGAAAGAGAGAGAGAGAGGGGGATATTTTAAGAAGTTAAAAAATTCTCTAGTCGGCTTAGAATACTTCCACTTTTTAAAGTTGGGAACAAACAAGTCATTTGCTAATTGGGGTCTCGCCTTTGCGAAGCCCCTGTGAATGAGATGTTTTCCTTCTGCGGAGGACAGATAAATGTTCAAGGCCTGGAGTCTGCGCGGATATCCCCCCGGAGCTCACTCCAGTGGAGTGCTGTGCTCTCCCATGAGGTGCTACGCCAGCGATTAGCCAGAGTGAGGATATTTGAGGGTCACAGGAACGGCCTGGCCTCATGTGTGGGAGGTAAACTGCCCTGCAGTTACTGTCAAAGCTGAGGTAAAATGATACCAACAAGCCCTGCTAGACAGTTTCCTCGAGAGACAAAATGGTTGCATTATTGGCAGCTCAGTTCTGCTTGGAGTGGTTGCAGTTCATGTTTTAGCGCAGTAGCCTTGTGATTTGGAGCACTGTAGCTTAACACCCTTCTGATGTGGTGAAAATAGATAGTTTGATGTTGTGGTGATAAACTTAGTATCATTACAATATAATCGTTCAGCTCGCTAGTTTAGTTTTAAAACTAGCTACATATTTTTTACACTAAGCAAATAACAGCTAGCACAATAACACTGTTAGCCTCTCCTTAAAAAATCACTGTCAATAGAAAGCAATGTTATAGAACACATTTAGAGCATTCCACAGTTGGCTAGAGTGGTATAAAGACCCTCAGGTGGACCCAACTAACTAACTAACTAACTTATTTGGAATGGAACTAACTTTTCAACATTAGCATCTGAGCTAACTTATTTTTAGCATGGCTGAAGGCAATCAAATCCTCACAAAAATGTGCCAGCACCTAACCTACAGCCTTCCTAGAAGAGGACAGGCTATTAATGCAGCAACGTGGCTACCAACAAATACCAAATAAATGTTGGACAAATGCATTAGCCTTACCAGCACAAGCTAGTCTATCTGCTACTATGCTGTTTGGCCTATATGAAGTGCTAAGTCAATGTTTACTGGCAAGCATACCTTGAGAAAGAGGAAGTTCTAGGGTATAGCTGTCTGTGATGATTCACTCAACAATCTGATGTGTCACATTTAGCCACATTTACTGAGGCAAGCCGAATGATTCTGATGCTCAAGTACTTAATTAACATCTAAAAATACAGCCTATAGGCTATATATATACATATTTTTTTGGCTCCATTTCATGCACCTGACTGTTTTGCACAAAACAAATTAGCTGTGAGAACTGGTTTCATCGCAGGGATGTTGTTGTATTGTGCTGCTAATTGGGATGTGGGTGAGTCTGGCATCCATTTTCACAGAATTGGGCTAAACACAGCCCGACTCTACAACCTCAACAGTATTTTGTTTTAGGGCTTTGCTGTGTTGTGAATGGTGTAGGTTACTGGGTACTATCATCACCCTCCACACTGCAGGGTAGGGTTTGACTCCCAGGTTAGACAGGAATGCTACACCACCCTTCATCAATAAATGTCCTTGGGCAAGACTCCTACATCTGTATCATGATTAAAAACCATAAGCTTTGGATAAATGCCATAAACGTGAATGTAGGAACGTGACACTAAGCCATTAGCCGAGACGGATCGCTGGGGATCAGACGTTTAAGGAAAAGTACAACGAATTACGGGAGAGCCACTTGAGCTCACCCTCCACTCCATAACTGTCAGCAAGACCCGGAATATTGAGGAGGCCATTATGCATGCAAATGGCTATCATAATGCTAAAAATTTCATTTAAGGCCCTTAATGAGGCCTTGGCCAGGCAGCCCCACGCTACATAATGTCTCTCAGATCCTAATTAAAAGAATTTGTCTTTGGAGCCTCGCTGGCTCTGGCCTTGTCATTTAAGTTGATCGCTTTTGCAAAGGGGAAAGAGTGAAAGAGTGAAAGAGTGAGCCAGGAAAAGAAGGGATGGGCGGCTAAAATGATGCCTTTGAGGTTATGTGTAACCAACTTGGCCCTGTGGGTAAGACATGAGTTCCATTGCACCGTAAGACATCGCGCCCATTTCCTACAACTCATAGCTGTGTGACATCTGGCGTATATTTTAGCTTCAGCACTGCAGTCAATCTACCAGATTTCACTGGGTTTGGCTCGACAGGAGCTAGCTGGCAGGCTTGAGTAGTTTTTCCAAGATTTTCCAAGTTCAAATTAAAGATAAAGTTAAAGCTGACGATTGAATTATATACACTCTCATGCGGGACCACTTGTCTGCTCGTGTTAACAAAGATCCAGCCCCTTGGACTCAGAGGAACTCTGAAAGCTGACAGGATGAAGTTAACTCCTACCAGGAGGAACTGGGCAGCCTTGTCCTTCAGCAAGGGAGCAACTTACACCCTGCAGAATTTGCAAGAAATGGGATACCAACCAAGTTTGCCCAATTGATAGAGCCCCCGGTTCATAACGCAAAGGCAGTTCAAATCCCACATTTGTGTAGTTGAGGGTTCCCCAACACTTGGACATGTAGCGGACATACTATCCTTAAAGGTGTCATCTACTACGCTTTTAGGCAAAACTCTACATATGAATTATAATATGATAAAGACGTCTTAAGCTTGCTAATCCTGCTATACATGGACACCATTCCTCACCTGTGCCGTTGAGGTCACCATGGCGCCAGATGTCCCTGCTTTCAGCTTCTTCGTCTCCGCGGCAGGACAGCAGAGCATGGGCCACTCGGGGCGAGGCCTCCAGGCTGGGGACCCCCAGCGGACTGCCCTCCCCCTCGGAACCCAGCAGCCTGTCTTCATCCTCGGAGCCAGAACCAGCCTCCACCACACTCTCATAACTCAACACTGCAGAAAGAGAAAGAGAAATAACAGACCGTTATTATCACCATCAACAACCAGTCATTTTCATCCACATGGCATTTTCACAGCTCGGACTTGTGTGGAACGCTGCCACAGTGATGTGCTGGTTTACATAGGTATGACTCGACAATATGAGGCTTATATGGTGGCTGAGGGGTTTTAGATAAGCAAGCAACATACAGATATACATACAGTGCAAAAGTTTGAGCACCTATAAATAAATCAACATATTTAATAATATATCGAAATTGTAACTATACATTTCCAAACAAACGCCAGTCCATCAAATTTTCAAGTCTGAGACTCGAACACCTCCTGTTGTCTTTTTTTGTCCCTGAGGACATTTCTTCCATCTCTAAACTCCAAAATCCCACATGCCTTTCAAGCTGTGTATTTGCACTTCCAGTGAAAAATCCACATCATGACAACAGTGTGGCATCCATATTTATTTAACCCCTTAAACTCCATACTTGAGATCATTTTTCATCTACTATCAATTATTTGCTGTAAATCCTAAGATTAATCAGTCAGTTATGTGGTGTGATATTTAACTGTGACCCCAGGGTTATGGTAAACATGAGGGAACCTTTTGATCCCCTGTTTTTTAAAGCCAAAATCTGGGAAAATGTGCCTTTGTAGGAGGAGAGTTTGTTGTTTTTGCGACAGAGGCGAGCAAGGACAAGCCCAACATGGGCAATTAGGTTCACATCGCACCATTCCAGCTACTTCCCACTCCCTCTGGATGCTTGCCCGGCAGATAAGGGGCAGATAAGGTTGAGCTGGCGATAGACCGCTGCATTAGGGCCTGAGGAGAACTCCAAATGAACCCGAACGCTGCTCTCCCGTTCCCATGACGTCAGGCTCATTTGAATCATCGCACCTCACCCCCTTTGGATTCTGAACTCTGGGGAGATTGTTTGGTTAGACTGAACTTTTTCCTTTTCGGTTTAGAATGAGTTCCAGACTGGCTTTACTGATTTAATCTTGAGACCTTGAAAGGACTTTACTTCCATAAATGCATAACATAAATATTAGTTTCTTGACCAGGTTTAATTAACAGAACATTGGGCTACTATAAATGACTTACAGACCACTAATCAACCTCTTAAGATGGATTCACAGCTTTCTACCTCATAAGCACATCACATATTTAAACTCTGGCCAAATTCAGCTATGCATGCTCAAGGCCAAGGATGGGCTATAAGGGTATAAACCCTCTAATGCCCCCCCACCCGCCCAAATCTCTCAAAAATGATGACGTTGTGATCCAACGTCTGTTCCACTATATAGCTGAATGCCATGAAGTGCCATGTACCTGTATCTAGTCTGAAGCTGCTGCAGCAGCAAAAATACAAGCAAAACAAACTATGTTTCAATACCATAAGAAGAAATGTGAAAATGAGCCACCAACCTTTGGCCAAAATATAAATAACGTAAAAATAAGCCTGTGGTTAAAGGGCTTAACCCCCTTAATTAACTAAATACCCACAACGTGGGTGTATTTTCATTCCGTTTTTTCTTCCCTCGCAGATTCCCAGGCGGGGTTAAAGACCCCCGCCCCCTGCTCGCCTGAGAAGGGGAGGGGGGAGATTAGGCGGCACGTAGCCGATCATAATATGATCTTTGTCTGATGGGCGAGGGGACCGCATTTGCCAGAGCCAGGGACAACTGCGCAACAGGTGCAAATTAAAAGGGGAACCGTCCCAGGGTCCAGGGGATGGAGGGATGGAGGGATGGGTGCAAATACGCTGCGGCCGCTGGCTGAATACCAAAAGAGTGAGGGAGAGGTGGAATGGTGGAGGGGGTTGCGGAGGGAAATAGGAGGTGCGGGGGGCCGAGGGGCGTGGGACAAAAAGATTTCTTACTAAGAGGTGTGACCGGTGGGATTATTTAGGGGCGACTTGAGAAGAGGGGGGTGAGAAGAAGTCCCGTCCCCTCCTTTTGCAATGAAAGTGAGAAGGAGAGAGAGAGAGAGAGAGAGAGAGAGAGAGAGAAAAACATTAAGGGAGTGGTGGAAAATAAGACATAAGCAGCTCTTTGTGTGGTCTGGATATACCTTGGATGTATTGCAACTTTATCTCTCTCTCTCTCTCTCTCTCTCTCTCTCTCTCTCTCTCTCTCTCTCTCTCTCTCTCTCTGCTACTCTCGGCCAAAAGTTTCTGGACACCTGCTCGGCCAGAGAAGCCTATTAATAGTGAGCTTGTCTGCTTTTGCAACATCAACACCTTCCCTCTTCTAAGAAGGCTTTGTTGTAGACTGCTGTGAAGAATGATGGCATCACAAACATGTAATTACATGAATGGATCCTAATAGTTACAATGTAATTACCTATAATTACTCAAGTATAAATGGAAGATGACAAAATAGAAACACATCACCAGCTGTAACACAGTTATTACATGTGCTGTTAATGTGTAAATACACGGTTATTAGAGACACTTCATATAAACTGGGACCATATAGGACATAGTGTATATATCGTCCCTTGGAGGGGAAACCTCAGAGGAATGGTGGGAACGACTGGAAGAGAAAAAAAGAGGAAAGAATAGAGAAAGAAGCAAAGAAAGAAAGGGGCAGCACTAGGATGAAGAGAATGAAGAGAATGAATGCAGAGGTCAGGCAGTTGAATATTAATAATAGGCTGCTGCCACTAAGCTGTTGGACTTGAAGAGGAAGCATCACACATGCCCACACAAAGAGCCATCTACCTCTTCCTTTTACTTCCTCCTCTTTCCTCAGGCCAAGGTCTTTCTTTTTTTGCTGTCAGGAAAATTCCGAGCTGGATACAGAGTTCCAAATTATACGCCGTGAAGGCTTTTTAAGAGCGGTTATCTCTTTCAGCATTAGAGAGAGAGAGAGAGAGAGAGAGAGAGAGAGAGAGAGAGAGAGAGAGAGACTGCCTCTGTGGCTGAAACGCTTTCGTTTCCTCATGATCAGACGCCGCAAACAGAAACAGGAATACGTTCAGGTTTGAGGAATATCATGTGGCGGGAGGTGGAGAAAAAAACAGAAAAATATTTTTTTTCCACCTCTACACACCATCACGCTGTTTTCCTCAGAGGTCACACAGGCCGCCCAGGGTAGCGCAGATGTGACTGCAGCACCAGTTTTTGCAAGTGTGTGCATTGTAAAAAAAAAAAAAAAAGAATGCTTCAACACATGCCCTGACTCGCCACAACTCGTCTCACACCGTCTTTTGCCTCAGCTCCTCTAGTGTGGGCTACTGACTTGGACATGCCCATCAAATGCAGCCACTCGGTGAGGCTCCGCCCCTTCTGGAATCCTATTGGCCCACACGCCCACCCTGCTACTCAGCCAGCTGTCCTGCCTCGTAATGTCTGCAGTGAACGGCCCATTGTGCTCACCCCCAGAGACAAAGAGGCCACCGCTATCTCTCTCTCTCTCTTTTGCTCTCCTCCTTCCTCACTCGCTCTCTCTGTCTATAACCCCTCCCTCTCTCAAGCCTGTTGTCTTGCATTCTGAGCGTTAAAACCCCACCTATGGTCTTGTTATCTGTCTTCGGAGAAGGGACCTCACCCTAGTCCTGTGTGTGTGTGTGTGTGTGTATATTATAAAATATTATAGCTCAGCTGCCGATTGGTCAACACCAATAATAAACAATCCTTGCCAAAACCTAACAACATATCAGTCCACTATTTCCCCAAACCAAATTAAACCAAATACCTTGTCTGTGTCCAGTGTGAACTGGACTAAGGGCTCAAGCCCATTGCCCTTTCACATGATACTCCTTCCAAGTCATTTACCCTTCATCGACAGGTAGGTCAGCTCTACCTATCGTAGTCTATCGGCTTCCCATCCTCTCCACTTTGGACGCCAGATCTCTCAAAACTCCGTCAAGAAAAAGAACATTTACACCGTCCAGGCTGCCTCGCTACCTGAGCTCCAAAAGACAGTGGCCAGTCTGTGAAGCCAAGATCAGGTTACACCTCCAGCGCCTTGGCCACGTCTCCGTCCGCAAGTCTCCCGGCCATTATCCGCCTTCCCGCTGTCAGTGTCCATTGCACTTGGTGCGGGAGTCGGTACGTCTTCCCAGAAACAGGGCAGGATCAAGCGCAGGTAATTGGAAGCAAAGCAAAGGGAAGCACAGCGAGCGTCCGCAGGTATGTCTCAACCTTGTCCGCTACGGCAATGAAAGCAGCCTGGGCAGGCAGTGGAAAATAACTGCTCTCACTTCTCTCTCTCTCTCTCTCTCTCTCACTCACTCACTCACTCCCTCTCCTGTGCATCACCTGAGCGAGGGAGAGAAAGGAGTGGGGGGAGGGGAGCCGACTAGGTGAGGCAGCGGTGCATTCAAAAGGAGGTCGCTGCCTAGCGGCTACAGCCTGAAAACGATCCACATAAATCACAGTGGTTTAAAGGAGGAAGAGGAGAGTGATGATGTGGGAAGATACGTGTGGACGTCATGTAGACATGTGTTGATGTGTTGATATTTGATCGTGGTGTAGGTAAGACCCACTGAGCTGCGGTAGTCAGCATGGCCTAAACTGCCTCTTCAAATTAAAGGTGCCCCTTCTACCCCTTTTCCACCAGAAAGACCCAGCACCTTTCCACCAGGAGCCAATTATACATCATCAGCAGGGGGGGTGTTGTGGGCCAGTGCCAGATAAATGAACAGAGCCTTGGTGTATCCACTGTTTACAGCGAGTTCTGATGCACGTCTGTAAATGATACCGTGTTCTTAACGTCCGGCTTAGTTGTGAAGAGTGGAAACAGCTGAGAAAATGCCTCAAGTTGTGCTGGAAACACACAAGTGCTGCATTTTCCTACACAACATCAAACACAATATAACACTCTGCAAAGCTCCACTGTGGTATAACATTTCATTTGAGGCTCTGTGCTCTTTCTGGAGCTTCTTTATCTCGACACGCCCACAGACACCATCACGGTTCATGCTGAAAAACCTATCGTCTGTTCAAAAACTAGAAACTAACTTTCCTACTTCAGGAATCTGTTGGAAACTCACCAAACAGTTCCTTGTTTGTGGAAAATGTCTATGGGTGCCATAGAAGAACCAAGAAAAGCCTTTCAGAGGACAGTCTTAAAAGACTTCTACATAATACAAAGTGTCCATACTAATTTCATCCAGATGTCCAAACTGTAGAAGCCTTTTGTTATTCTTTATCCAACCTCACATGCTACTCATCATCGAGGATTCAGAGGATTTTGTTGTGAAAATATAACTAGCAAAACACAAACTATGGTGATTGTTTTTTTTCTTTTTTAACACTGGGCCTTGAGGGATTCATACTCCTCCAACCAACACTTGGCACTGGACATCGTGGCCACAAACTCATGTTCAATTGCTCTAGAGCATATTGTTGTATAGCTAGTGCATTATAAGGAGGATGTGGATGCTTGAACCACTTTAATTAGCAAAATTCACTCACTATAGAGGTCTGCACTAATGCTATAGTTATATACTTCTAAAATCCGTTGACGGCTACTTGACTGAGGCCCAGTGTTTGTATAAAGGCCGGCAGCCAGAGAGGTCAGCAGCCAAAGATGTGGATGGGGCACAGAAAGACTCCAGGGAGAGAGAGAGAGAGAGAGAGAGAGAGAGAGAGAGAGAGAGAGAGAGAGAGAAAGATAGGCTGCTTTTGTGTTACTTGTGGCCTTCAGTGCAAAATCAGCTATGCGTGAACCATTACGGTGAACCTGGACAAGCCCGAGTGCACCAGGGTGGGATACAGAGAAGCCTGTGTAGCACCTTTTCAATTGAATATTTTGCTCATAATAATAAGCAACATGTGCTAGCACGTTTCAAAAATGTACTAAATTTCCACTCAAAATTTATTTTAAAGTTAATTTCCCAAGAGATATTTATAAGAAACTAATGTATAAGTGTATAAATAAATCTGTGTGTGTGCGTGTGTGTGTGTGTGTGTACCTATGTGTGCTGTCCATAAATGGGGTCTCCCTGCCGTGAGGAGGCAACAGTAGTCTGCTCCTAATTGAATTAAAGTCCCATTTGTCTACTGGACCCCATGCAACAGGCTGAGGGAAGAAAAGGGATGAGAGAGAGGGAAGGACAGAGAGAGAGAGAGAGAGAGAGAGAGAGAGGGTGGGAGGGGGCTCCTAGGTTGGCTCATGCCGCCAGACGGCCCACCTTTCTCCCCCTCCCTCCCCTTCGCAGACCCACCATCTGTGCCCCACCGCATGCACATGTTACCCCTCTCTCTCTCGACAACTGTTCTGGGCCTCTACCAGTCACGCAGTGTGTGTGTGTGTGTGTGTGTGTGAGAGAGTGAGAGAGAGAGACTGAGTGAGGGGGCTTTGTTTATTACATATATAATGTAATACCGTATATTATATTAGTGTAATAAATTACAGAAAAGTATAATAATGTATTCACAAACACAAAACTAAACAAAATGTTTCATGTAGAAATTATTTTGCTGTTTTTGATTGTTTCTTTTTAAAAATAAAGTCTTATTTAGACATTAACATTAAAGAAATACATGCGAGGAACCCCGACACATTTATTAGCATCACCTTCGTAAACAGAGCCCTGTTCCTTCCAACTGTGTCAGTCAGTAGAGAGGAGCTCAGGCAGCGTCCTAAATATCACCATACTCCCAACATTGGGCACTTCACAGATAATAAGAGTAAGACCTCTACACTCTGGTAGTGCACTACTTTGATGAGGAAACTTGAAGCTTATAGTCAAATACAAATGGATTTACAATTTGACATACAACACACTCTGTTAGTGCAGATGGTATTACTTTTATGACCTACTGTGCACTACATAGGGTGTAGGGTGAAATCTGAGACTCAGCTTCAATTTCACTGTGGTGTGGAAACATCACTCACTGATGATCTCACATTTTTAGAAAAGGAGAACTATTGTATTAAACATTAAGCCAATTGAAGCAGACAGTTATCCTCCAAGAATCTGTTCCACTCTCAGAAGCTCGGTTCTGGTTGACTGGATATTTACCCAGTAAACATGGTGAAAAACAGTTCAACACAAGAATACATGGCTTCCACCAGTGAAAAGACACAGTTGCTGAAGGTTGTATATGACCTGTGTATGAATAACACAGATTCAGTCACAAGAGCAGAGAAACATAATGGAGATTTATGTGGTAACAGTTTTCCATTTGAAAAAAATGCTAATTTGGCTAACAGAGGGGAATGATCTTTTTCTCCTCATTTTGATCCCTTTTCTTTCCTGATGCAAAGAGACGATGGGCTTCTGTGGCTGAGATAAATATATCCATCTATCACATGTGTTTACATTCATGCTGTGCTACGAAAGCAGGTCCCCAAAATGGCAGTCACAGCAAAATATCACATGACTGAAACCTAAAAAAAGGAAAATAGTGTACGGTAATGTGTATTATAGTGTAGTACAGTGTTGTAACTGCAGTATAATACAGTAGAGTGGTTGTACAGTATAGTACAGTGGTGTATAGATTATTAGAGTAAAAACAGTACTGTATAGTAGAGTATAATATAATTTTGTGTAGTAAAATAGAGAAGAAGGGAGTAGAATACTGCATAGTACAACACAGTATAGTGTAGTACAACGTTGTGGAATAGAATATATAGTATATTAAAGTAGTGTAGAGAGAGGGAGCAAGAGAGAGAGAGAGAGAGAGAGAGAGAGAGAGAATGGCTAACTTAGCTTGCCCGAGGACCAGAAAAAGGCAAGAAACATACAGAGAATATGCCGAGAACACAATATGCTGCAGTGAGGAAGATAAAGAAACAAGGCTCTATCTCAACCTCGACGTCACTCAGGGCTCTCTCTCTCTCTCTCTCTCTCTCTCTCTCTGAAAATATATCCAAGGAAAACACACACACACTCACACACACACACACAAACACACACACACACACACACACACACTCCAAAAGTAGCTGCTACTGTCATAACCGTCTACAACCCTAGAGTTTGAATTATGGGCCTATTGATATTTCCCCTTTATTTTCATTAGGGTGTGTGTGTGTGTGTGTGTGTGTGTGTGTGTGTGTGATGCTGGGGGGGTGGAGTTAATATGGGTCAATTAATATGCAAATCTCCCGGCAGATGCTCGGTGGCTCTCAGCGTGTGATTGGCCCGTCGGTCACTGGCTGTTCAAACAGTTTCGCAACCAAAACAACACCAGGTTTCCCCCCACCGACGCGAAAGAAAAAAGAAGTGACAAGACCCCCTTCCTCTTTCCCCACTTCACCAAAAAATAAAAAATGCTGTGTCTTGTTCACCTAAAAAGGTTCCTTCCCTTTTTAAATTTTTCCTATGAGCCGGGTTCCTTTTTTATGTATCATCCTGGTCTCTCTCTTTTTTATTTCTTATTTATTATTATTTTTTTTTAATTTAATGGAAAATTGTAATCGACTATGCAAATTCTGTGTGGAAACCCACCCACTGGGTTAAGCAGCACATTTTGGACATCGTCTACGTGAGTCATGTATGAGTTTTATCAGTTAGGAAATATGAAAATTAATAATTTATTAATAAACATATTAAATACTGTTTCACAGGCCAGAATTTCCCCTCAGTATATATTATGCTCAACAAATAAACACTCAGTGTTCTCTAAAGAAGGTGTTTGTCCTTATTTTCACGTCAGATTTCTACAAAAAGAGGTGGTGCCAAAATCGTTGCAGACGTCCCAATATAGCTACCTACTGATATACATTTGTTACAGTATCTGAGCCAATTAAACTAATAACAAACAATAAACTAATAAACAATCAGAGAGTCGTCTAGGCAAAGCTATTGATTAAGTCTTCTCAGCCGTAAACACCTTTAAAAACTGCTTTTCTTTCAAAAGTCGAGGAGCAAGAAGGAGAAGGGCAAAGCGAGAAGAAGGTGAGAAACGCCGGCTGAGAGGAAACGACTTGGCTCTTGCCGAAATTGTGTTTCCTCACTCGTCTGCAGCGGTTTGGTCGAGCTACAGGCGAAGCTAAGGGCAGGGTCTCAAAGTGGAGGCTTTAAATGGACGTCCAGCGGACAGGTTGCTCATCAAACATTCATGTGAAGGAGTGGCACTAGCCATCCCTCCATCCCAACCCACAACACTCCATGCATCCTGACTGGAAAGCAGGGGCTTAAAGAGGCCGAGCCCCTCAGTTACGACTAGGGAAAAAGAAGACACAAACAAGTGGATGTATCTATCAAATCTGGCTACAACTGTGTTTTCACAGTGTTTTCAACTGTGTTTAACAAAAAGTAACAAACTTTCAATTCCTTGAGTCTCCAAAACTTTACACAGGGAGAGAGACAGCACTCATTTTTAACATTAATTACTACAATGTCAAAGCACACACATAATACGAGTATTCACAGTGCCCAACTGTTCAAATGCTAAATAATGTGTAGGTCAATGGACAATAATGAACACACACACACACAGAGAGAGAGAGAGAGAGAGAGAGAGAGAGAGAGAGTGTGTGTTTTCTGGACTGTGTGATGAGAGGAAAATGATGTTCTCTGGTTTTGGGTTGGGCAGCGAGTGCCTCAATTATAGATATCCAACTCCATAGCTGACGCACAGAGGAAGAGAAAAAGAGAGAGAGAGAAAACGAGGGAGAGACTGAAAAAAAAGGAAAAGAAGAGGTTCATCCAAGCCCTAACTGTCTGGGTGAAGGCTCGGACTGTCTGTGTGGGTCTACGTACGCCGTGTGTTCTCTGGGGGCTGGTTTTAAGGCAGCATTGCTGTAAATTGGCATCACAGTATTTTCCGAGTGAATTCAAATGCAGATATAACAGCTACTGCGGAAGTAAAGTTAGTACCTACCACAGCCAGTTCATCGTGGCCTGTTTGGTCCTGTCTACAAATCCTTTGGTACTGGTAAATGCGTAATACTAATTGGTTAAAAGGCACAGATATATATATATATATTTCTTAGATGATGTTCCTAAATATAAGCACAAATTATTATTATACAATTATTACAAATCACTATTATTATATATACGAATATAATTCAATACTACTATGACCCACATTTCTTCTTTAAGTGGCTCACAACACAATTAAGACCTACTCTACAGACTGTCTACTGCAGCACACACACACACACACACACACTCTCCCTCGTGTTCCACAGGCAGGGGATCAGCTGGAGCAATATAAAACATGCACGAGGTTGAACAACTGTCAGCACATCTGCTGCACAGCTCTTCATCCCAATCCCCATCACTCCCACATTCTCATCAATAACACTCCTGACCAGGGTGTGTGTGTGTGTGTGTGTGTATAAATATATCAATAAATACAGCATTTGTGCAGATGTATCCACCTTGTGCAGATGATGTACCTTTCCTTGAGTGTGTTTATGACCCTATGTTCTATGTCCTGACAAGGCAGAAATACACATGGGTTTGTGTGTGAGTATATACCTTTACCTAGTGTGTGTGTGTTTCTACATTTACTGTCATAGGGTAAGGGAAGGTAAGAGAGAGAGAGAGAAAAGTGAGAGAGTGAGGGAAAGAGAGAGATAGAGAGAGAGAGAGAAAGAAAAAGCACCAGCTTTAAGCACATGCAAATTTGAATGCGTGTAATCGGGGCAAAATTAATTTCGCTGCCGCTGATTAGAAGCATTAATTAATCTGTTGGAGGTGCAGACCTAATCTGAGGTCGCATTACACCTCCTGTAAGATTAATTAGGACGTACAATAACATACGGCGCTGCCAGTGCAGATTATAGTAAGCTCTGTTTCTTTGATTCGATGGAGAGCCAGGCGAAACCTGAATTACTTCAACACTTGGGACTTAAGTACTTTGTAGTCAATTGTAAGCGCAGTATTCTGCAGCAGGGGCAAAGACAGTGGGGATTTGACTAGCGCCGTGAATTTATTAAAAGGGATATGCATCTGTAAGCCGATCCGCCGACTTGATATTCCCTCCTGTTTTCAGAGAAATATATTTTTATACATGTACTTTTCCAAATTCTAAGTCAAAACAGAGGTTAAGCAGCAGTTGTTCTTCTTCCAGAAGACATTTGAGGCAATTAAACTCAAGACGTTCTATCGTAAATACAAGCTTCTAGAAATTATTTAAAGAGACACTAAAAACGTGGGACTCATAACAGCCATGCAAGACCTGACAGACACCCAAAACTCTTCCCCTCAGTTCAACAGTACTGAGAGCTTCAGCGACTATTGATTCAGACCGGGAAACATCCACAGGCATTTGTCCATCCTTAGTCTGTGAAGGGACAACCCTACGAAATGGGTCTGAAAGGATGTGGACCAATTTGTAGCATTAAACTTTGGGAGAATACCCCAGCAGATTTTTTTATAAAGCTGAAATCAAATCTCCTGACTCTTTAATGAGACTCTGTGTGTGTGTGTGTGTGTGTGTGTGTGTGTGTGTGTGTGTGCGCGCGCTAAAGTGTTTACGGGTGTATGATGTAGGTGCTCAAAGCCGGCTAATGGCTAATACGTGTGGACAACGGACAGCACGGCAAGAACCCCACCAGTTGCCAGCTGGCAGTGTAGGTGGGAGCCATTTAAAGAGGTCAGTGTGTATATGTGTGTATGTGTATGTGTGTGTGTGTGTGTGTGTGTGTGTGAGAGTGAATGGGGACAGCCCACCGATGAGAAATAGAGCCCCCTTGGTCCTGGCCCTTCAATCAGAGCAGCTCTTTGTAATGTTAATAAGGAAGTAAAACACATCTGTTCAGCATTCCCTCCCACACACATCCTCACAAACACACACACACACACACAAGCACATGCACCCACACTTGCATCAGGAGTATTGTCACCTGAATAGCATCCCTGCCAGGTAGCACACAAGGGAAGGCCTATGTCCTGGCCTTTATGGTCTCTTCCTGTCACCCCTTTGACCCCAAATCCCTGCCCTTTGCCTGTAAATCTCCAGGGCTGAAATAGTGGAGTGCATCAAGGCTCCGTTCTGGGGCCTTTAGACTTTTAGTCATTTGAAGGCAGAAGGTCACAAGGGGTGGACATGTTAAGACTTCAGCTGTTCTATACACATTGTCTATTTTATCATCTCCACTGACCATACAGGTTCATTTGGTTGTTTTACAAGTAGAGACATGAGTCCATTTGTTGCTCTGCACACTTTGTTAGCCCCCTTTCACCCTGTATTCAATGGTCAGAAACCAGTAGCTCTTCAGGTTGTGTTTTGGTCCACTGTCCACAGGATGCTGTCGGCTGGATATTTTTGGTTGGTGGACGATTCTAAGTCCAGCAGTGCCTCTGAGGGCTTTAAAATCTCCAACACAACACACACTAACACACCAGTACCACCATGTCAGTGTCACTGTAGTACTGAGAATGACCCACCCTTTAAATAATAGCTTACCTGCTCTGTGGGGTTCCTGTGTGGGTCCTTACCATTGAAGAACAGGGGGAACAGGGGCTAACTAAGTATTGTATTGCAGTACTGTCTGTTATTAACTACAAAGAGCACCATTACTCTTCTAACATTATGAGTTTTTTTAATGTTATGGATAAAATGTGTATACAGATGTATTCATATCAGTAGAAAAATAAAAATAATATACCTATATTAAAAAATCCAACATTATGAGCATGCAAAAAGGCCTTTTCAGAAGGTTTTATTCCAAAAAACACAAGGACTCTGCAAACAGATGCTGAACATCTGCATCCAGGTATTTTGTTTATTAATAGCTGGGTTATTATTAGCAGGCGTTTTTGGATTGGAGCATCTGGAGGAAATCTCGGGCCCTCTGGAGGGGGAGGGGGAAGGGGGGTGGATTAAGAGCACATCAAAGAGTGAGAAAGTGAGGGAGTGTGTTGCTGTTTACTGAAACACACCTGGGGTGAGGCAAGGTGCTAATTAGCTCAAGTGGATAATTAGAATGTAGATTACAGTAATCAAAAGGTGCTCAGGCGCTTATGGCTAAGCTTTAGGATGGGGTGCGCACACACACACACACACACACACACACTTGTACTCTCATAATGCTACCAGTCAGAGACATCACACTGCCCACCTTCTTGTCCAATGGGTTCTTAAAAATCCAGAAGACTATATATATATATATATATTGGCTCACTCCAGCTCATACCAGAGATATTAGTAGGAGCTCCATCACTACAGTCCTAGAGAACACAGTTCCATTGCTCCAAGGGCTTTTCACAAATGATTGAACATATTGTGTATTTAAAACTAGACCAAGAAGAAAAGGACTTCTTTTCTTATTCATACAGTGACATCTGGTCCCATACAGTAATGAAAACAGGTCACACACACACACACACACACACACACACACACACACAGGCCATTTAAAGAGAAGCCACGAGCGTCCCCTTGGCTCAGGCTATTATGAGCCAGTTTCAGAGAAAAGAAACAGTAAATATTAAGGAAGCTATTGTTCCGTCCACTTCCTGCGTCCTCGGCTCGTTCAGGGAGCACGCCAGGGTCGTGTTAGCGGCCGAGAGAAAGCTTATTCCTTTTTCCTGAATCCCTCTCAGCCCTCGGAGCTCTGAACCCCATGGACTGAGGCAGGAAAGACCTGGGTCCAGTCCTGGATGGCTGAAGAAAAGCTTTGTACACTTGTTTTGTGAGAGAATTACCAGTGATTGACACTAGTAAGAAAAGTGACGCTGGTGAGCTACGAGGGGAGGCAGGATGGACTCAGGATGACCACTTTAAGCCAATCTTTTCAAGTTGTGCATAAGAAGTGGGCTTTAACGGTGATGAAGAAAAAAAAAAAAACACTTAAGAACAGTAGTAAATGTTGTGTCATAGAGCTGGGGTTAAAAGTGCATTATCAGTCTATTATGTATATGCCACACCATAACAAAGACAAAGCTAGCAAAGCTAGCATTGCAAATTAGCAAGATGCTCTGGTTTCTGTATGCTATTATGTGGCTACATTTTACACTTGCCATGCTGAAACGGTTTACAAGAGCTGGGAACACTGTTAGAAAGGCTTCCCTTCATGCTCATTAACCTGTGGTTAACCTGTGGATATGATTCTATATCTACCTACGTTAGCTTTACGGTAGCTACATGAGGAAATATATACATTAAATAAGATTTTACAGCAAAGTACTGCAGCGAAATAACTTTAAACAATAGATTTACCTCTTCTTAGTATTTACCAAGCATAAGTGTCCAGATTTGAAGAAATCTGACTTTGTAACAAGGCTTTACGAGACGTGAGAGACTCCAGTCTCCTCATGTTGCATGCTAATGTTCTTTTAACTGTCCCCATATCCTCAATATAATCTCTCCGTTGTGCATATAAACCTTCATCAACTCTAACAAGAATGTTGCTTCAACTGTTGGGCAATACACTGAGAATTCTGGAAAGAAGAAAGTCAGAATAATAACACAAAGGCCTAGCGCTGCTCACCTCATGAGCCAGAGGAGCCCTGACCTTCTCCCAGAATGCCGAGGAAAAACCAGACCTGTGCTTTGCCAAAAAAAATCGATGTTTTCTTAAAACACAAAAGCCTGTGAAACTGTCTGTTTTCGGGGGAGTGTGGACCGAGGTGCCAAGACAAACCTCCAAAGTCTCAAAACCTGCTATTTAAACAAGGGGTGAAGGGCCTGAGGTTCACATCCTCCCACAGGTGGCTTCTTCTTTTTATAGGGGCCCTTTCTTTAACGGTTAACCCATTGTAGGTTATACATTACAATAAAGAGCTACATCAAAGAGCTGACAGGTATTCCAAAACTGTTCTGAAATTGAGAATCTTAATAAAGAGTTTGTTTTTAAATGGTGCTACCTGGAAACATGCTGTGAGGATTCGATGGCATCGATGAAAACAGCAGCCCACATTTGGTCCATTGATTTATATTGTAACCCAGGCAACACAAACTCTTTACTGCATCACAAAATGAAATATAAATTGATGTTGGCCTATTTATTTCTCGCAACCACTATTAACAATATTCAGTACTAGGGCGAATCACATTCCTCCACTTTGCCTAGGGGTAGGGATTCTCAGTTATTTCTTGGTATATGAACCCACAAATATTTGAAAAACTATGATAACAATTGTAGCATTTAGTTGAATGTAGTTTTAATGTATCATGACCCTTTTCTTCATAATACGCAAACAACATCACATGTAGTACGCTATGTCCCAGTATGTAGTTAGCTAAATTCCAGTTCCACCTTAAATGCCGCAGTGACATCAGGCGCTAGAACATAATTGATTCACCATTTAAGGTGGATCAGCTGAATTCAGCTTCCTATAACAGAACAATGAGGAGTGGATGATAATATATGATTGTTGAACACTCCTGAATGCGTATGATGCCTTAAATTTACCTCAACTCCAGCAGCTATGCTCTGCTATTGAAGCCCTGTTCTGTTTTATTTGTGTCCTGATCACGTATCAGGCTTGTGAAGGGTCGGTTTTGTAGGGGAAGGTTTTAAAGGCTACACCGTGTACACCAACTCTGTTCTGGATCATATGGACTCATTCCAAAGCTACTGAATGGTGCTCCAACACCCTAGAAAACACAATAGGTAGGTCTCTGGGAAGTTCATACCCCTCTAGCCGACACTTGCCATTGAGCATGGCTACTTTAGTCTCACATACAGTTGCTCACATACTTTTCCACGAATATAGAAGCAGTGCATGCAGAACTGAGTGCACTGTAAAGGAACCAAATCTTTTTTGAGCACAGTCTAGTACAGTTTGTAAATATACAATTTAAATTAGAGAATATGAAAGCACAGTGTTTTTACACATCAGAAACCACAATGGCTTTCCTGTTTATTTCTGATGACAGTAAGTGGCAGTAAGGCATTAGCATGGTCTCGGGCTGTTTTCTTTTCTTTTCTTTTTCTGCGCGCATGTTCTTTTCTCTTATCAGACCAAGGGGAGGAATAAGGTGTGACGGGGCAAGATGTGCGACAAGTTCCCCTTTTAGAGGTGAGATCACTGGGGCCCTACCAAGCTGCTGCAGGAACACTCACAGGAGGAACTTAATCAGGCTTTAACACCTTGAGATAGGCGCTTGGCGGACGTTAACTGAAACGCCAACTGCATCATTGCGCACCTCTTTTGCATGTGCCCCGGATTCATCTCGTGTGTCAAAAAATGGGACTTGACTGTTAGCTTTTCTAAAGACCTGTACAGTAGTATTAGTAATCTGTAATATGACATAAATAACCGGACAATGTGTAACATAAACCTGTATAATCATAATTACACACATAACACTTTATATAGTAACAGTATGTGATGTCATAAAATCATAATATCACACACTGACTCAGGTGTGAACATATACTTTCATCAGCAGCTGGGCTTGGGACTTACTGGTGCTCAATCTCCAACACTGTACAGGATAAATGGGAATGGAAGGGAGTGACGGAACAGTAATGTCTCCTCCCTCAACATCCATGGCTAAAGTGGCCATGATCAAAGCTCCTAAGTGCCTTGTTTCAATGCGTGTAATCACTAATGAATGCATGTGTGTGTTCATTGACCAAATAAAGCATATAAATATTTGTTGTTTTGCTTCACTAACTATTTTTGGTACTTCTTCTTACAACATTTTGAAACTAAATTGACTATAGGTCACTTCTGAAATCGTACACTCATTTCTATACTGAAATTTACAGTTTATACTTTTGATGTAAGCTGCTCTTTAACACGCATACATTTAGCTTTTCAGATGCCACTGTTTATCAAACAATTCCTGTTACCATGGAACACGTTGAGAAAGAGGCGCTTTGTCATTTAACTTTGAACTTCCCTCATGCTGCACCAAGGTGAAGAGACGCAAAAGGGAAGTAAGCAGTTAACAGGGTTAATAGGGTCCCTTCACATATTGTTGTTTCAATATGACAGCACTTTATCTTTCAACATTAGTATACCCTGACACTGAAAGATTTGAGGGACTGTGTGAATCTGGAGAAACAGCGTGTGCAGTGTGATGGAGAGAATAGTGGGTAACACCACCTCCCTCTACACAACAGGCTGGGCTTCTATTCCCAGCTCAAGGAACACCTCTCTATCAGTAAATGTCCTTGGGCCAAATTCCAGATGCGGAATTGGTGCAGATCTATAAGTCGTTCTGGGCTGGAAATGTTAGTGAGGATGTTTTGTCACTTTTTGTAGGTGACCGTAACACGGTTATGTAAAGTGGGCAGATCATCTAATCAGGCCAATGGTGAGCTGTTTTGTCACAGGAGAGAAACCCTGAAGCTGTTTGTCTCTGATAAGACTCTGCTATGAACTGGTATCTAGCAGCATGGGTTTCTGCTCAGGAGAGGTATTCCCCTTCTTTCCTTTCAGTTACTGAAACATATTCACTAACGAGTCTGTGTTGTACACACACTGATTATCTTTCAGCTTCTTTATTTTCCATTATTATATGTCTTAGTTTATGCCTGTGTCTGTAACAGTGTAAACTTTAAAGCGATGCAGTAAACCAGGGGTCAGTACTGGTGTTAGTAACCAATCATTCTTCATGAATTTAAGAATGTACAACGTGCATATGTTATATGTCTAATGTTATTTATTTCTTTATTTGTTTATTTTTTAACACATACTTGTATTTCAAAAATCAAACATTATCCAATCATTTGTCATTCCATGGTAACTGCTGTGTGATATTAAATATGCCAAAGTATACAGCAAACATAACCTGAAAATGATGTACTTTGTAAATTATTTAGAAATATTTTTATTGGTCACTGCCGTCGTTAGGAGTTCCGTCATGATAAAGTGCTGCGAAAGCATGTGATTCATTTGTTCTGTTCTTAAGAGTAATATTGTATCCAAAAATACATTTGAGTTTTGGTTTCAATTATTTAAAGATGGTGATTTCACTTTTAATTATTTTGGACGTGACGTGCTAAAACTTTTTAATTGTCATTTTAAATACTGCACAACCATGAAACGACAAAAGAGCAGGAGAGTTTGAGATTTAAAACTCTTATTTGTACATTTAATACTTAATAACTCCCCCACCGTGGACAGAGACATTCAGCTGCTCTTTCATAATCTCCATATGAAAGTGTGGGATAGTGATGGAGCGCCATCCTATACCATTGGGGGCCTTACTAGAAAAGAAAAGTAAATGCTGTTACTGCGGATATTGGAAAAATGTGTTTCAATATTATTGATATGGATAGAAAATAAGTAAGAAATCATGAACGTGTCCACATATATTTGGCCAAATGAATAAATATAAATAAAATAAATTTCACACCACGTTTCTCCAGCACAACTCAGGATTCAGTTCCATATGTATATACAATGCGCTCATGTAAACGTTGGCAATGCTAAAGCGATTCCCGCCTGGGCTCTCGAGGGGAATCAAGGCCTACTTCCAAAAAGCCTGAATTATTTATTGACCTAGGTGGGAGTGTTCTTGATGAAGAAAAAATATTCGGCCCCCTTTTTTCTCCTCCTCGACAAAAGGAAGTAACATGTTTAATTTCTAATATTTCAGATCAAACCGCGAAATACGCCCGCCTCGCCATCTCAGAGCATGATTTAGTAATGACTCCACACACAGATCCCTGTGATAACACACCACACACACACACACACACACAACTTGATCTTTGCCAGGTAGCAGAACGTAGCTCTAGGCCCTCTGGCCCACACATCTCCACTGTGCTGTACGGCAGATGTTGCCGGTTGACCTTTGACCTCTGAGAGGCTGACTGGAGGGTAGCCTTTTGTTTGGCGCCTCGCTACAATAGCAGTCCAGCCCCATTAGCGCATGTCAGGCTTGGGATTACGATTGCTTTCCGTTTTTCATCCCTAGCAAAAATTGTAAGATATTTAATGGTTTGTATGTGTTTATGCATGTTGGCACGAAAATATGCCCTGACTGCAGGCCCATCATATGAACCCCTGTGTGTGTGAGTGTGTGTGTGTGTGTTGTTTTTTTCTCAGGCCCCTGGCTTGAATCTCAGCACCCTTCAAGAAACTACAGACAGCAAAAAAATAGCGTTTTGTACTGTTTTTTTTATAATTTTGAAACCCACAGTACTTTACATAAGTCAGAGACCACTCTATATTTACCTACCATTCAAAATGTCTTTTAACTATTATTTAGACATTATATTAAGTATCGTCACTGTCCAAAAATATTAATTTTAATTAAAAATGTCAAAAAAATGTATGTTCAATTTGTGTAATATTATAGAAAAAGGAAAAAAAATACGTACTTACAGTGGAAGTCAATATAACATATTAGAGCATTTCTATTGGTTCGTTCTTCGTGTAATTATCATACAGTGTGAAGGAGCTGCTGTGTTCATATGATGCTAACCATCCACAAAAATGTAGATAGAAGCAATGATAGTATATATTTAATATATATTTTTAAAATCAGCAGAAAATATGACATTAAAATATATATCATTTAATATGTCCACTCTTTGACTCTTTTTACAGTTTTGTAAAATATATCTGCAGTATTTATTTATTTATTTATTTATTTTCCCAGAAGTATAAACTTAGAAGCTCGTTCCATTTTCTGCTTCTCATAAACCGAGTCCACACGTAACCTGCGCTTATTGGGAGTTTTGATTGACAGTGTAATAAATGGTCTCTGACATTTGCACAATACCTCGTGTATATTGTATACAAGCCATTTTGTATTTAGACATCTGCATCTGGTCAAAGTGCTGTACAGTGGTATTTCATAATAGGTTCAATTACAAGTAATTTATCATCATCCTACGGTGTATGTGAACACACTACAATGTCATTAACATTTCTGAACCACACCCACAGCCTAATGTAAAAAAAATGTTCATTAGTAACAGACACACACACACACACGCACACACACACACACACACACACACACACATGTACAGTGCACTATACTTCTCCAGTATTGCTTCACACTCAAACAGGTTCCTCTCTCCTTGTAGATTGAAGACACTTTTAGCAGTTTGTGCATGTGGCGAGACACTGGTGAAGTGATCCTCCTATTTGTACACTTCCTCCCCCCGCGTTTTGCAGCAGTGAAACTGCCGAAGTCAGCGGACCAACCCAATTGGTCATCCGCTATCAGACCAGGTCCGTCAACCACCAACGACAACATCCCTCTCTCTCCTTTTGAACACCGTGTTCACAGTTGAACGTCATGTTCGAACCTCTGAAAATAAAATGGGTCAAGCCCTTAAGGCCAGTTCAGTAATAAAGGAGTTGTGTGACATGCTAAAATGACCACTGTGTGTCGGCTACTATGGACGCAGTAGCGCCGAGTGGTCACGCCAAAACATATTAAGACGAATTTTTAAAAAGTTTTAGTAGAGATTTAAGTAAAAGCAAACATTAGCTCTAAATCCACAAGGTCCTTATCAGGGGTCATGAGCAAGCCTCGGTGGGAGCCTGCGATGATGTTGTCTCAAGATAAAGTGAGCCAGCGAAGTGGATAACCACGCTGATAAGAGGTTTGTTTTGACCAGTGAACCATGAAGTGTGATATGGGTCTCTTCTCGACTATCCTTGAGTCTGACAGTTTAGATTAGTTTAGGTGTTTGCGAGGAGTGGTAACATTGAAGATACTGTTTAAAACCCTATATCAGACTGTAACAAATCACAAACGTCATTGCAATGTCCATACTATGTAGACATCTATCCCAAGATTAGTGTAATACTGACAGGCCCTGCACGGTCACCCTGGCCTACCATTAGGATGTAGGGAAGCAAAGACGAAAAGGTACCACGCTCTGTCATTGTGAATCAGTTTACACGTCACTGTACTGTGAACCACGCTCCCCGGCGCTACCTTAGGAGTGACAGATGTATGTCTCCTACATGTGACCTGAGAAAACGACCCTTGAAAACCACCTGCCCCGGGGGCACGGTGTGGGTAATTTGTCCCCTCCATCCAATTCGCCACCGTGGACAGCACGGGTTGTCTGAAGTAAGCGGAACTGACAGGCGTTCGCTCCCCAGGGCTAAACTTTCCAGTCAAGTGAAGCTGCACGCTGGAGGTAGACGGTGGGGGAGAATCAAATAAATGACTCCTGAGTAGTCATTTGGTCTTCATTACCCCTCCCTTATGGAAGTGAAAGAACCAAAGCCTTGCTTGTTCTCTTTCTGCTCAGCCTCCTGCTCTTCCTCTCCGCACCCACACGCGTTTAATAGGCCTCTTAAAGTCTGTTACTTTATTGGAGAGTCATATTATGAAGAGGCACGTTCTGCAACTGTAAATCTCCAAACTTCTCCCTGGAGAGAGCAGGATAAGAGCAACACAGTAGATCAACAATGTGTATCTGCACATAAATATGACACTGATCACTGAGTGCTCAAAAAACGGCAATCGTAAACTAATCTAGAGCTTATGCTCAACATAACTGCAGCCCTACATTTCACAACAGTTAAAGCTAAGTTAAGTGTCTGGTGTCACCTTCCACCCTTAAGGACTGCAATTCATAAACATTGCAATGTAATATTGCTTGGATGGGATTCAAATTGGTTTCCGAGTCCCGAGACAGTCCTTAATCCCAACCCTTGGATTAGGAGAAACAAGGGAAATGATGCAGGGACTGGAGTGGGTAGATGTATTTGGGAAGTCGGTCCCGCAGCTATGGAAATACTCTAATAATTCTCCTGAAAGGTGGGATTCCACAAGCATTCAAATCATTTTCAAATCATGCTGAACTCAGTGAATAGCTGGTCAGTTCAAATTGGCTCAGAAATGGGATGTGCTACGTCCAATCCAGGGTTAGTTTTGGTAGTGTTTTGACTAAAATATGTATATTATTTAGTAATTTTAGTCTTAATTTAGTGATTTACTTGATAGTAGTTTTAGTCTAGTTTTAGATGTCAAACACTAAAAATATTTTAGTATAGTTTTAGTCCATTTATTTTTAAAAAATGTAGTCACGCATTTTTAAAATTTTACTGTTTTATTAATAATGCATTATTTATTGCTGATTTTCATAACAACAACTTAAAAATTATATTATATTTAAAAAACCCTTACATCCAACATTATGGAAAGCCACTTATTGCTCAATATACATTTTAATTTATTTTAAATTGCCATTCTAAGTTTACAGTGCACTGCAGATAGCACTCACAAACCACCTTCCAAGAGATTCAACTCTATGAATCAGTGGCCCACATTTGATACCTGTAGGAGCAACACCTATACGCTCCCAGAAATGATTCTTTGGGAGTCGACTCCTCTTCACAGTTTCTGCCCAGCCATTCTCGTTGCTCTGACAACAGCAAACAACTGGGGCTTTTTCCTGTTTTATTTCCTTTTGATTTGTTATTGTCAAAATAGGTTATTTATCAGTCTTACACATTTTTGTGCAATTTTGTGCATTTTTTAGCTTTCATTTATTTTTGTATAAAATAATTCATCAAAAAATATGTTTTGTTTTAGTTTTCGTTAACGAAATGAACACTGGTCCAAACATGGTAGTGTCTGAAGTCAAAAAAAGAGTCCTCTTTTTGTTTCCACCAGATACCAATCAGAGATTATAGCTGCCAAAAGGTGATGGCTGGTTACCCTCAAACCCCAGCTTAGCAAACAGCTGGACACAGCTAACAAAAATGTGCATGGCTTTGTCATAGGTGTGGAATGTGACAGATCATGCTCGCAGCATTTTCCGCAAGCTCCCTCGTTTGACTCGACAAATCGCCATAAACTTTTCCTGTCAGCGAGGTGTGCTCTGGAGTGCAGCAGCTCCCAGTGGAGAGGAAGAGCCATTCTTGCGAGTTTTTCACACTCGTATTTTATTTCCTTATAGTGTTTGGACTCGGGCCTACAACATCCAGGTGGAGACGATTTCAAGGGCGAGTGCCAAAATATCTGCTAATGTGGCCAGGGAAGGACAAGGGTAACTGAGCAAGTTCACCTCCTGGCTCCGGCCTCCCTTTTGCCTCCAACTTTATAAACACACATTTTTGTTTTTTTTAATGCCTTTGGATCATGTGGTACATTCCATGTCCCCATTCAGACAATAGCAGGAGACATGAATTTCTTAAGAAAACACTCATACAACATTCAAGTGCTACACTTGCTCAAGTAAACGACTGCAAATCCTTTCTACTAGTGATTATAGCAAGAGTAGCTAAATCAATCAAGCATGTTAACATCAGCAATGGCATAAACAGCTTCATCAGCCGCTTTAATAAACACCACTAAAACTCACTTTTTCACTTCCTGTCGGTTGGCCAAAAGAAAAAAAACAACAAAAAAAAAAAACAGAAGAAGTAAATTTTATTCAGCGATCCACTAACTTGCAAACGTTCTCCAAATATACGTAGGCTATTTTAAGTAGAGAAGGGTTTATTAATATGCAAATTTTACATTTGCATGAAAGAGAGGTTCATCTTGCTTCCCTAAATCCTGCAAGAACGAGAAGTACCATCACGACCTGTGTCATACCGTCATGGGAAGAAATCCAAAAGGCGATGCAGTTTACCCGAATTGAAGCACATTAAGCTGGTGGATTTATTTAGAAGAGAAAGAAGGAAGGTCTAGAATGGAGAAGCTGCAGTAAAATGCTGAGTCATGGTGGTTTGCTCACATTTTCCAGACTGCAGCACTTTCACACCGAGAACAAAGTGCAAGATGACATTTCGTCCACCCTCCCCCCAGTGGTGGCTATCTACCTGGCTATTAGCAGGGGCTTCAAACGGCCTACTGGGAAAGAGTCCGGCCAGGAGAAGGCCGTTTCTGAGGAAAGGAGGGTTGGTCGAGGCTTCCTTTAACACAGCGGGGTCTAGTAATAAACGCTCAGCCTTTTGTTCCCGGCACAGTTGGCAGGAGGCAGGGCAACAATACAGCAGCTTATAATGCCTCTCCCGAGGGATGCTAGAGACTAGCGCGATGATGTTGCATTCATTGTTGGCCGAAAGAAAAGGGGTCGTGAACTACTTCTTAACATCCCTCCCAGCGCAACTGTTTCTTTTTTCCCCTGCCTCTCCTGAAGTGGCTCACACACAAACCTCTACAGTGAAGGTGAAGCCTATCTTTGCTAGGGATTGCATACTTAAAACGAGTCTTATTTTTAGAAGTCCCAACCATGTGAGTGACAGCTATCTTGGGACTGCAGCAGAGAGAGGCTTGAAGATCAAAAGGGCCACAGCTGTTTGAACCTCGGCCTGTCCCACAACCCTGGCGATCACCCGCCGACAAGGCCTTCATTTGCTGATACAATCTAACCATTGACTCCACTTCCCTGCTGCAGCCAGAGGCATAAGAGCAGATGCTGAAACGTGATTAAAATTAGACTACAACTTAAGTCTAGACCTCATCCCTGCTCAGCCACACGTGATCACCTACGATGGCCTTTCTTGATGTCTGCGGCTCTCAACTTAAGTCGCGGTCCTTGTGTACCGCTGCCTTCATAGGGTGAAAAGGAGGGGGTTACATGGGCTAGACTCAGGTGTTGTTACAGCTGTAGGACCCCCCCTCACCACCACCAGCGCCACCAACAAAAGAACTGCGTGGGCAGACTGTGGTTAGAAGCACTAGGAAGTGACCCTTTGATCAGATCCAGATGTCAGCAGAAAAGTTGGAGGAACGCTAGCTGCGACACCTACGGAAGGTGGGACTGAAATGTCAGCCCTCGGGAGGTGCGAGGCATGCTGACCTCACCCCCCCTTCACTTCCCATCTCTGCTCTCTGTCAGGAAGGTGAGAAAAGGGTTAGTGCACAGCTATACGAGTATGAGGAAGGGCTTGGCAACTACAGATCGCAGTAAATCAGATTATAAATCATTCTATTGCAAGCAGATTACACACTTTGCCCTCCCACACCTTTCAGAGATGCTTGCCGCCTGCATGACCAATGAGGTCGGGGAGGGAAATAAACACTTTGACCCCCCCCAACCCCCCTGGCTCCAAATGCATGCACATGCTCACAGACATACAGCAGTACTGGTGGAAACGGCAAACTGGGACTGAAGCCACAGCTGTGCCTTTTAAATCCTCGAAGCCTGAAATGCTGGCGTGCCCACTCAAGGTGCACTCTAAAGCAAGTCCGTGAGGACCCTTCTCTTACTCCCCCTTCACCCTTTTTCACCCTCTGTCATTCCTTAGTCTATTAGACTGTGGGCTCCAATTAGCAATTAGCTGCCGTTATTGTTGGGAAACAATTCCTCACTTAAAATGGGACTCCTCAAGGCACTAGTGGCCTTTTTGGTCTGAAAAGCACTATTCGTCCATAAGGGGGCTTAATAGAACAACCAAAACAGAGATGGGCTTTTTTTCCCTTCTTTTTTACTATGCCAAAAAACGAGGTGTCACAGAGAGGCAGAGAAGAATTGCCATTTTCATTTTCAAACCCTCCTCTAATGCATTCGCACAAACAAGATCATGTGAATGATGGCGCAGACACAGTGTGCCATTTCTTTACAAAACATCACGTAGAGCAACAAGTGCTTGTTTGGTTTGAACCCGAGCAGTTTTATCAGCTCCTCACACGTTTTTTTTAAAAATAACTCCCCATGTCAGCTTCTGCGGCAAAGGTGTGTAACTGCCAGGCTCTAAATGGACTGTGCTTTTACAGTGTACGTGGTCAAAAGACTTGAAATACTTGAGATTACAGAGCTGCACTACAGTTTGATAAAGTATGAACTAGGGGTTGATCTGTACATACAAAGCCCTGTATTCAAATACACACACTATGTACTGTATATTATGAGGAAAAAGTCAAATGTGGATCTAATCAAGGTCCCTGAATCTTTGCATAGCCCTGTGTTTATTTTCATCCTGACTTTTTTTAATTCTGTTACACTTTGCCAGTCATTAGCAGCTTCCTGGGAGATTTCTGTTTTCTAGTTAGAACCCCCCCCCCCCCTCTTCTTCCCAAATCTCCACAGGGGAATTCATTCCCATGCATTTATCTGTGGAAATGCATTTCTCAGCCAGGCAAAAAAGAAAAAGAAATATCCTAGAATTCCGTAGGAAGAATACAGGCCCACCCACACGATGGAGGCTGGAAGCTGTGTTCCACATTAAAAGACAGATTTTGCACAGTTGGGGAAAGGGATTTATCCTTTTCCCCAGGTGCAAAGAGATACTGTTGCCTAGCTCGGAGGGGGTCCGCGGAGAATATGCAGCTTTTATTAGAACAGTTAAATATTAATCATTTCGCCGCTTGGGTGAGACTTATTTTTCTACCACCCTGTTGCACTTAGAAACGAGGCGCACTTCCACCTGTGAAACTTCTCTACCTGGACACACAAACTCAGGCTTGTGTCTGTCCTTGGTTTCTATGCCCTGATCTTTACACGATCAAATACAACAGTAAGGTTGAAGAGAAGACAGCAAGTACAGCAAGTCCACACTCCACTGTCACTTTGGCATGTGACAAGCACAGTGGACTGGTAGGTGTGAGGTGGCTAATAATAACCCTCACAGCAACTGAAGTCTGCTGAGCGCTGTGTCCGTGTATATGGAGATCTACCCTTAATTGGTTTAAAGAAAGAGACTCCAACAGAGCTGACTAGAGACATGTCACTAAACTTAAAAAACATCATCATATAAACAAGTACCACAGACACAAGAGATGAGAGAGTGCACCAAGCTAAGTGTGTACTTTGAATCAGCCTCAAATTCTCAAAAGGCATTAGAAAGGTCTCCAAAGAGGCTTCATTAAAACAGTAATTATTTGCTTGAAATTATTCACATGAAATTATTTTGTGTTTCTTACCTGCACCAATGTAAGAATGGAAAGAGATGGCCATCAGCACCGAGAAAGAGAGAAAACAGAAGAAGGCCATTAATGTTTGGTAAATAACATAATTACAGTATGTCAGAGAGGCAAGCACAATATTTATTTACACATAGAAATTACTTCTCTGCTCTGGCAAAGAGTTTAATGGTGTATTTTATCAGAGTACATGTGTTTAAAAAACTAATCAACACTAATGCTAATGTATAATGCATTATAATCACTTAAAACTTCTATGTTTTATGAATACCAGTGTTTTTAGGATTCTATATGAAAAGGTCATGAAGTTCTCAGTTCTAATGAATAGAAATTTTAATGTTAAATTTTACATCATGTAACCAATTTTATATTAATATATGGCGTATTATTATTAGAATTAGAATCACTTGGGATTTGTTCTCTGCATTTAACCCAATCCGTGCAGCGAAACACACATACTGAAAGCCTGCATGTTTATATGAGAAGAATTTGATTTTTTTTTTCTATTTATTTGAGTAAATAGAAATTTTAATGTCAAATCTTTGCCTGTTTAAATTTCATTCGATGTTAACAGCCTTGATGTATGTTTTTGTAATATTTAAACAGAAATATTACATCATTTACTCTTGAAAAAAAAATGGTGCAAGAAGGATATTTAAAAACAATTCACCAAATCACTTTTCCCTGTTGTAATTCTATTGTGATCGATATACAATTATTTTAAAAATCATGTTAAAAATTGTTTATAAATGGATGAACAAAAACCTGTGACATGATTCATTGACTTATTAGAAATTTTTGGAAGTTTAGAGATCTCATGGAATGAGATTAAATGTGTGTGTGTGTGTGTGTGTGTGTGTGTGTGTGTGTGTGTGTGTGTGTGTGTGTGGGACGGCAAGGGTTGAAAAATAATTACTTTTCCTTCAATTGATTTGAATAGTAACTGTAGACATAGCCAGGTCTTAATGAATTACCTTCTGGTCTAGTGCACGTATATACGGCTAACATGTTAATTACTGTCTGGTATTGCTTAAATCAATTTGCATTTAACCTAGATTTCCCCCTTCACGAGGATTAAATTTGTTTAGCCAACGTGGTCAATATGTGGCAACATGAGCGCCACTAGACCAGCAAAGCAAACTACTGCAGTGCACACGTTTGTTTGCTTTTGGGTTCGGTCCACGTATATATTTTTTAAAGAATTATATCTGAGGAAACTGAGGAATGGTGTGGAAATACATCTCTGATAAAAATATGCCGCAAAATATAATCAAGGCTCCCGTAGATAATACCCTTCATTTGGGATGCTGACCACAGTATAGAATCATCAGTCGCCTCCCTTGCCCTCATTATATATAATAAACCAGGCATATCCCTCCACTCCAAACTCTCATTCATGCTTTCTGTCTGAGACGTGCAAACAAAAGGCCCCCTTAGACAAGAGGTATGACCCCCAGCCAGCCTACTGGGTCACCTATTTGTGCCATGCCGTCTTCTTTCCCACGCTAACCTTGTGCACTCTCATTAGTGATCCCAGTGTCGGCTGGGGGCATTAGTTTCAGGTGAACTGCTTAGACGTGCCCTGGAGGAGCTGGGATTTTTTGGGGGGGGACTATCCTACCCTTCCGCTACGTGTTTGTGAACTTGTCCCAAACAAACCGCATCTTCCGTGTGAATCAGCAATGACTCTCATAAACAAGGACCCACCCAGTAGCACCCACGAGAAAACAGACAGGGCCCAAGCAGTTCGAACGTGTCTAAAACTGGGAAACAAACAGCACCCCCGATCGTGTTCACCAATCCTGACTTCGTTTTTTGGAGGTGGCCGACCTCAAATCAATGCAGCAGGAAGTTTCCCGGTGCTCAGTAATGGCTCGTGTCAGCGAGTGCCTATTTTAGGCCTCACTCTTTCTCTCTCCAGCCTCCTGCTGTCGAGCCTGAGCCTCCTCCCCTCCTGGAGTGCTTCGGGGAGGACGTCAGCAGACCTTTTCATCCTTCGCAGTAAGGTGCAGTTATCACATAACCTCTGGAAAAGGGTGGGCACCAGGCCTGGCCTCTAATTAAAAAAGAACAGGCTGTAAGCAAACGCATCCTTAAATGTTTACAGATGGCTGCGCCACGAGAGGTGACTGACTGCTCGTCTCGTTTCGGGGCAGGCGAGGACCAGAACGAGGAGGGGCGCTGTTTTTCTCGGGCTTGGAGCGCTGACTCTTACAGCTGTGTTTGTCCGCAGAGAAATGGCAAATTTGGAAGCGTACTCATCGCAGAGTGTGCTACTACTGGCACAGTACAGTACTGCAAACCCAGTCACCAGTCTCAAAGAAAGAGTCTGAGAAATCCTTCACACTCAATCAATTTTATTATATTTGCTTACTATTTTCCCACTGAGTGTTCAATATCACTGCATGCACCACGTGACAAATCCTTTCTCCGTGGAGTCAAGGGAAATAAGTCTGAGATGTTCTTATACGTTCTTTATATGATGCTGTATAACTATTGATAGAAAGGAAAATGTTCCAAGAAATTAATTAATCAGAGGGCAACAGTAAGAAACGAAATAATAAACAGGAATAAATAGCTTCTTTGAACAAATTCACAGATAACACTCCTGATCACTTGGAAGGTTGTTGGAACTTTGTTGGCCCACTTCTTGTAAAACACTCTTCCTTAAATTAGCTGGAAAGTGAGATCATTGATGTTTCCTCACACTTCAAGCTGCCCTTGCATAACATGTAGACGTGACACAGTATGAAACTTAATATCAAATAAATCCCAGTCATCAGTTAAATCACAGTGATGAACATTTCAAAAACACACTAATATACACTAATCACTTCGCCACGTTTAAAACTGAACCTCAGATGTCTACTTAGTTATTTCTGTTTCTTTCTCTAAAGCTGTAAAAGAGATTAAGACTGTAATCATTGTAGTAGGTGTTGTTTAGGAGGTGATGAGTATCATAATTTATCATTGATTGTTTTGTAGAGATGTGTGTTCTACAGACACAAACCTGAGGTCCTAAATATGTTTGAATGATTTAAGGTGGAACTTAATGCTAATGCTGGCGGCAGAAAGTTTACAGAATGTGTCTCAGAACTTTACTCTCAATTCAAAGTCCAGGAAAAAGTAACTAGAATATAATTATACAGCCATTTAAGGTGGAACGGCGCACAAGACTATTTAAGGTGGAACAGGCAGCAAGTCTGTAATTCTGGCTAGAATGTGTTCTTTGCCTGAGACGTCTTGTTTGTCATTAAGAAATGAAACAAAATGACTACCAGCACATTTTTTACAGCCACGTCTGTGTTTAACAAGAGCATAAACAGTTAGTCCTTATTTTTCAGTCTTCACTCACTCCGGGGTGGTTCCCAATCTCACCTCCCAGTCCTGCTTTAACCTCCCCTTGTGTCAAGCGTCGTTGGAGAGTGAAATTAGGATGGCAAAGTGATGGCACTGTCATGGTGCCATGTTTCCCCTGACAACTGGGCCAACTCTTCCTAAGTTTGGTTAACGTACATGAGGCTTTTAAACCACTGTAATTAACACTGAAACTGTATCACTATGGGTATCACCGTGAGATCTGTAGCTGTTTCATATCGTATACCATGAGGACTGGAAAGTCTGAAACCAGTTCAGCATAACCGCTGCAAAAGTGCCTGGATGCACTGCAACATATATTTAAGAAGAGCATGGAAAAAAACCAAAAGGCAGTGCCTTTCTGTGGTTTCCCAGCGCTGGGTTGCCCCCAGGGATAGCGCCCGCCTGCTTTGAGCCGAAAACAACACGGACAACAAGGATGTTTGAAGTCAGATCTGGCCGGAGAGTGCACACTCACGAATAAACCAGATCAGATTTCTTCAGAAGTGATGTTTACATCTAGAACTTAAGGCCCAACTCCAGTGTGCTAAGTCCTGCATGAAGAATTTATGAGAATACAGCAAGGACAAGGTCCTGAGCACTGTACGCAGCCTGACATAACAACTCGAAGCAATCTCCATCATCAATCTTGGAAGGCTGAGCACCACAAATGATACACCCCACGCACTCTAAGTATTCCCAGCATAAGAGCTGAAATCAATTCAACCACCTCTCCTCCTGTGGCTCCTTGTGTCAATAGACTGGCCCTGACCTTTGCTGCATCTGCTCCTTGCTTTTTTTTTTTTTTTTTTTTTTTGCATGGGAGAAAGAAAGAGAGAGAGAGAGAGAGAGAGAGAGAGAGAGAGAGAGAGAAAGACAAGGCAGGCATGTGAGAAGGCTACAGTTCCTCGCTGATTGTATGTGGAGCGAGGTAATAAAGTTAGCACACATTTTCGACCTGGCTTCCTTTGTAGTGACTTCGGCTCGTGTCCCTTTGGAGACCAAGTCGATCAGTGGCCTGGAGTAATCTTGTTACCTGTGAAATGCATGCATGCCAGCTCCATTCGCGAAAGAGTTGTGAAGTAGGGGCTTAACTTTGTCACAGAGTTTGACAAAAACAAATCTGCTGTTGAAAGCAGCTACAAATATATCACCGGTCGTCTGCGGTTAACTTGCCGAAGATTGCCTGCCAATCTTTCATCCATTGTCATCGACTCTCATTGTCACTAAAGTGAGACAGACACTATTCCAGTGCCTTTCTGACCTTCTGCAAAGAAAAAAAAGGGAAAAAAAGGCACATGAGTTATGAGCTTTCCCCAAACTTCCAGGACCCTAGATTAAGAAAACTTCAGCGCACCTTATTTTTCACACCCAGGCCAGTGCAGGGCCGCTTGGGTCGTGCTACGTTTGCGAGGAACAATCCGTCTCGCGGGAGCTCACGACATTCTGAAGCACCTTGTCAGATGCCGCCTGACCCGCCCCCCCCCCCCGGGGGACGGTATAAAAAAGAACGAAACAATGACGGAAAGGGTTGTGTGCAGCCAAGAGGAGAAATGAGGGAGGGAGGGAGTGGGGTGGGGGGGGTGACAGCGACAGAGAAAGAGAATGGGAACGCTTCGATGCTAAGCCCACCGTTCCACCATTTCCTCCCCCTCTGCACATACACACTCACTCACACACAGGCTATTGTACACCCAGGGGGCTTTGCAGATAAATGGCCGCATGTTAACCACATTTGACGTGCTGCACAAAAGGGGACACCGCGGGTCCCATGACGCAACCTGCAACAACTAACCACCCCCCTCCATACCCCACCTCCCAGACTTCCCCTCTCTTAACTCCTCCCCCTCCTCCTGTTCTACCCATCCTGAACGAAGAGGGTGGAGGGGGGGACACGAGGTGCACTGATTGGGCCAAGCGAGGATGTCAAGTGCAAAGAGAGGCAAAACAATTTGTCGCTAGGCTGTATAGGCTCTTCAGCTTTATGCCTGGCTGAGCTTTCTGACCTAATGCCTAGTAAAAACACTGCCAGACCATAAACACAAAGCAGTGGTTCCAGGACGGATATGAGTTAGTTTTAAACACTGTTTATGATCTACCAGGTAATATAACTAGTGTCCTAGTGACAACAGCAACAAACAAATATGATGCAAACTTATAGTTCTGAAAACCTCACAGAGGACTTATTATGGAAAACAAATATCTATTTTAGTGCATTAGCACATTAATATTTGTGTATGGTGTTTCTAACAATGCACACACTGAACTAATATAAAAAAAGAACACACAGATTTTTGAGGGCTGCCTATGTCAGAAAATCAGGTCTTTCAAAAAAGCCCCGCCTCCTTGTCTGAGAGCTTCCAATCACAGCAGCTGGCATGTTTATGTAAGTGTGGAGAGACAAGGTTAAACAGAGCAATACTGATACAAGTGCAGAGAAATAAGAGCACTGAGTAAAATTCTCATTCTCATTAAAGGGAACAGGCGCTGTAACCCGTCGTTCTGAACAGAGCTGTGCTGTGCTGTTTGATCCTTGTGGTGTTTTGACCAAAGCATGTCAAAGCATGTTTAATAGTGAAGTATAATATAAAATGTGGATAATATATCTGCTGTAATGTCTAGCTAACCTGGGCTTTCTCAGAAAAATCCAACAATGCAACATAATAAAGATTCATTCATTTTTAAGCTCTCGTTCCCTAGATAGACTGGAATGGACTGTTCATTGTCCAAGGTGTCTCTAAAAGTGCCCGAATGGTCACTATGACAATATAAAGGAAGCAAGTACATTGGAGACAACAGGCCTTCAGCTGCGCCACCGTGGCGCCGAGAAACGTTACTCTCAGCCATGGACCCCTCTTCCTTTGGAGTCCATTCAGGTACAAAAAGTGACCTCTGAACACCAGAGCATGGGAGCCAGGCACCACCTTCTCCCCTGCACCCACTCGCCTAGCCATGGAGCCAGGGAGAGAAAAAAAAAGGAACATGGGGACTCGCTTTGCGGCGCCTTTGCAGCGCCAGCACTAACCTTTTCAGCCCCGTCACGTCTTTGATGCTTGACGGCCTGCACAAAAGCACCTGCTCCATCCCTGGAGAGCTCCTCTGGTCCCCCCCTGCTCCAACCCCTGCTGACCTCACTGGCATTCCATGCCTTTGGGGGGCCCTCCCCATGGCTACCTCGCTCCCTCAGCTGCCCCTGAAGCCTCCCATGGCTCAACCCCCCACACCAGCGCCCCGCTTGCCCCTTAATCCCACAGTAAACACGGCGGCAGAGACGGCTGGCGCAAGGATGCACGAGACTTCTCAGTGAGCCGCAGGGAAAGGTGCTCCGCTGATAGAGCCACAATGCGTGGGAACAAGGGAGAGAGGGAGTGGGAGGGGAGGGGAGGGGAGTGCAGGGAGAACACCTCATTGAGATGCAAGGGGGTCACTGGCGGAGTGAGAACCTCATAAAGTGACAAAAGGCTTCCACAGGTTGATGTGGAGATGGGTAAAGGCTTGGGCTGAATCAACAGAGACAGGCATTTCCATCAAACTTTTCTTAAATATTTCCTGTGCAAACAAAACCTAGGGGTCATAATATGAACAGAATATGATGAATTAGCTTAGCACTGAACTGGTAACTGAACGATTCATTTTGCCCAAAATACCATGGGATTGTTATGAGTCAGGGAAAACAAGGTGCAGTGACAGAGCCACAGTTTGCCCTTCAATATCACCTCACCATCAAACTGACTTCCCTCCCAGACCCTTGAAACCAGGGGAAACCAGGGGGTGCTGAGATTGGGAACCACACTGGAGGGAGTAAGTACTGAGGAGTAAGCTAATAGGCTAATTAATGTTTATGCTCTTGTAAACACATGCATGGCTGTAGGAATCTGCTGGTTTAGTTATTTCATTTCATTTTCAGTGACAAACAAGACATCTCAAGCACAAAACAAAAAAAAGAACGCATTCTATGCAGAATTACAAACTTGTCACCTGTTCCACCTTAAGTTGTGCAACACTCCATTCCACCTTAAATGGCACTATAATTATATTCTAGTGCCTTTTTTCCTCCAGCATAAATTTATGAGCCCCCTCCTACCTTACATGATGCTTGAAAACAAATGCAGCCAACATTAATATTACGTTCCACCTTAAATTTGTCATTTTCTTTTGTGCTCTAGGAGCAGTTTGAAAGGGGGAAAGAACATCATTCTTAAAAAGGGAACTCAGTTTCATATCTGTAGCAAAGGAATTTCCACAGTGAGAAATATAAAATGATGATAATGATTACCTGTTTAAAAAGAAAAAAAAAACTTTTACAACGATTACTATCTTAATCTCACATGACTTTTACAGCTTTGTGTAAGTACTTTTTGAAGATAATTGTGATATTACATTTTCATATAGTTTCATGTCCAGTTTGGATATAAATGAGTAACAGTTTTTAACATCCATTTTTTCCCCTTGCCTTTTTCCATTGTTGGCTAAGAATCTTATGCTTATGTGTGTATCTGTGTGTAAGTGAAAGAAAGGGAGAGTCAGAGGACAGAGAGAGAGAGAGAGAGAGAGAGAGAGAGAGAGATGCAGGGCAAGTGGGTGGACAGTTGTGCTCTTTTCAGATAAACTTACAATTAGAGACGGGTTTCCCTCTCGCCCTTTCACCACTTCTGGCATAATATGACAAGAGGCATCTCCATTACAACACACGCTCCTTTCAGACCGTGGGCCACAAAAGTGATTAGTGCTTAATGCCCATGTGAAACGCTGAGATTATAAACTGAATGATGGCTCCTGAATGCACATGCACCTGTGCGAAACCCAGATCACTTAACTCCAGGCATAGCCAGGCACCATTATTATTTATCGCAGAGTCAATACATAGCTTTGTGCGGATCGAATCAATACCTTGCTGCGTGCTCACTTTACATAACAAGCATTTGGTGAATCAGAAGTGGGTGGAATCCATAAGCAACGTCTATTATTAATCATGCCCGCTTGATTCTCCTTGCCAGTTCGGAGCAAGACACCTTCAGCCCTTCCTCTTGCCTAATATCCACCCCACCCTCCTTCTGTTTCCTCCCCTCAGCACTCAGTCTTCCCATTCGCCACTGGAAGATAGTACACTAATTGCAGACATGCCAGGCTAGCACCATAATAAGGCTGGGGGGATTGGGGGGTTGTGTGGGTAGGTTGGTTGGATGGGAGGGGGACACATTAAGTGTGGCTTGCTCATTTGCTGGGATGGCTGAGGAAGGTGCCACACATGAATATTTCATTAGCTTTAATTGCTGAGGAACACTTTCTTTATGGCAGTCTCGCCAAAGAGGCCGCCAGCGGTAATAACGAGGCCTGGCCCATTGTAAAACTTGAAAAGCTGATGGCATTAAGACCTGTGATTTTGCCAGCCTGAAAAGGTAGTTTCAGATGTGCCATCTGGATCCATGGCACACACGGCTATTCGGCTTCGCTGCTGCATACCAGTCAGAGCACAATTAAGCCCTTCCGGGATTTTCTTGGGGCGGTGGGTTGCCCTCAGGGATCTGATCTGCTCTCAGGCTTCGATATGAGATTACACCTTAGTGTAGCCCCTTCTTTCCCAGCTCCCCGTCCTATAATTGACTTCTTTGTGTTCATTACAACAACCTGATCAGCAGAGGAGCGAGCCTTGCTCGACATCCACGTCCTCAATGATCAGAGCCAACAATATGCCAGGCGAGTCCTGTTCCCACCTAACTATTCCTGACAGTGTTTTCATGCACTATCAAAAGACCACATCAAAGCTCCGGTCTCAGATTCAACTCGGGTTAGTCACAGTAGTGAACGTGAAGCTTCGCACAAGCTTCAAGGAAGGCAGCCCACACTTTCGTCTCGTAGGGAGCTACAAGGGACTGCTTTGACGTGGCCGTCAGATCCAATCCTCCTGAGTGGTAACGCTTACACTAAGGAAGGAGATCATTTAGCTCAGGAATGTAAAGCACAGGACATCCTCCCTGATAAGGAGCAGGCATGGCTTGCCTGGGGTTGTGGGCCAGGAGTTATCGACTCGGAAGGCAGCGAGTCAGCACTACGCTCAGGCCCTGGCTTCCGTGAGCAGAGAGCCTCCTCATTACTTTAATTGCTAGACCTGAAGCCAGAAAAAAAAAGAAAAAAAGAAAGAAAGAAATAGTGCCCTGTAATCTCTGGAAACCAAGAGCCCCGTTGGTGGGCTGTCGGTGCATTGTTGAGACCAAAAGGGATGAAGGCGGACTAGAAAAAGTCAAAGCTGGAGCTTGCCACAGAATCAAGGATGACTTCTAAAAAAAAAGGTAGAGAAATGTTTGTCTTCCACAGCTGGAGACGCAGACAGTCTGTCTGTCTGCCATGCAGAGGGCAAAGAGGAATGCTGTCACCATGACTAACGCCTCAACCCCACTCATTACCTGAGGTGCCTGACTGACATTTGCTTGTGACAGCGCCTGGAAGGGCAATGGTGCATAGTGCCTGCTTCCCTTCTCCCAGTCACATACTGGAAAAGCCATGCCCACTGCTTTCAAAGTCCCCAGCCCCTGCTCTGGAGAAGCAGTAAAAGCCTATATGCACCGGCATGTATACGTTCCCAAGTCTGCAACATCAATCCCGGTAATAGATTGGGGACTAAAGGAATTACTGAAATAATAAATAATAACACCAGATGTAATTGCTATTGGCCTTTGCAGCCCAGAAAGGCAGTTCTAGCTGGAGTCCTGCATACTGTTATTATTCTATGGCTCCGGATGAAAGGGCCAATTATGCTCAGCCTAATCTCTGCAAGCAATCTATTCCAATTACTTAACCAGTGATATCACAGGCCGGTATCTGCTCACTCCACATAGCGCTGTTGAACAGTACAAGTTCGAAGACCCAGGTGACTGGATGTTAGGGGAAGGCAGACCTTATGGCCAGTCTCTTTCAGGCCACGATATAGATCTGGCACTAGACAGAGCTGGCTTTAAGAGGCACTCACCCATACATGAGAGGTCTGGACCCGCAGATGTCATGACACCTTAATCCACCGATCCGTTATTGATTGTTCCATGTGGCGGCGACCTTGCCGGAGGTGTTCCGCTAATCAAACGGGACATATCCATGTGAGTGTGCACAGATATGTGTGTATGTGTGGGGAGGTTTTGGCTTGGCCAAATGTATCCTGTATCAACCATAGTTTTGGCAGTTATGAATTCCGTCTAAACGGTTGTCAAACTAAGACCGAAAGGTATGAAACAGATCCAAATAGCTCTTTAATTACACCCCGCAAATGGATTGCAGAACTCCATGTTGGGAGCTTTTTTCTCTCGTTTTTTTTTTTTTGCAAGTTATAAGTCCCCTCCCCCCCCAGCCCTGACAGTTGCACTGAACCTTATTCCTATTCATTATCACCGGGGCTGTTGTTTCTGCAGCCTGCAGTGACATACCTCATTATTGACCTTGGTAAATCCTCACTGTTTAGGCTAACGGCGGTGCGGCGCCACAAAATGTCACAGCGCTACTCTGTACTCACTCATGAAGAAAATGTGCACATGGTTACAAGGGGGGGGGGGGGGTGGTAAAGAGGGGGGGGAAATGTACAACAAACCCCTGTCAGTCACCTTGAACCACACTAAACATCAGCAGCCAACCACCCCATCCCAAACAGCAGACAGAGCGGCCGAGTGTTGGGTAGGGTGTTTTTCGGGTGCTTGCTTGGGTCGCACCCTTCACAGGAGTGGCCTTTGTCTCCACAGAAACAAACGCCTTGGCATTTGCAGCTGTATCATCTAGAAGAGAGTAGGAGGGCAAGAGAACAGAGGAGAGAACAGACTCACTACTGTAAACTGCCCATTCTGGTTAGTCACAAGTGACACAGGACTAACGGAGCCTCGGGTGGCATTCTCCTGTCCCTCTTAGCTGTGACAGATGTTATGAGGACAGGGGAGGATAAAGCTCTCTCCACTCTAACTCTGAGGGGGGGTGGGGGATGGGCTTAATGTAGCTTAACTTCGGAGTACAACAAAACCACAAGGCCTACATCCCATGGTTAGAGAGCTTCCTGCCACAAAGTATGTCCAAGATCCACCATCTTCTCTGCAGATATCCCGCAGAAGACCAATATGCTCGGGGATTTTATTTACTCCAGCCCATTTTTCCGTAATGGTGTTACCCACATCTCTGAGCCTCTACCTCCGAGCGCGCTAATCTTTAAGGCCAGGGACCGAGTCTGGGGGAGGAAAAGGAGGCGCATCTCTTTTGCTAATGTATGTCCCCTTGTCTTCGGTAGATAGTCGGCTGCTTTAGCTTTAACCAAGCTCCCTAGGCCACCAGCACGCAGCTTAATGCGATAATGCAGCCGCCCGGTGAAGCTTTAGGCCTCCTGCACCCCAGCAAACAAAGGGCTCCCTCTTTCCAAGCAGAGCCCCGTCCCCTCCCCAGTTGTCCATAGGTGTTTGCTGAAGTAAATCGGCCTAAATCCTGCACAGCTTGGCCCAGCTGAAAAAGGAGGGGGATTTGAATGAAGGTGTACAGATAATCTCCTTTTCTTAACAACAACGTGGGGAAAAAAAAGTTGAAGGGGGTGGGAGCGAAACAGATAAAATTAGGAATTCATATCACATGGTGCATTTAAGTGCCCCTGCATCCTCCCATTCTCTCTCTCTCTCTCTCTCTCTCTCTCTCTCTCTCTCTCTCTCTCTCTCTCTCTCTCTCTCTAGCCCTCTCTCAGTCTCCTTCTCGGTAGGCCTGTGGATTTGCATCTGTGATCCCTGACCTATTGAGGTGCAAGGGGAAAGGCGAGTGAAAGGCAGGCACAATGGCCTACGTCTCATCCGTCAGTGAAAAGGCGCAGGCTTTTGGCCCCTGGCAGCTCATTTTGTCTCCGTGGTTAAAAGAGATGGGCCCGGAAAAGAAAATGAGAGGACTGAGAGTGACATCTGTCTGACCACAGCTATGACGGCTCTGCTGCATTTTACAAGGAGGTGGCTGATCCAGTCGAGCGGGACCTTACTATGAGCTCGGTAAATAATACAGACCTCAGACAACAGCAAATATAAGGAGGGTCAATAATGGAGACATTCCCAGACTCAGACTGGACAAACTGAATAAAAGAGAGGGTAAAACTGACCAGACAACTTCTCTTGGACAATGATCCGAGTTCTTTTGTGACCCATTAAAAAAAAAAACCATACAAACAAAAAAATCAAAAACAAAAAGCAAAATCTGTTGCTTTCTACAGGTGGCCCCTATCTATCTATCACTCTATCTGTGATGACATCCTCTAACACCATCTGTGCCTTGGTGTAAAAAGACTGACAGTCTATTGTGTGCTGCGTAACCAAGGGAAGTTTAACAATCACGGAGAGACACCAAAGTTATGTCACTCTCTACCTCTTTGCCAGGCATAATTTCTACCTCTCTTCTCTTTACTCTCTCTCTCTTTCTCTCTTGCCCTCTTTTCATCTCTGGCTTTGGGATGCTGAAAGCGAAGAGGGAGAGAGAGAGAGAGAGAGAGAGAGAGAGAGAGAGAGAGAGAGAGAGAGAGAGAGAGAGAGAGAGAGAGAGTGGCCTAGCAGCGGTGAAAGGGCTGAATTGTGATTAAGAAGGAGGAGAGGAGCTCCTTTTCTTTGTTCTGCCCTCGGGGGTGTTTACTGAGGGGTGTGTGGTGGAGGAGGAGGGAGAGTGGGAGCTGGGGGGGTGGGGGGGTGGCTGAAACATGGCAGGGAAGATATGAAAGGCATTCAGGTCAGTGCGTATAGGAGCAGGAGTGGTGATGGTACCCGTGCTGTGAGTAAGACGTCTATACAGCAAGAGTGGGAAAATAATTATAACTGAAAAGTAGCAACAATCAGCTGAAAAATCTTGTGATGTCATAAAGAGATGAGGCTATGAGGTCAAGGGGGAGATTTTAATGCAGTTTGTGATGTTTATTTCTATTGTTAATGTCAATTAAGTTGGGTTGGTTAGGTACACTTAGGGTTTTGTTCGTTTGTTTGTTTGTTTGTTTTTATCATTAATTTCCGGCTTTAAAGTTAAGTGCTGATCATTGTGTGCCAGACTACCACAATGTTGTGGTTATGTTGTCACGTACACAGCACATTTTGGTTGATTCTGATTGGCAGTGGCTCGTCCACAGAAGCACCACAGCACTGGGTTTGAATTTACCCCTTTAAAATTAAAAAAAAAAAAAAAACCTTGTAAAACATCATTAATCCTTGGTGAAACTTAAATTGCTACAAGATTCTTAGTAACTTTTATTGCTTCATTTCGTGGTCAAGTTTTCACACCATGAAAATGGCAAAGTATGAAAAGCTGTCAGAGACACAAGGGCGACTACTTAAGACAACAACCTACGAAATCCCACACCTCGCAAATGACTTTGAGTTTCAATTTCAAAATAAAAGCCACGAATCTCTCAGCGCCGCTAAGAGAGGGGACGTGTCCTATGTGAAAGACACAGTCAAAGAAGCGAGTGAAAGGTGTCTCCTGCAGCTGCTGTGACAATGGCCTGCTTGTGTAAGGGACGGTACACTGGGCTCCCTGGTACCGCTGATTATAAGAGCATGCCAATGAGATGCCCAGATGACAGGCCATTGTCTTAGCTCTTTGTCTTGGCGGACCTGCTAACCTCTTTGAAACGGTCTCTAATCAAACATCGCACAATGTTTCTTTTCACGAGAACAAGTGATTTAATCCGCACAGTGTGACTTGATTTGGTGGGAGGTTGGAGGGGGTAAGAATGAGAGAATTATTTTTTTCATCTGTATGCTTGTGGAACAGCAAAAATAATTTCAGAAATGTTCACAAAATGGCACCTTTACAGAAGAAGGCAAAACTCTTTTTTTTATTTAAATTCAAAGATACTTCAGAGTGGCTATTGGTCCATTCCTCATAAAGGTCTCACACAAAGCGGCGTCTCCTAGGTGTTGAAAAATGATCATTGAAGAAAAATGGAGATTTTATTTATTTAAATCTTGAACTGATGCTTAAGTAAATACCAGAATACCAGGACACTGTTTGTGGCAGGTAAATTCACCGATAGCTGCAAAATCAGCAAACAAATCTGTCCCATGGCATCCACGTCTCATCACACGCATCCCAGGAGGAATTCTAGCCTGACTTGGAAATGTTGCAGAGTCTAATCTTGTAGCTCTGACACTTTTGGTCAATCTGCCCCTCACAGCTGGATATGATGGGTTTGTGAAGCAGAGGGGGGGTAATAAAAGATCAGGTTACACACAGGGCCTGATGTGACCTCTCATTGGGCTTCACAAACCCAGGGGCGTGGCCAAAGAAGAAGGAGAGGAAAGGTTCTGACAAGTAGGTACAAATTATTTTTAATTATTTTTTTTTATAATAGAAACAGAACATTCCACAAAATGTAATTGGTATTAAATTTGTATCCGTTAAATGTGAGGTATTGATTTTAATTAATAAATCCACAAAGATCGAGATGTTAACAGTCATAGGCAAAAATAGAAAAACTGCGTTTGGAAGTTTGTTTGATGTTTATTTTTTTGACACACCCCCTTAAAGGAACATACGTAACTTTACCGTTTAGTGCAATATATACAACATATACTAATTATATCATAACATTAGCACCAGCCAATATTTTAAATTCAGCAAATATGAACAATATATAAATGGAAAATTAAAATATGATTTTTTTTTTATTTCAAAAATCACTACAATTAATGCACATTAAAGCACAGCTAAATAAACATTTCTAAACATTAATGTAAAAAACACCAATGCCCTGTCTCTGTAATTTAACTCTTTATTTCTGTAATTCATATTCGTTGGATTTATTTTGTAATAAATTATGGATATTCATTACAGAATTTCAGAATCCTCCTTTAAAATTTAATCTAATACAATGTCATCCTCGACCCTGAAGGGTGTTGATCACATTCAAGGCAGCGTTAAGAAAAAATCTGAAAAGACAAACAGCACAGAAATCGCAGAAAACTCCAAAAACGTAGAAATCGTGGCCGTTTTAAAGAATGCAACAACTGTGCTGAGGACCATCTCTCTTCTCTTAACCCTCATGTCTTCAGCTCTCAGCGTCACTCTTTCTTTTTAATCTCTCTCTGTCAAAACATGTTACCACTCTGTGATAGGCCGAAAAACAATCTCGGGACAATGTGAACAACAACACCAAGGCTTATTTTGGGTAGAATAATCAAACATGAAAAACCCAGGGAAAAAAGAGACAGTGATATCCATAATTCAAAGCCATGGGCACATTAAATGTATATTTATATATATATTATTACCTGTGATCTAACATACTTTCCATAATACAGCAACTCGCCATAAATTAAAGCAACGTGTCTTTCTTTTCAGTATGCTTATATCAGCGGGCCGCACTAATGACCCAAAACAAGTCCATAACCGACTACTGCCCTTGTTCAACCAACCCAGCCCTAATGCCCAAAACATACACACTCACACACACACACACATACACAAACCCACCCACCTCCTCACCACTATTTGAAAATAGTTCCAGTGCATTGACTATGTCCAGTGCCATAAAACCAGCCTAAGGCTACTCCCATTTAGGGCTCCACTGACAATTTCCATTGATTTGTATGTGATCGATACATGGCGTTTAATAAAGAATTGGGGTCAAACATAAAAGAGTCTGGAAAGAGGTCCAGTACAGTCCACAAACAATGTCCTTAGAGACAGGGAATTAATCCCAGACTGATACAGAGATATTCTCCACAGAATTTGGTGGTGTTTTTGCGATGGGGATCGTGATCCTATTTCTTTCAGGGCATCTTGTAAAATGCAGTTTGTAGTTTTTTTTCGTCTGAGAGTATTAAGCCACTGACCACACATTATTTGAATATAATGATAAAATCAGAGAGTGTGCTAAAACAAAGGCAGGTACCACGATGATTTCTCCTTTCCTTAAATAAGGTGCTGTATTAATGTGCGTGAGTGTGAGTCTGGGTGTCCATAGAAAACAACACAAAAACACAAGATAAGCACGTTTAGCAGACAAACAACCACACAAACACAAGTCTGAGTTAAATCCCCCCCCCAAAAAATAACAGCTTAAAAGGAAAGGCCCAAAGAAAGTGACAAGTGTCCACTCCTAAAATGACCACTTTCCATCCTCTCAACTTCGAGGCACAGTGTCCAAGCCACACCAGGTCTTCCCACTCCGTACAGGTTCACTCTGTACAGCAAAGGAGCCCTTCTCACGCAGAAATATCAAAAAAGACAATATTTTCAAGTCACAACCACATAAACGTGGTCACGTTTAACGCCAAAAAAACGTGGTCATGCAGAGCCCAGTCACACCTAACGGTTCAGCGCTGTGAGGGATGAGAAGTGCTATCAGTTGGGCAACTTCTGAAACTTGACTTAAAGCAGAAATAACGGTGTTGAAAGTCGCTAAAACGCGTCCAAAACAAGTCCAAACAAAAGCCAAAAGCCCACTCGGAGGTCACCACAGTTGACAAACGTCACTCAGGAAAACCGTTACAAAAACAAACTGAGACCCAAACACCGTTAGCAGGACTAGCACGAAGTAAGAAGTTTTTCCGTCGCTTTAGCGCCTTTTTCGTCACCGAAACAAAGTGTTTCTTACCGTTCTTTCTCCTCGGGTTGGCTTGTTTTCGCCTTTTACACCGGGGACCCTCGGCCATGGTGTCCTGCTTCATTGATAAAAAAAGCGAGCGGAGTGTTTTCAGACGGCGGTCCGCATGGGGCTTCACTCCAGCGCCGTTATCTGGCAACCAAACACAACGGCAGCTCAGCTGAAGGGGCAGCTCTTTAATATAACTCTATCTATATTTACACACATATATTCTATGGTCTATATTTTCCTGTCTTTGTTTTTCCTCGCATTTACGTTTACTTCTTGACTAGAAACTAGAGATGGAGAGAGCGGAGAAGTCCTGATGAAGTTTAGGTTAGTCTAATCCAGTGTCTCTCTCTCTTTCTCTCTCACCCTCTCCCTCTCTCTCGTGTCGCGAGTGTGTAGCAGGTCGCTGTCTGAAGTGACTCTGATCGGACAGTCAGGGTGATCTGATCACAGGGAGAGAGAGAGAGAGAGAGAGAGAGAGAGAGAGAGAGAGAGAGGGGGAAGGGGGGCGGACACTCGCACCTTCATTTACAACAGAGTGAGAGAGAGAGAGAGAAAGAAAGAGAGAGAGAGGGAAGGAGGGCGATAACATTATCACATTAGAACATGTGCTTGAGAAATAAGCGAAGCTCTCGAACTCAACAGAGGCGGGAAACGAAGGGTGCGTGAACACGCGCGAGAACTACCATGAATAAAGTCCTCAGTGAGTTAGCTTAGTCAGGTCGCGAGCGGCTGCTTCAAATAAGTTCAAATGTATTTATTGTTTTTTATTCCGTTCTGTTCTCGCTCAGTTTGGCTCGGTTCTGGTCGGTTCTGGTCGGTTCCGTTCGATTTCGTTTAGTTGTGCATTTCAGACGTTCTTATTCAGATTTTTGAAGAAATAATTACTTCAGTTTTCTTTCTATAATTTTCGCACTTCAAACTCAGATCATTTGAACGCAGGAACAAAGTTTACATGAAAAAGTGCTAGAATAGACCACGTCTAAAATAATGGATATTATATTTTTCCAGGAAACAAGACAAATGAGAAACGATGAATATAGGTGCGAAAACGTATTAATAAAATGTATTAATATAAATTAGTAAGAAGAAAATAATTAAAATATAACAGTTTTCAACCCAGAAAAACAGCATCGTGTGGTTTATATTTCGCTTGTTGTACAAATATACTTTTCAAATCATGGGAATAAATTGAAAACAAATTTTGACCAAATGCAAAAAAAATAAACACATTGATAATATAAACGTACGTGGAAGAGCTGTGGGTAGCTCCAGCGTGTCTAAAGCTAATAATGAGCACGCGCGACAAACACACGAGGACAAATAAACAAATACGGGTAAATAATAAATAAACAAAAACAAATAAACAAAAGGGCTTTTGCGTTTGTGTGAGTTTTCAAACCGCGAGCGCTCGGCGCGTGTGAAGTATCTGATCTTCTGGTGCGCGCGCATGTGAGTGTGTGCTGTCTGTAAAGGCTTGTGCGGGCTCATGCAGGTAAGAGCGGACACCTCCTCTACCTCACTCACCTGAGCGCTCACCTGTGAGGTGAGCGCGCGTGCGCCAGGAGTAATTCGGTGTGATTAGAGAGAGGGACCGAGAGAGACACGCAGACACACAGAGAGAGAGAGAGAGAGAGAGAGAGAGAGAGATGGGGGGGGGTGTAAATAAAGCCAAGAACACTCACCTAAAACCAACTTTAAAGAAAGAGATGAATCTACCCCTAAATAAGGCAACGGAACGGAGCGCGCGAGGGGCCGTTATTCCTTTACTGATCCCTCTGTCTTTCACACACACTCACACACACATACACACACGCATGCACACATTTACCCACATACAGGCACACGCACACACACACACACACACACACACACACGCCGCAAGGACCTGGACACGCGGCTCACGCGCTGCTTCTCTACTTCATCATCATCATCATCATCATCCTCTCCTTCCCTCATTTCTTTTTATTTTAATTTTCTGGGTCTTCGCGTCACACGCCACCTATCTTCGTGCAGAGGGATAGAATAAAATGTGATGGAGATAGGGTGTGTGTGTGTGTGTGTGTGACAGAGAGAGAGAGAGAGAGAGAGAGAGAGAGAGAGAGAGGCCCACGTGCGCGTATACTCTGACAGGTAGCCAGGTACCTCACCTGTACCTTTGAGTCAGTTCTTGTGAAACTGCTCCTTCTTTCCTCTTTATTTCTTTCTGTCTTTCTTTCTTTCCTTTTTTATAGTAAACTAATTTCCTCGGAGCTGTAATGTCGACGTCATTATTAATGAATGCACCATTGATTAGTTCATATTTGTGTCAGTAACAGGTGACCAAACGCCGGACATTCTTCATTTTCACGCGCCTTCATCCGCGCTGTAACCCCGGCATTAAGGAGCGCGTGTTTCCTTTTTTATTTTCTTTTATTTGTTTACGTATTTGTTGGGTTGTGTATATAAATATATGTATATGAATATATGTATATAAATACTCCATTCACTGTAATGTGCTGACGTGTTTCGTGTAGATCAAGTCTCATATCCAGCCCCACCCCACATTTCTCCACGTCTTCTGATTGGCTGAATCCGCTTGTTTTCTAGTTATTGGTTGCTAATTGACCCACAAGGTGCGGTGTGTCGTGCATTCATTCGTTCATTCATCTTTTCCGCTTGATCAATTTCAGTATCGCGGTTAAGTGTCCTGCAGATCCCCTAAATTCTTTTTAATAACACGTATATAAATATCGATTCACACATTCAAGCAAATTATATATATATACACACACATAATAGTAGAATATTATTCTTACTGCTGCAACTATTTCTAATATATTGTACTGTTCTTTTATGATTATTATTATTATTATAATTATATATATAGAACACATCTTGTCATATCATATCACACTGTATAAAACGCATCACACAAGCTCATATACAATTACAATATTTATATGATTTCAAATATATATTTTAAAGGGCATATTAATATTGTAATGTGTACACATGTACATATAAGATTAGTTTATTATTATTATTATTATTACTAGCAGTATTAGTAGTAATAATGATTTGAATATTGTAACGTTCTCCAATCAATTATTAATTTAAATGCCTTTTCAGACACAGTCTCCACTTCCACTGGGTTATTAAGCTCTGAGTGTGTTTACACATGTGGGCCTGTGTGTGTGTGTGTGTGTGTGTATTTCTGAGTATGGCATGTAATTGGATTACAGTAGAGAGTGAATGAACACCTCACCTAGGAATGTATTGGTGTGGATTTTAGTGCCATGACCCCATTTATTCTCTGAGCTGTTAAAGGACAGTCTCTCTCTCTCTCTCTCTCTCTCTCTCTCTCTCTCTCTCTCTCTCTCTCTCTCTCTCTCAGTCAGTCACTCACTCAGTCATTCTCTCTCTCTCTCTCTCTCTCTCTCTCTCTCTCTCTCTCTCTCTCAGTCAGTCACTCACTCAGTCATTCTCTCTCTCTCTTTCTCTCTCTCTCTTTCTCTCTCTCTCTCTCTCTCAGTCAGTCACTCACTCAGTCATTCTCTCTCTCTCTCTCTCTCTCTCTCTCTCTCTCAGTCAGTCACTCACTCAGTCATTCTCTCTCTCTCTTTCTCTCTCTCTCTCTCTCTCTCTCTCTCTCTCTCACACACACACACACACTACAATGCTGCATGCATTAGCTATTCACTTTGGCTCAAAGCACTTTCTCCAGCTCTTGTGTTATTGCTCATATTGCTTACATAAAAACACCCAGTTGCTTTCACCAACCATTCACTTATTAAAGGCTATATATATATATATTTATATATAAATTCCACAGCCTAGATAAAGTATCCCTCTCCATTTGCATGAAGCCCATATATGGACTGCTTTGCATTCACTGTCTTTGTGATGTCACAAAATAAAAAACGAAATATATCACTCAGCACGCATTTATGAATCTGTTTCACTCTCTTACAATGCTCTTACAAATACAAACACATCAGTCTTAAAGTCTTACATCAGTCTTACACTAATAACAAGTGTAGGTGTCAAAGCTAAGGTTCAAACCACAGACAGGATGGAATAAGCCTTTTTAGATGTTTTATATCTGTTATCATAACAGACTTATGTAGGTGTAATGGAGCCTTTTGACTCATTACCTGTGATAAAGTGTAACTACATGGACATAAAGTTAGTCTCAGCGTTTGTAACTGGGGGACATAAGGAAATCCCACTGGTGTCATAATATCCGTTAATTTAGATACCATCTTTAACTCTGAAGTATTATTGAAAGCTTAATTGTCTTAACAGAAGATTACTGTTGGCCTTTAACACCCGAGGAATGCACTGAGGTGTCAAGTCCAGGCGAAGTCAATGGAAATCAGTGAGTTATTGGAAAGGAGAAGTGAGAGAGCTAGTCATCAAGGACCTGGGGAAAGGTTGACCACACTGCAACCATGTGAGTTGTTGCAGACACACACACACACATTCACACACACGTTTGCTGCATGACCACAGGTCTTGCGACATTGCTCGAAGCACAGTTGTGTACATGATACACTCAACTAGGTAAGAGAGCAGAGAAAGGGTCCAGCAAGAATGGCTCAAGGCTATAAGACTCCTATGGAAACTGGGAACGTTAAGCATGTGGAAGGGCTTCCAGTCCAGTTAGGCTTCTACCTAACACAACACGGTGAGCAGACCTCGTTTTTCAATGAGGGCTGGCAATTTCCTGAGACAGCAGGCACAAATGTTGGGGATGAAAATTGGGCTAGCTTTGCGAGATAACGAAGTTGAGCTTCATACAAATTGTATGTTGCTATGACAACACACATCATGCAGTTCTGCATGCCATTTTTTCAAAGGCTCAAATATAGCCTTCCACAATGCATAGTGCACAGTGTAGGTCATAACGTAATGGTTTCTGCACTAGAATAGCCTAGACTAGAATGTCAGATAATAAAATCATTTATCATATAAGCTTCATGTTCATCTGTCTAACATTTAGTGCACTATCTGTAGGTGGGAGTATTAGGTGTATAATTTGTGAAGTGCACTATCTAAGGATTAGGGAACAGAGCATCTGGGACAGATCCCAAATTTTCCAGATATGAGAAACTCCTCTATTTTCATTTTGGGACAATAGTGTCCATCAAGGGCGGCACGGTGGCGCAGCAGGTACTGTCGCTGTCACACAGCTCCAGGGACCTGGAGGTTGTGGGTTCGATTCCCGCTCCGGGTGACTGTCTGTGAGAGTTGGTGTGTTCTCCCTGTGCCTGCGTGGGTTTCCTCCGGGTGCTCTGGTTTCCTCCCACACTCCAAAAACACACGTTGGTAGGTGGATTGGCGACTCAAAAAGTGTCCGTAGGTGTGTGTCTGTGTTGCCCTGTGAAGGACTGGTGCCCCCTCCAGGGTGTATTCCCGCCTTGCGCCCAATGATTCCAGGTAGGCTCTGGACCCACCGCGACCATCAGTACAATACTCGATCACTAATTAGATATAGTATTAAGTGTGCAATTGGGTTGCAGCCATTGGTTGGTTTGACATAGGATTGTGTCTGTTAATGTAGCAAGTAGAGCATGATTTTCGGCCTTGCGTATTGGTAGGCATAACCTTTAGGTCAAGGGATATAAAATATGAGGCCTTCATAATTATTTCATTAGCTGAAGTTTGTCAAAGAACCATTGAAAAATCACATTCCCTGACTGCTCTGATACTGAAATTATGACCTGAATCTTGTGTTCTTTTGTTAATAGCATGTCTGACTTGACTTGGCTAGTCACCCTAAAATCCCCATTCCACCCCCCAACACACACACACACTTTCACACACACACACACACACACACACACACACACAAACAAACAAACACAAACATACATATATACATACATACAAAGACAAATACTGTTACCCCCACCCTTCATGGCCCACATGCATGATCTAATCCAGCATTTTAGCGTCTGTCAACATAAACACCACGCTAATCTGGTCTATCAACTGACATAATACATATTTAAGTGGAAAAGAGAAGGAAAAGGAGACAGTGGGGGGATGGATGGACATGGGGAGTTGTGTACCCTAATCCTGAGGAGGGGGCAGGGGCCACAGCTTAATTCCAAGGCCTTGGAAACATAACACTGTTTTGGGGAGGGGAAGCCCAGACAGGGTTTCACCCAAAATTGAATGAATGATATTCAGGGGCATATGGTTGTTTTATCAGCTTACAACTTACAGAAGGATTTGGGCTTGGGGACCAGGATCCATGGAGGTGATTACAATCTTGGGAAAGATTTAGTTTCTGAAAGAGATCAGTGGAGTAAAATGGTATACTCATATGTGGAATAGTACATTTATTACACGTAAATTATGCATTATAACATGTTATTAGCAAATAATTAGTGAGCTAGTCCTCGATCTTACACCTTTGAGAAGCTGTCATCCTAGTGTTGTAATTAAAAGTGGAAATCTTTTTTTCTTATAATTTTTTTGGCCAAATAACAGAATTACAGGTGATCAATTACAACCATATACATTTCAGGAGGGTAGCCATTTATAATTATGTAATAACATGTTTCATCACGCATTTATAATGCACAATATTTTATTAGCTTTTACCATGTGATTGGATTTGTGTTAGTTCTAGAGCTACTTGCTCACATAATATTAAGTACTTTGTTGTTTAGGTTAATTTTTATTGGATAAGTTTAACATATTTATGACTGTTTAATAATGCACAGTATTACAATTATTACAATTTTGTTATTGTGCCTTTTTTGGAATTCTCTACAATTTGAGGTTAATATTCAAGTGTTCTTTGTATAGTTAGAGTTAAAGTTAACCATGCATTACCATGTAATTACATAGTCATCTCTGGGTAATAATGCATGGTGACATGTCATTTGCAATGAGCTATGAATTCTACCTTGTGCTTACGATTCTTTTGTAAATTGCTAATGATTTCAGAGTCATATTCAGGTGTTGTTTGCCCTGTGATGTTTTCCTGGTGGATTCATATAATATTGATATGATTCAACGTCTACTTGTATTTACACAGTAAATTCACCAGTGTTAAATCAACACTGTAAGTGTTAACTTAACACTGAGTGTGTTAAATTATTACACTAACAGTGTTGATTTAACACTGGTGAATTTACTGTGTACACTTCAGTTTTAGAAACGACCATTGTCATTGTACAAGGTCAATGGATTTCTGTAAGTGAAAGGTTGACCTACTGACCTTAACTCTGGCCTTTAATCTCAGTGTTTTTGATGCAGGTGGAGCTACTGTAGGCTAACGTGGTAGTTGAGTAGTTTGCCCCCACACTTAAAACAATGTCAGCATCGGCTCTACAGCACTTCAGAGTCCAATGCTGCGGTGCTATAAACCTCCTTAGCCCACTCTTGGCATTTGACACAGTGACCTTACATTCACCTGCACTTCAGCCCACGGAGGGGGACTTTAATTCCACTCAAATTCTGTTTTTCTAACACACGCCTATACTTTTGTATATAGCATGTGTTTTGAGATCACTTGACAAAACTGAATCATGTGCTACTACTTATTATTAGTCAGCGGTCCCTAAAGACAGTTACCTAGCAACGGAGTAATGCATTTGTGTGCAGAGCATCAATAGGTCAACTGAGGTTTTTTCGCAAATTTTTTTAGGCCCTGTATTTTGCCGTGCTTTTTACCCATAAGACCCTACGTATGTACCCCCACTGACGTCCAGATGCAGGACCCCCCACTGGGCAGGGAGGTGGGGGTAAAAAACCATGTCCATCCTAAGCTTAATGAGTGGTTTTACACGGCAGTGTCCCACTCTGATTAGAAAAATCCCTCCTATCCCTCGCCATCTATCCATCTCTCTCTCTCTCTCTCTCTCTAACTCCCTCTAATACATCTTCAGATTAAGGTGGACCAAATGTCACCAATCGCAGATTACCGTACCTAGCCAGCTATTAACATTCATAGTCCGGCTTGGGATTAGTGTACCTCACCGACCATTAGAGTCCACTGGCTAGGTCACTAATGCCTTTCGGTTTAGGAGCTGTGACCAGTGCTGAAATCTAAACTTCAGCACCTGTTCGAGGGGCTGGAGTGTTTGCCCTGCTCTCACACACCTGTCACTGTCCAATCATGGAGAGATCCGTGCCAGGTGTTGACATTCTGAGTCTAGCTCTCTCTCTCTCACACACACACAGACACACACTATATTATCATAGCCCCCTGACAGGATGCACATAAGCCCCGGCTGTAAATCCTCATCATAACACACCTTGGCTTGTTTTCCAGGGCATGGAGGAATGCCAAGCCACATATCTGGCCACTGCCAAGTGTGAAAAAATAAAACTGTAATATCTGGGAAAAAATATTAAATTACAAATTCTATTTCAATTGTGAAAGTCCAAGACCATGCTATCTTTCTCAGCCAACATGGCCATGAATGGGGACAAACTCTATCCCCTATCTATACGGGAAGTGAACACAGTCCTGAGGCCTTAATGAAACATCTGTGATCTGCTTTGGTCAAAGCACCACAAGGATCAAACTCCACAGCAGTGTTCTCCCCCTGTTTAGAACGGCCAGTTTCTTTTGTTTCATTCACTTCTTTTGTGTCTATTTCTTTTCTAAGTAAGGGATCATTGAGAGGCTCATATGCTTTCAGACCCTTAGTGTTGACTTGTGTTTCTCACAGTGGAAGGATGGACATAAATAGTGGTGTTTTTAATAGCATTTAATTAATTCATTCATTCATTCATTCATTCATTCATTCATTTGTATGTTTGTTTTTCTAGCATTATTTAAGCTTTATTAACACGTGATAAGTATGTTATTGCATTTATTTTCAAAGGTTATTTGTCCATGCAAAAAACAACTTAGGAGCCACTATTTTAAGTGCACTGGTGTCATTTTATTTATTTATTCATTTGATGGTGTAAAATTAAAGGGATATTTTTGGTCATTTAATCTCAGTTGTATATTATCAGTTGTATTTTATTTATCTTCCATGTATTTGCCATGTATAACCACTAGTTCTCACCATCCAAGCTATGTTATTCCTGGGAATCTTTCAGTAAATTGTTTCCAAAAAAAAATAACAACCAGTAAACACTACTAGGAAGTTGTCGACAAAACCTCGAAAATGCAGCAGGCCTATGATTAACAGTGTCTGTATTTCAGTGACTAATCTCACCACCAGCCATAAAACAACAAATGGCTCTCCATCAGCCACAGACCTATGGCAGTGCTTTAGGGACTTTTTTAATCAAACACAATGTTAGAATCTGAGTCATAATGTCATTTCAGGAATTAAGTCTTGAGAAAATGTCAATATTTTCTGAATAAACAACAAATTATAAATGTATGGCAACATTTCTGTAATAAAGTCTTGCAAGATAAGAAGTTACAAGAATAGTGTTGTTAGGCATATCCAATTTTTAAAGAAAACACTCAAAAGCATTGTATTTGCATGTGTAGTTACATTGTAATAACTATAAACATGTAATTGTGCTGCAGTAACTACACATTTAGATACATTGTATTATTGCACATATTCTGTTACACTATGTACAGTAGTTACACATTTAATTTCAATATAATATAATCTGTATAAGCTGTAGTCAGCCATTTAGCAATTACAATAAATACCCATTTAAATACACTATTATAATTATAGTACACATGTAGTTACAATGTAATAACAGGTCACATTTAGTAGTGTAACGACTAAACATTTAGTTTCAGTGTAATAATGGTATTCACATATTAATTAAACGGTAATAACTGTGGTTACAATACATTTGCATATTTACTTATGCAAACTTTTTAATTGTAATCAACTTTAATATTGAATCCATCACCAGTAAATACATTGTTGTTGCACTTGATGTCAATGCTACTACACAGTTATTAAATGGTGATTTTATTCCTTTATTAACTTGATTCCCAAAATATTTAGATAACATCATTCTCAAAATGAACTTATATTTAACCTGAGTCAACAAACAAGCAAAGCAGACAATGTGCCTGAAGTGTGATTACAATGTGAGTGTTGATGCGTGTTAAAGGTTTACACTCACAGTGTTAACAGTGTTAAGTTGTGTACAACCACCATTCACTTCACAAATCCCATTACAAGGAGCCTGTTAGTCAACCCGAAAACAGAAAACAGGCTAAGAGTCAGTACTGTGTTCAAAGGTCAGGTTTGAGTCGTCCCACCACAGTGAAACCTTTTTTTATCTGCACTTTCAGCATTATTTCCCACTGGTGATGGAAATCGAGAAATTGATTTATCTGTTTGTCTGGAGCTCTTCATTCAGAAGGTTAATAAACTGTAATAACCAGTGGCTGACATGCAGTATACACACAGGTGTCCAAACTTAAAACACACTGGTTCCGTCCAAAATTAAATAATTGAAATATGGCATTTTCTTAAAATATTTGCCTTCTCTGCTGAGTGTACAAGAAAAACGTAAAATGTAGTGTCTTAACTTTTTCATGAGGCAACAATGGTACTTTTCTTTTTTAATTGTTGTAGTTGTGCAGGATGTGTTCAAATATTCTTCGTTTGCATCTTAAAAGATCAATACATTTGCAGTTTGAAAGATGCAGAAAGGTTTGCTTACCTATTAGCATTACATGTATATACTTATTTTACATATATATATATATATATATATATATATATATATACATATATATATATATATATATAAGGCAATGTTAAACATACAGGTGTGTGTATGAAGATGTAAAAACACAAAACAAACTTGCAAAAAAAAAAAATCAATAAAAGAAATTTAAAAAAATCAAGAATTCCTTATTTGGTTACTTTTGTACTTTTTAAAAAAAATTGTTCTTTGGTCAACAGAAAATATTTTTCTGCACAAAATACACAAAATTGTTTTAGTGATTTCAGTAAACAATTTGATTGTATTTGGTAAAAATGAACATGCTTAGAATTTGGTAAAAGCTACAAAATACACCACTTCAGCCAAGACTCGAATGACAAAACAGTGCTGTTCCTTCCTGTAATTAATTTTCTATTTATTACAAAAATATAAAACAGCAATTACACCTCAATAGGTTTAGTACTGCAATTTTCCCAGTGCTGAGCCTTGAAAAATAACAACAGAAGCTCTATTCTTACTGTTACAGCTCAGTAGATTATTAAAATGTTTTTGAAGCTGCAATTTTAAGCTAAAAATATGATTCAATTTTTACCAAGAATTTTTGAAGTACTACCAACAATTGGGCTATATGTATCACTGTAGCATGACAGTCTTTTATGCAGTGCCATCTGAGGGCTTGAAGCTCACACTCATTCAACTCATGCTGTCTAGCCTTACCCTTCATGGACTGGCATTTCTCCAGATGTCCTAAATTATTTAACAACGGTACACTAAAAATGACACTTTGTATTTATTTCTTATTTATTTACTTTACATCCCATAGTCACATTAAATTAAATTACATCCAGAGATATAAAATGAATAACATGTATGGCTGATGATAAATTTTTACTTTGCAATCTTTACACAGAAAAACGCTCTTTTTGAAATATCTGACAATATCTCCATCCTATCCCCTATATTAATTTTAATATGTACATTTCCAAAACACAGTCAAGTGGTTCTGTGAAAACTTTGGACATATTTTGTTTGTGCTTTTGTCAATTAAACAAAATTTTGTAAGCATTAACCAATCACAGATCCATGACTTATCTGCATTTTACAAGATGTTCAAACTTAAGTATGATTTACAGGTTACTGATAAAAGATATGGGATTATTTTTTTATGATGTATAAATATGGATACATATTTTTTTTAACTGTAAATGTACATTGTTTTTACTTTTTTTGTTAAGCACATGTGCATTATTAATCATGTTGAAAACATGTAGAAACGTTTTTACATGCAATTATAAACTTTAGGAAAAATGAATACACAGTGAAGTAAATGGATAATAAGACAAATATGCTGTGATTTTCACAGGTTATTTAATGTTTTTTAACCCCTTGAATATTTAAAATTTTTTAAATAGTCTGTTTTTCATGATTTTCATGTCCAGACTGTTTCCCATGGCTGTACCAGCACTGTGGTACGCAAAATGACGACCCACACTTGTAAATTCGTATCTGTTTCAGCTTAACAAGACTTGCCTTTTTAGCTTTCAACAGCAATCTCTGTCCTGCCTGTTCCTATCATGTCTTATGACTGTTTGGCTACACAAGCCCTGTGAGAAAAAAATTTGACATGAGATTTTCTGATGTTAATATCAAGGTATAACATCAGACTTCACACATACATAGATTGCTCGATACGAACCGTATAGCGATCATGCTATTTTGAAGATTTTTGAAAAGCTGAAAATCTATATGTTCTGAGTTTCAGTTTTGAAAGCTGCAGTTAAAGAGAACCCTGGCTATAAAGTGTATTGCGGTGTTACTGTAAAAGTGACAACCCAAAGAAAAAAAACAGAAAACTAACCACATTTTTGCAGAAAATCAAAACGCAGAGTTGGCAGAAAAGCAAAGAAGCGCACTTTCAGCGTTCATGGGAAACTTCCTAAAATTGTAATTATAGTAACCTGTTTCCAACCACAGCAGGAACAAACCCGTAAGGTTAATGTTTTGTATTGGAGAAACGTCACTGGGTTGATGCTAAAAATTCAAAGTAGCAGACAGACCCAGGGTGACCAAAAGAATCAACATCCTTCTCAAGTTCCAAGGTGGGTGAGCCATTGGGTGCACGGCAGGCCAGTCCATAACCCTAGTGTGGACATCACGTCCCTATAAATTTCACTTCCCAGTGGTTAGCAGCAGCTAGATTTAGTTTAGAGTCTTGGTCTTGTCTCTGACTCAGCGTGTCCTTTTCTTGTCCTTTACTGCCTCTGTGTTAGGGATCCGATGTGTCCCAGTCTTGTTTTTGTCTCTGACATTATGTATTCTGACCTCTGTCTACACTCTAAGCTGATGTGTCACTATATTTGCCTTGATTCAGACTCAACTCTGGTCTTAACTACATCACTAGCTAACCCTCACAGTTTATTGTGTTCTCCCTGTGTCTGTGTGGGTTTCCTCTGGGTGTTCTGGTTTCCTCCCACGGCCAAAAAAACACACGGTAGTAGGTGGATTGGGGACTCAAGAGTGTCCATTTTTTATTTTATTTTTGTACTTATTTAATTTTCTAGTAAAATAGCTCTATTAGGACAATGTACAGATATTCAACCTTCCTTCCAGTTCCAAAAATCAGAAGAGAATGGATGCCTTTTATGAATTAACAGCAAACCTCACTTTGTGCATAAGCAGACAGAAGACAGAGGTGGATATGAGTGACAGGTCACTTTTCTGAGATAGCGTTCTAGTGTTCCACAGCGAGGCGTGAGTGTTAATCTGGAAGCTCCAGAGATGTGAGGGGATCTGCTAAGAGACTGAGAGGGAGACAGGCTGTCACTCCAGGGGGAAACTCTCCAGTTCCTCCTCCCTGTCACTGTTGCCCTCAGAGCAGCTGATAAAGCCCCGGCCGGACGCTCCAGAGTCACCACAGAGCTGACAACAGGCAAGAAAGTCAGCCGTCCAGTGTGTGTGTGTGTGCACTGTGGTGGCCCTGGAGGTCCCACCAATTGAAGATCTGGGTACAAGGGGGCAAACAACATATACAAAGCTGTGGGGCTACAAAATGCACCTATATTTGTTTACATTTCCCAACCCAGTTTATATTAAACTCACATGGGATATGGAAGGCATAAAAGCAAATGTGTGTGTGTGTGTGTGTATGTGTGTGTTTGTGGATGGGAGAGCAGTTGTGTCCCTGAGCAGCTGAAGAGAAAGCCACAGGAAATCTGCTCTCTCCAGATGCACTGAGCACTCTGAATGCACCAGGCCAATTCCCCCTGAGGCTATAGGTAATTTTAAGGTGGAAATCAATAGAAACTGTAACGTGCCTTTGCTACAGTGACTAAGAAGCTTATGTGTAACTGTGGTGGTGTTGTGCGAGGGCGGAAGAGTGTGTGGGCTGTTTCAGGTCAGCTACCTGCCTCTGAATGAGGCTAACACTAACCAGCCGCCGCTCCGATGCAGCTGTGACACTAACTGAAAACATGTGGGATGGGACTCTATGGTGTTGCATACATATTATCAGTTTCCATATATAAACACTCTAGCTACCTTAAAACGATGACATGCTGATGTACAGATGTTCCAACATTGCGGCGAACTACAGAGGCTGGGTGGCAACATCATTCCCAAGGCTTGGGTTCCACTGCAATACCGTCTAAGGCTGAGTGTATTGATGCTGCCCTTGTCCCTGGGCATCTTGATCCTGCTCCACTGTTTCAGTGCAGGTGGCAAAATACAGGTCCGTAGGCACTTGCCGTCCATGCTGGACATGACTTGCCATCAACACTGAGCTGCAGAGGAGCCTCTTAATCGCTCCTCAGGAAACAGGAGAGCTAATCTGTAGGAGGAAACCAAGAGGTGAAGCCTGATGGGCTGGAGAGGGAAGGGGACAGGAAATGGCTGGGCTCCTGATTACAACACACTCCTGTCACAGCCTTCAGCACCTCCCCCCACTGTGTGTATGTGTATGTGTGTGTATGTGTGTTGGGGGGGTGGGGGGGGTGATGCTGTATATGGTGAGGTATGAAGGTCATTATCAGAGTCGCTGGCTGAAGACGGAAGCACGGTCCAGGCGTGATAGGCAAACAAAAGGACACTGGGAGTGTGGCCTGAACATGACTGTTGGACTCATGAGAAGAGAAAGGTTGGTATGGGGTCTTTTCCAATAACACTAATAGTTGTCTCTGAAGTGGACAGCCTTCCCTAGGGAGTAGGGAGTAGTGTTTTATCACTCTACAAGACGGTATAGTATCAAGTTCATAGACTAATGCTTAGTCAAGTGGGCTTTGAACCATAATGTTGCAAGTTTGATCCCTGGGAAGAAATCCCAGAAATGTTGTGGAAACAGCACTGTCTCCTCCCTCAACATCCATGGCTGAGGTACACTTGAAGGAACCTAACCTCCAACTGATCCCTGGGAGCTGGGATTGCTGCCTGCTGCTCCAGGGCTGTGTGTGTTCACTGCCCCTAGTGCAAAAATGTGTGTGTATGTGTTGCCAGGAAAATTTCATTTAACCCATTAAATTGGACCTACCTAATGTTAGTTATGATTGTGCCTATTCCATTCTCCCTAAGTCTGACCTTGGCTGATCTCTGACGCTAAATAGGGGCTGCCTTGGGTAGATTTTGGATGGGAGATCCCATAGGCTGCTATTTGGTCACCCGGTGAAGGACTGGCGCCCACTCCAGGGGTATGCTGAATGAATGAACAAATGAATAAATGAATTAATAAACACATTTATGAGTAATGTTATGCGTTCTGAGATCAATGTAGGGTAGCCAGTTGTTTTCCCCAAATCAGTTTTGTTCAGTTTTGTTAAAAGAATGTCATTTTGAGTAATTTTTGTATTTGTATTTTGTTTTCTTCTTATAAATTAAGAAATTAAGAAAATTAATAAAATCTTCTGATTATTATTATTAGTTGAAGTAATTAGAAGCAAATGTTGTAGCAGTCTGAAATTTAAGAGAAGATGTGGTGCCCAGCTGAAGATCCCTTTCTCCACATCACATGCTCACTGTGTAGGGAATGCAAGGACCCTGTGGAATGGAACACAACTGCAGTGTTGTGCAGTTTGAAGGAATGTCATACCTCACTGTGGGTTTTAACAATAAAGAGAGCTTTGAAGCCAAGACCACTAGATAACAACCTGAAAAGCACATGGTGATGACCTGATGATTGTGTTTATGACTTAATTTCTTGCAAACAATATAAATCAACTTATGCTTGGACCCCTGTCATTGCCACTGCCTTTGATACTCTATATCACTTTTCTGAACATTATTGGTACTTTTCCACCACGTGGTACCTATGCTACTCTACTGGACTCTACTCAGCTTTTAGTACCTGCTCTGTCAAGGCTCTATTTGAGCCAAGTGGGGACAATTTGCATTGTTTGACCAGAGAGACTTATCATTTAAATCAAAATGCAGACATGCAGCACAAATTAGGAATTGGCAATATCTCCAAACTACAGCAGCTTGTACATTACGTGGTGTTCTTTTGAAGAGGATCAAATACTCTGTAACTTTATAAACTTGACTTTGTAAACTTTATAAACAATGCTTAACATTACTACTGGAACTCCTGTGGTTTCCAAAGCCCACTGTTCCCGATATGTGGTAGTGGAAACAAACCAGGTACCAGGAAAATAAATGTGAATCGAGTAGAGTAGCATAGGTACCATGCACTGGAAAAGCCCTATAACTGCTCAACTGAGTTATCTTCACTAATTAATACACACATTAGAAGCGTGATGTGAGAAGTGGTGAGCCATTCTACACACTCAAAGGAAGCAAAGGAAGCTGTCCTCTCTTGGACTCCCAGTTACGGATGACTGTGGCATCACTGGGGCCCAAGCATGTGATCACTAGATGCTCAAAATGGACCAAGGTTTAGACAGCTGTGCCGCTAAGAGTTTAATGTTTCAATTCACCTGCCACAGGGCTTCTTCCCACTGCAGTCTGACCTCATGGTGGTGAACCAATAAAGGGGCCGATTAGCGTCCAGCATGGTCACAGTTGTACGAGGCAAAACACACACATCAAGAGAGGTTAGTTTCACTCCCTCGCACAGGAAAAGGACGTTTAGGAACTGTATGAAGCCAACAGGCTGCCAGGGTGAGTAAAGATGTGCTCTTGATCCTGCAAAAGAGGGAGAGGGAGAGGGAGGGCCGCAGGGCAGGATTAGGCGTACCTGTGAGAGGCCTGTCAGGTAGATTTAGCAGCAGAGATGATAAGTGAGGGAGCGAGTGGGAGGAGAGCGAGGGATGAATGGAGCTTTCTTTTTTACGGGCTGCCCGAGGAACAAGGCGCTATTTCTAACGCAACATCAGGTTACTCTGTCGGACTTGTGTTAAACGGCACATTATCAGAGGATAAGGAGCCAGAGAGAGAGAGAGACAGAGAGAGAGAGAGAGAGAGAGAGAGAGAGAGAGAGAGAACTGAGACTGCCCAGAACCTAATTGCTTGGTTCCAAACGATGGGAAGACATTTTGTTAAGAATGTTATGATAGCCTAAAGCATTTTTTTCACACCTCATCAAATATTTCCTATTTTAAATGAATGTACATGTTTTATATTCATATTTACTCATAATTAAAATGCAAAATACGTTGTTGAACACCTTGGGTCATAATTAGAAATCATATACACACACCCCACCCAGGGAGACAAACAAATTTCAGATAAATCCAAGTACATTCCAAACCCATTCAGTGTTGTTGAGTCCTGCACTCTGGACCGGTCAGTCCACTGTTCTGAGAACAGCAGCAAATTCTTTGTTTGCTTTAAATTTTTCTTCTTTATTTCTTTTTCTCAGTTATGGCTTCCAGAAAGCTGCACATCATTCTAGTTCCATAGTGTTGATATAAAGAGAGCGAGTGCGGAACCGTAACAGTTTATTTGAGGCTCTGAGCTCTTTCTGGAGCTTCTTTATCTTGACACATTCATGGATGCTGTTACTGATCGCACTGAAAAATGAACTATTCTTTGGTTTCAGCTGGGAACACATTTTTCTGGTCTGGGAACCAATTTATTTTGTTGGAACTGTGCCAAACTTATCCAAATTAGGTTTGCAAATGGGAATTGCCTCACTGGTGGAAAAGGGCTACATGAGATTTTGCCTGGTTGTTAAGAGTTTTACTTTATCTAATCATATTGACTTCCAAGTGGACAATCTTATCTAGTGTCCTTACAAATCCCTCCTGAAACATGAAAGGCAAGCTGAAACAGAGAGTGCAGTGTTTTTTATTGTTTGTTTGTTTGTTTGTTTACACAACATATATCTGAGAAAAACAGGATTATCATGTGGGAAGTAATATGGGTGGGGCATGGTTTTATCTATTGAGGTTTGAGATGTTAGTGTTTTCAAAAGTGTTTGACTCATTTTCCTGAACTAATTCCTTCAATATCTGTGTAAATGACTCAGAGTCATATTCGGCTGATTCACTTTCATTTGGCTCCATTTGGGTAATTTTTAAAACTCTTTCTTATAACTTTAAAGGGAATACATAGGCTTCATAGTTCATACTTGACTTTAGCCCATGCCAGGCTCTAGCAGTGTGCACAGAGAGACTGCCATATCAGTCAAGCACAGGGTTCAAATTAATTCCAATTTTGGGATGAATATTAGTGGCAAATGACCAAACAACATTTTCTGGCTTTTTTTCGTGAACCTTATTTCTGGCAGTCAGAAAATTGTTCACTGTACACACTGCGAGCTGGTTCTGTGTTATTGCTGATTGGTCAGTGTGGTGGTTGAAGCAGTAAAAATATGTAGTAATATTATTTTTCCATGCCCAAGGTCTTGGTCTTGCCATGACTAAGAAGCAGGAATGTAGTATCTTAAATTATATGGAACAATGAATTCCACTCAAAATGAACCAACAAGACAAACCTGCTGGGTTTTCATTTCAGCTTGACTTTAATAACTTACACTTAATGCCTGTTGAGATTTAAAATGAAAGGAAAGATAGATGGTCTCTGACATTTGCACTGTTATTAAGGTAATTGGAAAGGACTCACCATACTCTCACCCTTCTATTAGCATGTACATCTCTCTTTTTAATTCCTGGATCCCTAACTGTTTAAACAAAGCTGCTAATCTATCAATTATTTTAATAACAAATTTAGACTTATCATTATCTGCACATTAACACAAACCTGGATCATTTGTTTGATGATCTTATGAGGGCTCTCTTGGCTTCAGAGACATGGAAAGAGGCAGAGGTGTTTATCCTGGCCGTAGGGCTCACACCTTCAGCTCCCTGAAGGTTTCGGATGCTAATTTATGTCAACAAGTAGCTTAATACTCAACATTCAACATCTAAACAAACTATGTAAATTGTGGTCTCAGAGCGTGACCGCAAAAATCCGTCGCCTGGATATTTTTGGCAGAGGAGGACGATGCTGTTTGGGCTGCTCTCAGCTCAGAGAAGATAGATTCATCGCGGCTCTTTTAATTAACACATGCCCCATTTGCAGATATGTTTAAGTGAATGTGGTTTGGAAGAGAGCACATTCTATTAGTAGGATTTCCACTATGCATCCAGAGATGTATAGTTTGTCCATATATTTGGTTCATTTAATGACAGTCATGATAGGACTGTCATAGCCAGCACATAAAGATCTAGATTGGTGTACAGCTCCATTGCATTATACGTTATATAAAAGAATCACAACAACATTCTCCATTGTTGAGTTTAGATTGTTTAGAACCAGACATTTGAGACTTTTAACCTTGATAAGTGCTTTGTGAGTTGTTCTCAGTAGCCACCAAAAGTGGCCCCAGTAAATACAAACCAGTGACCAAGTCATGTGCTCCCAGCCTCACTGATGTATATGTGGAATGATGGGTTGCCGGTCCCTGGGTCTTGGCGATTTTACTTGGACACAAACAACCTCCTCAGACATTGCAGACCAATAGAACTCTTCATGACTATAACATTCCCTAAAGGCAGTGGCTCCTTTCAGTAGGATAGTGCACCTGGCCTCACCACAAAACACTGTTGAGGAATGGTTTGAGAAACATGACAAAGAGTTGAAGGCCTCCAAATTCCACATATCTCAACTGCATTAAGCACCTGTGGAATGTGGAAAAAGTCCAGGCAATGGAAGTCCCGACTGACAACTTACAACACGACTTATGGATCCGCTGCTGTTGCCTTACCGCCAGATACAACAGTACAACTAAAAGTCTTGTGGAGTCCATGACTTGTCAGTGCTGTTAATAAACATTAAAAAAGCATCTCTACATTTCTGGATGACTTGAAGAAAAGACCCAGAGAAATACTCCATTTTAAGGCACTATAGAGCCTAGGACCTGAAAGAGTTCCCTCAGGCAGCTGGTGAACTCTCCAATACCTTCTCACCCTCAGCAGCCTCATTCCAGCTTTGCAAACTCAACAATTACATCATCAGAACCAGTCAACCACTGTAGGGGAGGTGAGGGCTAGACAGTGATGAACTTGCTACCTCACTGTGAAAAATTGAAACAAATAAATTCAACAACCATCCTAGTTTTGAAAAATGTACACAGAAAAAAATTAAATGAAACGAATGCTGGATAGTTTATGGCAATAATTCATTCATTCATTGTCTGTAACTGCTTATCCAGTTCAGGGTTGCGGTGGGTCTGGAGCCTACCCGGAATCATTGGGCGCAAGACAAGAACACACCCTGGAGGAGGGGGCACCAGTCCTTCACAGGGCGACACCACACTCACATATGCACTTACATCTATCGACACTTTTGAGTCACCAATCCACCTACTAACATGTGTTTGTAGACTGTGGGAGGAAACCAGAGCACCTGGAGGAAACCCACATGGACACATGGAGAACACACCAAACTCTTCACAGATAGTCATCCGGAGTGGGACTTGAACCCAAACCTCAAGGTCCCTTTATGGCCGTGCCGTCCCTTTATGGCAATAATATCATACATATTATTATTGCTATAGTTTTTGTAATTCTTATTATAATTTTCACTATCATTACTGTTGTTATGATGCCTTGGAAACCCTGTATTTCACACAGTCATGCTAATAAAGCTATACTGACCTGAATGGAGAGCTGCATCATTTTCTCTAAGGCCAGGACGTTCTCACAGCTCAGGTTAATGTGACCTCTACTGTCAAGACGAATCATATTTATGGGCATTTTCTTGGAATCTTTCACCTTCTCATCTCTGTTGTAGAAAAACCTTGTAGGAGTCCTTGATGTATTTCATTATTACATCATAACTTCAGTCTCTAGAGTGACTATTATATCTCCTTAGTCTTTAAACAGTGGCCTCTACGTTCAGCTAATGATCTACACAATGTGTTTACATTTCCTCCCAGCAAAAGGCCAGCCTTCATGAAGTTTAAATAATACATGTATTAACCTCACCTGTGTCCATTAATTAAAATATATTTTAAAATGCATGAAACATAATGCAAGAGAGAGGCCATGAACGTTTTGTTGGCTTAATTCACTATTAAATAAGCTGTTGCTGTATTAACTGCATTAGCTGTGCACAGCGTCTATTGCTAAGACCATCTGAAATAATGATTTAAAAAAATGTTCCATGAACAATATTTCATATTCTCATTACTTCATCAGAAATGGATCATATAGGACTTCTATATGATGCCTGATCTACCCTTACTTTCCACTACATCAGAAACTAGCATCTTGTACCTTCACTCAAGAGGCCCCTTTATGAGCCCCACCTTATAGATCCACTTTAGAGGTGTGCAATTACAAACTCTAGCCCATCTGTTGGTGCTGTTTGTCAACCATCCCTCTACCCAACCTTCATTGATCGGTTTCTGACCAGAGAACTGCTGTTGACCAGATATTATTTGCATGATATGCATCTTTTTAGCACAACTGTGATGGTGACATGTAAATGGCATGATGGGAAGATTGGCACTGAAGGTATGTTGTGGTTTGCACATATGTCAGTATCACTGCTCTATACATAGAACCCACACAGAGCTTGACAAGCCATGAAGTAGAATGCCTGGCCTTCTGGAGGGTTTTCCCAAAGCGAGTTACATTACAGGCTATCCTGGGTCAAGTGTCCATTTTAACTCCAGTACCCTACTGTCCGAGCCAAAGTAAACTAGACGTGAGAGAGGCAAGAGCCAGGACAGCACTTGTGTGAGGCAATGGGAGGCCAAAGGACCCCTTTATGGCTGTTTTTCTAGATCCATATCCTTTACCTTATATTACTTACCTTTAAAGAAAGCTTTTCCACCAGGGACTCATTTAGTATCCAGACCCTGTGTTAAGGCTATTGTGTTAACACACAGCTGGAACACTCTGACTGCTTCTGTCAACGGCCTCAGCTACAAAATGTGTTTGTGTCTGCGATTGCCGTCGAGTACGTATTTTTACAAAGCATTTAGCCCCTGGGTTCTGCCAGAAGACATCTCCTAACATTGCTCCAGTGAAATCTTACTCCATATCCTGGTAGCATGGAAATCCTGGAATCAAAAAGCGTAATTGAAAACACTAACCATCATTTGTTGATTGTATTTCTCTTCTACAGTCATATTTGGCTTAAATTATCATGACTGAAGTGCTACTACAAATGTATACCAAATGTATATCCACTCAAAGTTAAGCTAAACAAGTCATTCGCATTCTGAAATCAAGCAACGTTACACAAGAAAGGTCATCCAGATCTTAATCTTAAACTGAAACGTATGTTTCCGAACAAACAAAGAACAGTTCAAACGCTCACACCCATTTAAAACATCAGCGAGAGCTCTGTGCCAATCTTATGCCAGTGTTTAACTGTGGCAAATGCAATTTAGATGGCTCTCTTTGCAAGGATTGTTTACGCAGAAATCGGAGTTGGGATAAGCCACGCTATCAGGGTTGTGTTCGCAGCTCTCTGTTGTTCTTGGACACTCTCATTCAGAGGCCTCTCTTTATAGCTCTTCACCTTGTATACTTTGCATGTAAGAAGACCACATGGTCGAAAGCTAACACAGCAATGACCAGTGCCAAGCAATGCCAGGTGTAAATTCACAGCCACTGATGGTCTGGTAATAAACAATGTGGAGTGACATGGCGAGGCTTAGAGACTGTAATCTGAGAGGAGAAAGCCCTGCTAAATGTGTCCACGTTTTTTCTGTTGTGTTTTTCTTTTGAAATGACTTTACACTGTTTTTGACAGAAGTGCTGCCATCAGCATTCTCTGGGATTTCTGTTGTGCAAATTTAGGAAGTAGGCTTTGGGTAACTGTAACTGCTAGGTCTTCAGAAAATAGCGTTAAATAGTTATGAACATCGAACCTATAGAGTTGCCAGCCCTATGAAAACGTTATTAGATAAAGCGATTGGATCTTAGATTGGGCCCATTATAATTTGCAAAGTTTTTGTAAACAAGGTAATACCATAGTTATACTACATGACTTTCAGAGGAACCTGTCCGCTGTATCTTTCACTCTACACAACGTATATCTTCAGGACTGATCAGTGTCACAGGTCACAAATTACACACAACTTTCACTAGGAGAAACCCCCAGCAACTCTAGATGGTGTTAAAAAAATGTTGTCATAAAAACACACACAAGAAATAATATATGTAAGACACATACACATACCCAGAAACAATAATACACATCCTTTGCGATGATTTGCAGTGAGAACACACATAAAAAACAGTGAAAACTACTGAATAAAGACATGTGAACTGTCTGAATAAAGACATGTGAGCAGCAGGGATTGTTTGTTCTTAAGAGAAAGTTGCAGGTAAAAAAAAAAACTACTTTTGCAATGAAACTTTTTGTGCTTGAAGTGTAACTTTTCCAAGTTACAGCTTATTGTGGTTTACCTTTATTCAAATAATAATAATAAAAATAACATAAAAGTAAAAATTAAGAAAAGATAAAACAGGGCATTAATGGTATTTTTACTTACCTTTCATTCCTTTTTTTTCATTGGCCCACTTATCAATCTGGCTTCGGTAATCATCAGTGTGTGGGGACCAATACTTTGATGTAATTATTTTAATGTGGAAAAAGGCTGATTCATGTTATTTAAATGAGACGATCTAGGCATAGCAGTACTTGCCCATATATGACGCTATGTGGCCTCAAACACATCAGTACTTGAGGCAGAGGACCAAGCAGCTAAATTTCACAAGTTGGGAATGAGAATGTGTTGCTCAAGGATTTTTTAAATTATTATTATTTTATTTGTTTCTTTTTACTGGACTGACATTCAGGCTTCCAAAGAATCATCAGTGAATATGGATTGATATTTGGACTAAATTATTTTCATTAGGAAAAAGGCTGATTCACATTATTTAAATGACTGGTTGGTCGTGATCGACACTGGTTCAAGAGGCTTTGTCATTTAATTTATATACCAGTTCACAGTGAAATGGAGCAATATTCTTGTAGAACATAACGAGTGCAGACAGTACAGTGTAAAAATGACAAAGGACTTAAATAAATACAGAACAGGAGTTGTAGGCACAACACAGGTCACGTAGTCCTCTTTCCTCTGCTTTCATCTCAGCCTGTGTCTTGGGTTCTCATTGGCTAACTTATCTCTGTAGTCACTGCCAGTCACAAAACCTTTCGCACTAGCAGAATTAGAGTCACTGACAGATCTAGACATCAGACCTGCTAGATTTTTGTCAGGTATTGTTCAGGCATCAGCCATCATTACTCTCAGCAGTCCAGACATAGTATAGATTTGGCTTCCGAGCTGAGTGTTTGTTTGGAGATCTTCAAAAACAGTCGAGGACTAGAAAATCAGGCTTAAGATTGTGTAGTGTGAACTGGAATAATGTGGCTATTCCCAAAGCTTCCCAAAGTGTGCATAACTGTGTCTTACTCCTCATCAGGATCATGTGTTTTGTTTCCTCACATTTCTATGGATACTATTCTTAATGCCTTTAGCCCTCCACAGACAGAGGAGTAAAATGGACTGCTAGCTAACCTCCAGACAGTTGGCACGTGAGAAAGGGGGCGGGTGAAAAGCATGGGACAGGGAGAGGTGGGGTGCAGAAGCCTGTTGAATGATCCTGCTTTTTCTTGGCTGTGGGGATCAAAAACCAAAAGAGTGTCTAGGGGTTGGCAGGGGGCTCAGAGGTGCCAGGTTGCTGGGACAACAAATCAAAGCCAGCATGGCGGCTTGGTTTGTCTCTCTCCTTGTCCCTCAGCTTGGCTGAGCAAGCAGCTACCTCACCTCCCGCCTTGGCTGCCTTGTTATAACAGATGATGTTGACAGAGTGGCCGGCGCCACTTCGAAATGGTACACCGCGTATCTGCGGGGAAAGGTAGAGGGGTTTTGAGTTATGACAGAATGTGTTTGGCTTGGGCCTGAGCCTCTTCGGTACGGTGGATTTAGCAAGCGACGTGTGATAGTGGGAAAGGGTCCCTTTGTTATTCTTCTCCCCTGTAAGAGACGCCAAAGCCACTGGTGGCTAATGGAGTCGGATGCTGTGTGTGGGGGTCATGCTATAGGATCAAGTTTATGATAAGGTCTAAAACACACAAGGGCTTAGAAGGAGAAAGAAATGTGAGATGTTCCTGGGAGGACATTATACACTTTATCTCATAGTCAGCATATGATCTTTATTTGTCCTTAGATCAATTGCCCAAATTGAGGACCATGATTGAAGGCAAATCTTTTTGTACCCATAATGTTATAGTTGAATAAGGTCCAAGTGAATTAATTACTGCAAAAAACAAAAACCACAAGATAAATCAGGATTTGTTTGGGCACCATTTAGGGGACTGATATTCTGGTTTCACAGCACAGACAGCATAAACAGAAGGGAAAGATGGATATATCTGTCTCATACACAACTCCTTTGCCTTCTCTGGAGAGAGTCTCACAACAATCAGAAGCACAGAGGTCCACTACTTCTTTGCATCAGAGAGGTAAAGGATCACAGTGTTGCACATTGAGGTATAAAAGACAATTATCCACTGTTATCCATATTAGCATTTTCATTATAGGATCTAATGGAATACTTTTAGCACATCAGACTCAAATGCATTTCTCTGCTCTTGTAACAGAATCTGTGTGAGTTATTCATACACAGATCATGTACAAGCATCCCTCACACATTTACAGGTATATAACATAATCCCACTATCCCTGTGCTCTGACAGTGCAACAGATTCATGGAGGATAATGGCTTATCATGGCTGCTTGCCTAAATTATTTATCTGGTTTGGTTTAATGTTTAATAACATAGTTATCCTCTCCTTCTGGAGAAGAGAATGTAATGTACATTTAGGGAACATAACTGGACTGTAACACCACTTCTGTACCTTTAAAGGTACATTTACATTGTTTATACCTTTAGTGACCAATAATGTACCTCTACCATACCATGTCTCTGAGAGTGTAGGGCACAGTGTAGGTCACACATTGCCTGTGTGAAGTATTATTAGTTTTATTATCTGTGATGTGCACTATGTAGAGATAAACAGGTCAGGGATCCGTACTTGTATTTTTTTCATTTTAGATGAGTTGTGTGTTTGAGTAATGATCCTAATGTGATGGCTACTCTAAACAGTGATGTCAGCTGCAACCCATAGATTAAGGACATTGCAAATAAGGTAGGATACCGTTAGGTACAAAAGTTGTAACATTACTCCATGCATAAGATACAAGGCAGCTCTTCTTTGTCTCTTCAACTTCCTTTGACTAAACGTAGAGATGGAGTTCCATAGCGACCAATCACATCAAACGCAAGCCCTGACAGTAATGGGGCAGCTATTTCCCTTCACTCAAAGAGGGCATATTTTAAGCAACAATTATGGCTGCAAACAAGCCGCCACACAGGGAGGCGCCTTGACTTCATGCCAGGACTGTCCTTTCTATCTGGAAAGTTCACTTTGGGCCTGGAGCTCGACTGAGCCATCACAGAGTGGTCGGAAAAGGGAAACTATTACTGTTGTTTTCTTTCTGTGAGATGAAAGCAATGAAGGCGGAAGTTGTCATCATAAATTCTTTGTTTTGTAGGTGTTTCTCGAGTGCTTGGGACCAAGCCGGGCCTTTAATCTTGGGCAGAAGGAACTTTCATTTCTCTTGTTGTTTTTTTGACATGCAGAGAGTTCTGAAGTATCAACAAGTATCTGAAAAAAAGAACAACACTCAGAGGAGCGCCTGATTAAACAGAACAGGAAATAATAAAATGCACATGGACGAGCGTGGTGTGCTAAACTCTTGGCTGATTCCTCGCCTTGTTCCCCCTCTTGTTCTTTAGCAATGAGATCAGGGTCATAGAAAAACACTCAACACAAAGAGGGCGTTCTGTGTTTCCTACCACTATACATTTTCACAGCCTGTAATTATACAATATTTCAGATTTTGAAAGCATAGTGTGAACAAACAGATGCTATTTGAGTAACATTTCCTAGGGATATGCTATTCGTAAAGTTTTATAAATACATGTAAAAAGCACTACGCTGTCATACGCTGTGCATTTTGAAGCCAGGCATGAAATGTTACATGCAAAACAATGTGTGGTCAACAATATTACTTTTGTTCATAACATCACACAGAGGACAATGTTGTTAATAGTCATGAAAGGTTTGTAACGTTATGCTGAATTATGAAACCACATACAGTCTTTTATTATAAAGTATTACGCATGTACTTGTCACAATATTTAAGCGACTCTACAGGCTAATGCCAGGCATTATGACACATAGGAACATACTGTAGAAGCATTAGGAACACAGTATTTGCAGTTTTTACTAAGCTACTCCCATATATTTAATGGCAGTGTAAATAAGAACTTACATTTTTCCAACTACTTGATTTACACTTGAGTGGTTTTAAAAATGCAGTCATCCACACAATGTCTAATTTAGATCATGTCTTCTGTCTGAATCCAGTGAGTCAGGTGTGGTTTGCTAAAAAGCAGGAACTTTGAAATTACAGTTTGAATTATAGTCTAACCTTGTTTGCCCTTGGAGGCGCGATCTCAGACATGATGCACATAGATTCACACAGATTCAAAAGGCTTATAAACTGTGGTGAAATAACCCCACCCTGCATCCCAACCAAAACCTCATCCTTTTCTCTTCATGTCTACATCAAAACCTTTGTTCAGAACCAGGAAAACTAGTGTGGCCAGAAAAGTATGTGTCTTTTTTTTTTTTTTTTTGGATCTATGAGTTAACAGTAGCATTTAACCATCATGGTTGTCTTACAGATAGACACATTTCTGGAAACCCTACAAGATCTCGATAATTAATTTCCCAAAGATGAGTAGCTGGAAGTCTTTAGTTTGTCAAAAGAGACCCCGGTCCTGTTTGAACTGAAGACAAAAGACTTGTTGTGTACAGTGTCATGGACTGAAGCTTTGCAAAGATCAGAATCACAAGTCTGCCCAATTTGGCCAGAGCGACACTGTCTTCTGAGAATGAATTTTGTGTACATGCTGTCAGTATACAGCAACTGATACTGCCTACTCTACCAGTTAAGATGCAGACGAATCAGGCTCATGCCAGAATCTTCCAGCGTAGGTGTGTTGTCATTGATGACCAGCACTGAATACAAAATCCACAAGACAAATCAAGATTGTGATAATGATAATCCTATAAGAGACATAATGGATTAGGTAGGATGCCATTATGTATTCACCTTATTCTGCCACTCCCACTTTCAATAATTTGTTTCTTCCACCTTTTTGTTAGAGGTTCTGATAACTTGGTAAAGTACAAGTGGTGAATAGCATCAATATTAGAAAAGTGTCACATTTAAAGTGGAAATATATTTTTGAATATGACAATTGAGAATAAGAAGCAAATGTATTCCACCTAAAATTACATTTAAGGTGAAAGGGGAAAAATCTCTAATGAACATATATATATATATATATATATAATGTATATAATGGAATCATCCACCATTTAATAGAAGTTCTAACAGAATGTAAAAAAGAAGACCCTTCCCATGGTATAATGGAAATAGAAGGTGCACCAAAATTTTATGCATAAATATATTTGTATATTTATCAGAAGTGAGAAACTGCAACATAACATGAGATGTTTTATGAAGCCTTACTGATGAAGTTCCATGCAACAAATCAAACTGAATCGACTATTCTCAAAAAAATTGTAAACACAGTAAAAACTATCATTTAACACAATATATGACACTATATATATTCCTATTTAGCTGTCTCCAGAAGTGTCCACAGTATTCTACAGATACTGTGACATAACTGTGTCCCCAGCTGAGGTTACCAAGGCCGTGTCATGACCCCAACCTCCTGAACTGCTGAAGAAGGGGCTCGTCAAAGGCAGGCCTCTAATCAGTCCTGATACATCCATTAGGGGGTCTAAAGCTCTATTGTGTGGTTGCTGAAGTTGGACATTGTGGCCAGTGAGGTGACATGACCAGACCAGTGTGGTGGAGGTGTGAGAGAAGTGCTGAACCCTGAGGTAAGGGACTGGGGTCAGTTGGTGTTGGCCCATGACAGATCACATTAGATCACTCATGGCTGTCGAGCTGATAAAATGGGAAAAGTCGACAGGTAGTGAAAGTGTAGGGGGTGTATCTGTGTAAGTCTGATCTACAGGACTCATACATGAGCATGGGTTGTGTTATACGGGGTGTAAAATATTGGATGTAAAATTTATGCCTCTTTCTTCATGAGCAACTATTTGATATAACTCTTTTATACTCTTTGACAATGGAAAATAATGCATCCATGGTGGTCTGATTAGACAGTGGGTTTGACTGCTAGACAGTTCTATGACTCACTCAAAAACACTTTTGCCCAGTTGACTGACTTTGAGGCAGGGAGCAGTGATATCATGAACAAGAAACCTGGACTGCTATGGAATGGAGCCATATTACCATTAGAGACAAATCCAGGTTCTGTTTGGAATCTGATGATGGTCAAGTTCAAGTACTAAAGCCTAGTGGTCAGTGCTCTATCCTGCCTTTGCTGTGGAGTGACCTTCTGGTGTGATGATCTGGGGAGCCATTCTGTATGATACTCTGTCTCCATTGGTAGTGATAGGAGAGACACTACTGGGGCTACATGAGTTCCTCTCATGGCAGGGCTTCCAACTGGCATTTTTCAGCATGATAATGATTGCCCAAACTCTGCAAAAATGTCATGGCCAGATTGCAACACTTCCTTGGCCTTGGTTTTCCAGATTTATCGCCAACTCAGTATCTATGGAACCAGTTAGGATACCAGGTTAAGCAACCTAAGAGTGTGCAGGATCTACAGTCCCAGCTTCAACACCTGTGGGCAAATGTGCTGCAGGATACCACATGGAACCTGTACACCTCCACGCCCAACCATAATCTCATTTTGCATCCAGGCTAGAAGTGGTCTAACATGGCACTGTGGCTCTCTTCAAATGTACAGTTTTCACCAATAAATTAATCCTTTCTGTCTAATATTATCACATACATATATCATTATTACATTCCACATGCAGTTTCACTTGATTCCAACCTCTCCTTTTTGTAGCATTGTTTTATTTTTATTTATTTTTGATTAAGGAGTGTATTTCTGTTTTTAACCTTTCTGCTTTGATTGTTCTCATTGTTCAATATAAAAACTTGCTTCTCCAAAGGTAAGGTTTTGTGCTGTGTGTTTCAGTGCAGTTATTTACACAGAGAACTTCCTGTTTTCAGCAAAACCACACCTGGGAACACACAACCTGCTGTCACCCACTTTTACACGCGGTCACTGTGGGGCAATGTCCTGTTGAGTTAAGAGCTCTTGCAGTGCCTTGTCTCAATTTAAAACAACAAGCTTGTGTGAGACAAGGTGATCAGGCAAACATGCATTCTCACAAACATGTATTCAGCTGTGTCCAGTGATTCAGGATCAAGACTGGAGTCAGAATCTTCATTTGAACTGATAAACGAGGCCATAAATTTGGCCTTTGTCTTCATTAGAGCCCTGTATTTGCTAATGATGCTGCCTAACAGGGTTGTAATATAGGAAATGTAAATATCCACCAAAACATAACACTATAATGTAATTTTATTTGAAATATCACAATTCAATTCTATAAAAGCATGTTTGACATTTGTGTTTTGCACAGCCATGTAGCCCCAGGTCCCATCAAGTGAATCAGGCACCCGTGCACAAAGATGGATGTGTTTAGGTAGTTCATTACAATTAGGATCTCTCTGAAATGCTCCTTTTTTCCTAATCACCACACACAAAAAGACTGTTTTCTGCCAAACAGATGACTCCAGTGAAATGTGAAGTGAATAGAGCTGCCTGTGTGTGTGTGTGTGTGTGTGTGTGTGTGTGTTATCTAAATCTGCAACTTCCACAAGGACGCTCTCTCTTTCTGCTTAACTTTGGGTACATAAAGTACATTGTCTGGACGGTGCATTTGATATGCCGAGCAGATAAACCAAGGCCCTTCAATCATACATCAAAATAAGTGATGTACAGTAAAATGTATTTAAATGCTTGTGCTTATTAGCATGCTTTAAAATCCACAGTGAACTACAGAAGCAGACTCTTTTGTCAATAAATCATGTGAGATCATATAGAAAAACCTTGGTGGGTCATTTTTCCCCCTAAAACCTTTAAATAATGCACATGTTCAACTGAAAAGATCTATAGTCTAGAAAGAAATGTTTAAAGTCATTAAAAAATTGGAATATATTTCTAAGAGTTAAAACAATAGTAAATCAAAGGTGCACAAAATCCTCCATCCTGGATATTACTGGCTGATGGCCAAGCACATGACTGACCAAGTGACTTTTTTAAAAAAAGTGACTCCAGTCTCAACAGTGGCCACTATGTGGAACAGGAAGAAGTTTTCAGAGGTCAGCGATAGCTGCAGACTTTTTTTCAAGTCTTAAATACCATGGAAGAACCACTTTGGTTTCCAAATAACCTTGAAATGGAGAGTTGCATTTCTTTTATTACTATTTTTGCACATTGTATTTTTAATATATCTAAGGTAAAGTTTGTAAATTGGTGTTTGCTTGAAAGTATGGTTCTAGAAACAATGAGAAGACACAGCTTAATTTATAGCTAATTTGTAATCACTACAGGAGAACTCCTGTCCACTGGGAGCACTGTGGTTGTAGAGTGACGCATGTCTGTCATGTGCTCAGAGAAGAATGAAAGATGAAGCAGTGTAAATTTTTATTTTAGAATGCTATTTTAGCTCTGTTCTGACCTTTTAGAAAATGTGGTTAAGTTTAGGGTTAGAGTTAGGGTTAGGGCTAGAATTAGGATTGCTGGAATGCACATGTCAAAAAGTAACTTTTATATCCACAAATTGTGAACTACACTTAGAACTCATTTTATGAATCGTGGGAATGGTACTTTTGTGAAATATGTACAATTTCTTGTTGAGATGACACTCATGGAAGTTTCTTGAAACCACATGCTCATTGCTCATGTTTAGAACAGCAGGTTTTTCAAAGTACCATCCATTGAAATATTGAACCAAATATGGTTCCTCCATAAAAACTTTAAGAAAACTTCAGTTTTAGATCACAACTATAATCTTAGGTATCAGTTAGGTAATTATACTTTCCTCTTTGGCCTTTAAATCTTTTTGACAAAAATGAGCCAACAACCCCCTCAAAAATACTTTTAACTACCAACTCTAAACTGAAACTTAGACTCGTGATGAGATATTTATGACCTGGGAACTACTTGTACCCAGCGAGTGTTTCAAAAACAGATCTAATGCAGCAGTGGAAGCAACGTCCTCTGATGAATCATCTTGTTCTCTTTTGTTCTCCATGTGATTGTCCTTAGCTTTTGAGAAAACAAGGGGAAACGCTTCACTTCTTGATAAATGGTCAGAATTCCCACATGGACTTCAGGCTTGGAGTCAACCTGCACTGTTTTCCTGAATAAAGCATATCTGATTCAGCTGAGGGAGGAACTGAGCATTGGCTGCCGGTGTGACTCAGGTGCTGTGAAAACAAAACTGTGAAATGCAGATATGACTCTAGGAAACACAGGGTTAAATTCATAACAAAAATATGAATGAGAGCAATATGAGGTTCAGAGCATCTGGGCAGACAAAAATAACCATGAGAAGAACTGCCTAAAACTGATGTGGACTGTCCTCTAAGGATTTAGCTACACAAAAGGTCCAAATATTTGTAGTCACCTATTAAAATGAGTGATTATAATGACTTTGATGAGAAGCCTGATGTTCTGCCGTGCACATACTACTTGTATAATCTCTAAAGAACAGCATGAAATGAAATGGGACACATACAAGTCTAAGGTCATAATTGTCACTCAGTGCCAAGTGTTGGCTAGAGGGGAATCCATGGGTTGCAGGTCACATCACTGCATCCCAAATAGAACCATAAACCCTACACAGTGCACATCACTGATATTTAAACCAATAATACTGAACCTAGAATGTAATTAGACACTAAATTGACAAAGAAACATAAAACTTATAACTGACTAAATATTATTTTCAACCTACCACACACAGTGTGAATGCAGAAATCTTTATTTTATTTAAAATGTATTCTAAATTTATGAAAGACATTGTGCTCTACAGAGGGTGTAGGGAGTCATTTGGGATTAGGCCTCTGCTTCGATGCAGCATGGAAACATCTCTCACTGATCACTCACACTTTCAAACAAGGAGAAATACTTAAATAAAATTTAAACCTATAATGAATATGCTAATATGGCTAACAGAAGATACAGTCTTTTCTCCTCATTATGCGAGACAGTGGGATTCTTTATCCACCTGACGCAATTAGCATTGCATTCTGAAACCAGACTGTCCCAATTATGGTGCCCATGCCAATAAATAAATAAATAAATAAATAAATAAATAAATAAAAATCATGTGACTGCAACACATGGAAAAAGACTCTAAGCATTGGGCTGAGTCACTGCAGCTTTGAGAATGATGAACCACCAATAATACCTGCTCTGTTGTGGTCTTGTGCGAGTCTTGCCCATACAAGAACAGGGTGAGCAGGGATTAACAAAGTATGTATTGCAACAGATGGATTGCAGTTTGTATCTGTAGAATTACAAAGTTCTCTTACATGGTCAATGGAGCTGATAAAATAGACAATAAGCATTTTAATGTTATGGCTGATTGGTGTAAAATACGAAGGGGGAAAACTTTCACGTAATGCCATCCTGGCACCTTATGCACAAAGCTGGGACCCATGGGAAGTGACTGATCACTAATCAGAACGCACACTCACAACCAGCCAATTAGCAGAGTGTAGTAATTCAACAGTGTCCACTTCTGAATAAAACATCTGAGTGGGCATAAATCGTTCTGCTTTAGAAATGCAAAATCCAGTCATAATGCCCAGCAAAATAAACGTGGTGATAATACAAATAATTCTTAACATTTGCTTATGCAAATACACAAAGCTGCAGAGGTAGCATCCTTATATCTGTTTGTCTGTGATTTGGGTTGTTTACACCATCAGCGGTGTGTAGTGTCGAAGGAGAGAATACAAGTTAGAATATGATTCTTTCATTTAATCCCACTCCATTAGGCCACATATCCAAAAACACCTTTTCTAGATTGGTTTACAGCGCATTAAGGTGTCCCCAATGTAGACACAAACAGTCAGCTGCATACTCAGAGTTTATAATCTCCATAGAAATGCATCACCAGAAGAACAGAAGTCATGTGTAAGGTCTACATGAGTAATGTCAACCTTAAGGAATATAAACTTTCGAAAAAGGCCAGCAAATAAGTCAGTAAATAACTTGTGGGCTGCTACTCATACCTACCAAAAGTGGTCCAAAAAGAGGGTGGGCAACCAATGAACTGTTCACAAGGTCATGGGTGAAAGGGGACTAACAAAGCCAGCAGAGTAGTAGATGGACTGCAGTCTTTAATTGTAAAACTATGAAGTGCAATTCAATGGTCAGTGGAGCAGATAACATAGACAGTGACTGTACAGAACATGTATGGTTTTTTAATGGCTGGTCTATAAAATAAAAAATGAATAAATAAGTGACCATGTAATAAATGATCAGTAATGATTCAGTAAAATACTGTCACTAATCACTAATCATTGACTCACTAATAAATATTAAATAGTACTAAATGATTCAGTGGTTAATGATATGAAAAAAAAATGATTCAGCAAAGTAAATAACTGACTTGATAATAAATGACTCAGTAATAAGGACTCAGTAATAATGAACTTAATAATAAATGACTCTTAGAAATGAATGACTCAGTAATTAATGACTCAGTAATAAATCATTTGATAATAATAACTGATTCAGTAATAAAAGACTCAGCAATTAGTGACTCAGTAAAACTTTATCTCAGTTATAAGTCACTCAGCAATATTAACTCAGAAATACATGACTCAGTAACAAAATACTCAGTAAAGATTAATTCAATAATAAATAATTTGGTAATAATAATTGATTCATTAATAAAAGACTCAGTATTCATTTACTCAGAAATAAGTGACTCTTTAATGAAATACTCAGTAACGATTAACTCAGTAATAAATTCCACACTAATAAGTGACTCAGTAAATAATGAATTAATAATAAATGCCTCTGAAATAAATTATTCTGTAATAAAAGGCATGTTACTCTTCATGCTTCTGCCCCACTTTAAAGCCCCGGTCATTTGGGGGGCTGAGTGAATGAATAAGAGAGTGAGGTGAGATGGAGGAAGTTCCCTGATTTAAACTGTGGTAAAGGTGACCGGTCGACATGAGCACTGACAGCTTTATGGGCTGCGGGCCTGAGAGCCAGGGGCAGGAACTCAGAGTCTGGCTCAACTCCCAGACTCACACAGGTACTAACTGAAACAATCTGGACACACAGCAGCCCACCTCAGACCTGCCTGTTCTCCCTGTCCCACACTGACCTGCAACCAGCACCCAGCCTCACCGCAATTACATTCGCATTTTTATGTGTTGTTCTGACACAATCAGAACCTCTCTCCTGAGTGTCAACCAAGGAAGGTCAGACCTCTCCAGAGCAGAGTGGTCAGTAAATGCCCTAGACGCATCGAACGATGGTGTGTTTTTCTATCTCACCCACCATGCGTCTGTCCAGCAGCTCAAAACCCACACCCTGGCATGGTTTCATCAGCAACGTCCACCTCTGGGGACACTCTGTGGCATGAGGTAAGAGGGCTGACCACAGCTGCAGCCAGTTCAATCTTTAGTTAATGGAAACCTGGAGACTTTGAGTGGTGTCTTTAACCAAATAAAACATACTTGTCATGGTCATGGGGTAGGATGTGTGGTATGGCCTGGCCTTGGGAGAATTATATCATAAAGCATATAGAGCTGGCCTAGTAGACCACAGTAGACTGACCAAGGGCCTAGTAGACCACAGTAGACTGACCAAGGGCACCATCACAGACTTTGAATGGACTAAACACTGAGAGTATTCCAGAACAAAGAAGCCCTTGTTGGTCTTATCTGGAGAAACTGAGTGATCTGGGGTTATCATTTATACTTACTCCTAATTGGTTAACTTCCACAGCCAGAGGGCAGCTCCTATACATCAAAGACACACTGATCTTTTCACCTAGAGCTTGCAAAATGGCCCTGCGCCTTCTTGGATTGAGCTGATCCATAGCAGTGGGTTTTTGATTAAGGTGTTTTCAGCCTTGAAATTGTGTTTGTGCTTTGGTTTTACATTGCCATGGAATTCCTATGTCCTGTCTCTGTCAAATACCTGGGCTTTGTTTCTTTGTTTTCTCATACTTGACTCTGATTGGTTTATCAAGGTGTGTGCACTGTAAAAAATGTATTGTAAATTTTACAGTAAAATACTGGCAGTTCCCAGACATTTACCATATTTTTACAGGAACACTACTGTATTTCGAATTTACAGCATATTACTGTAATTGAATAATACAATAATTTACTGTAAATACTGCGATTTACAGTAAAATACCAGCAGCAGAGTTCCCAGACATTTACTGTATTTTTACAGGTACACTACTGTATTTCAAATTTACAGCATATTACTGAAATTGAGTAATACAATAATTTACTGTAAATACTGTGATTTACAATAGTATACTGTAGCAGACTTGTAAATTTACAGCAATTTTTTTATATAGTGTGTGATTGAATGAACTAATTCATAAAAAAACAAATTAACAAAAAATAAATAAATTGAGGAACAATGCACCCACTGTTTCTGTAACCATTTTTAACAAGTTAAATCAGCAATAAACATCACATAATTCATAGATAATGTTAATTTTACTCCCTTTAGAAGTAAATGCTGTTTTTGTTTTCTTTGCGTTCAGAAGCTCTACATCTTTTAAGGTGGAATGGTCTGTTTGAGAGGTAAATTGACTGTCGAAGTTTAACCTGTCTGTAAGGTTGTATTCACTGTTTAAATGATCACAGAAGCTCATGTGTTACTCAAGCTATTCAGTATTGTAGCACTTTCAGTCTGGGTTTACTTTCTTGCAGTTAGTGTTCCCTTGAATTTATAGTCAGTTCCTCCTACAGCAAAAATAGGTCAATATTACCCTCCAGGTTTGGCGCAGGAATAGAGCATCTTGGTTCATGCTTTACAATGTTTGGAGGTCTCTTCTACATTTAAAGATCTACAATATGCCATTCTTCTGTCAGCAGACAGAGAGAAAGCCTAGCATACCGGACCGAGACACTGTTTTTTTAATTATTTAATTTTATAAACCCATTTACACACACGGGGCTTTGTAAACACATGAGATCAATGATAAATCTAAAACACAAGAATGACCACAACATCCTAGGAACCTGGCGAAAGGGTCGTTTAGCTTCAGAATGGACAGACCTCCATTTTGAAGGACATGTGTTGCCAATGCTTCACGCTACCTCCACAGACACGAGTAGAGAAAAAAAGCATAGCTTTGGGACAGACATGATGTCTTTTCCTTTCCCTTCTCCTCATGCCCTCCTCCACTCTGAGCAATGGCTTATTCATTAGGGAGATGGATGCCTGAAATCCTAATATGCCATGGTCTCCTATGAACAATGTTCTGTTGTGTGAGCCCACCGTCTTCATTTCCATGGCGAACAGTGCGAGAGTCAAAAGATCCATTGCAGATGCAGACTGCTATGCTGCAAATCCAGAATTCATCTGGAAAACTGGAACTAAACCTCACTCTTAAAAAAAATACAAATAAAAATAGATAATTAAGTAAAAACCTTGTATTTGCAATTTTTTTTTTTGCTGTTTACTTATGGACCTTTTCCACTCTGTGGTAACTACTTGACTCAGCTTGGATCTAATCTGATTCTTTCTTTCTCTTTTAGTCTCTGCTTGCTCATGGTTTGCTGCTTTAAGCAGAACACCATATTGACTGTTGAATAATGGTTGTGGATGGAGAGACTGACCATTTCTGGACAATGTTACAAAGCTTTTCTTCACTCTTCCATGTCCACAATTTTCTTAACCTCTCTCAATGCGCTAAATATAAACTGTGAATTATGGTTAAAAATTATGTTCTAAACTAAGTTAGGCCTCTTGGAAATATGATTATGTTCTTGAAGTCATGGCAGGACTTCAGAAAGATCCTGTGTGTGGCTCATGCCAAAGATTAAGAGCTCAGTAAAAAATCTCGTGCTAAAATGGTCATTTTTTTTGTGAAGGAATACTGGGTGACTTTGTGTAGTAACAGTCCACCTTATGGAATTTCAACTCAGGGAATTTGCACTTTTACACTTGCCTTTTATTTAGTCACACTTTATTTAATATATGTCTGATTCTTAGACTAGAACACTGGACCAGTTCCTCAGAATAGCCAGAAGTCTAGATCATCAAGACTGGTTCCTTCACACTGTTAGACCAGTTTCACCCTGTTCTTCAATGGCCAGGACTCACTTAGGACCGCCTCTGAACAGGTAATAGTGTGTCTGATACAAGTGGATCAGTCACAGCAGTAACTGCTGGAGTTTTTAAAGACACTGTCCACTTATTTTCCACACTTTTAATCACACCTACCTTGTTGGTCCACCTTATAGATGTAAAGTCAGAGACAGTAGCTCATCTGTCGCTTCAGTTTTTGTTGGTCCGTCCTCTAGTCTTGCATCAGTGGACACAGGATGCTGTCGGCTGGATGTTTTTGGTCGGTGGACTATTCTCAGTCCAGCAGTGACACTGAGGGGTTTCAAAACTCTAGCAGCACTGCTGTGTCTGATCCATTCATACCAGCACAATACCCATAAACACACCACAGCACTCTTAGAGTGGAGATGATCCTTAATCTGTCATGCCTCGGATTTCACGTGACATCACATGTTTCACGTGATATTCATTTTATTTTTTCACATTGAAAGAACACACCCTGGATATGGTGGCGATTTATGATACCACTTTAAAGTAAGACTACATTTATAAATGCATATAAATGACTTAAAAAACCTGTTTACTACATGGTTATAATTTATGTTGTAAACACCTTAAAAGTCCTTAAGAATCATTTGTAACACAGAGCATGGGCAACAATGACCTCTTTAGTCTAATACTGAAAGTGTCAGAGAACTTACTGAAAATATCAAGCTAAAGAATAAGCTCAGACCTGAGAATGTGAATTTAGTCATTTCACATGTTACGGTGTACCACATGATCTTTAATTTACAAGGAGACATTCTGTTACCCATTCTGGATATTTTTTTAAACCTGGTGGTTAAATGGTTAATCTTTTTAACAAATATGTAATGAAGCTGACAGGATTAATGTCAACGGATGGGGAAGACAAAGTAAGATCAGTATCCGGCAAGATCTGTAGATGGATGTGAATTAACTATCTGGCAAACAACAGGACACTGTTGCCCTTTCTGTCTATGCTATGTTTATTAATGACTTTAATGCATTAACAGCATATTTAATAACCATTAATAAGCATGTTCTAAATAATTTATAAACTTTTATATTAGTCTTAATCTAAAGTGGTACCCAATTTATTTATTTATTTTTTATTAAAAATGACTGTAAATAGTAACCTTCAATATTAAATGAGCCAATGACTCCCCAAATGTTGTTTTGTTATTGAATGTTATGTTGTTTTGTATCCTGTAGCTTTAAGGCTGGGAATATTCACAAGGACAATTCATTCCACTCAGATCCATTCCGTGCCTGGAGTCCATGCTGGGAGACAGTCAAACATTTACGCATCTGTTCCCTAAGAATGGCATGGAGGGTAAGGCTATGAGCAGTCATTCAGTATTCCAAGACATCCACACACACACACACACACACACACACTATGACCAACAAAATAGTGGACACCCTTCATTAACAGTGGTCTGTGGAGCACTGGAACTGTGTTTTATGATGGGCTAGAGCTTAGTTTCCTGTTTGGATGAGTTGCAGTACTCAAACTATAGTCAGTACACAATTTCATTCATGTTACCAAGGCTGAATGCAACCAAATCCTCACAGCAATGTTCAAACATCTAGTGTAAAACCTATCAGAAGCGTATGGATTATTACTGCAATGGGCCAAATGGACAGACAGACATAAATGACTCTATTTACCGTACACACTCATTCACTAACTACCACAAACTCACTTACTTCAGTCACACACAAACACACACACACACACACACACACACACACACACACACACACACACACACACACACACACACACACACACACACAGAAAAACACATGTACAACACCCCCCTCCCAGGAACCAGGGGGCAACTACTCATCACAGGAATTCTTGGGGAATTTCTGCATTACCTCGCAGGCAAATAAAATTAGCGGCGATTGTGGCGACAGAGTGTCCTTTGTGGCCAACACACAATGTGGTGCTTCATGGCTTTCCTCCTGCTGCTTCTGCTGGAAAGTCCTGCCTTCTCAGGCCTGGAGGGATGCTCCCGTCTCTCCCGAGGACATGGTGGGATGCTGTCCAAACAGCAACAATTTAGTCGATTACAAGGAACAGGCCCGTTACTACAAATATGAGAACTGGTACTCAGTCACCTGATGCTCATGTTGTTGTTGTTGATGTTGTTGCTCCCATTGGTAAGAGCTGGCGTAGGGGGGCTGTCATTTTTCACAGAGGGTTCAGAGAGAAGTTCAGGGAGATGTTCAAAAAGCATGACCAATGTTGCAGAGAGATGAAAGAATCACAGGACAAGCTCAATCTGTTCCAGGGTTCCTCTTCCTCAAGAAGGAAACAATACCAAAGCACAGCAGCATTACAAGGGGTATCACTACGTCTTAATAGGTATTTTTGCTTCTGATTATTATTTATTAAGCTATAGCTACAGCTAAAAGTATTCAATTTAGCAATTACGTGGCTGAATAAGCATTTTCCAGAGCTGTTGCCACTCTTCTATTAAGTCTGGCCAAGATAGTCATGGGTTATTAACTGGTTTAAGTTCATTTCTAATGAGATGCAATGCATCTAAGTATACATTTCAGTACAGACTTTAATAATTAATGTACTATGAGTTAAGGCTAAAATGTGCCATGAAAGATGATTATTTCACTACAGTACATGCTTAATAATAGTAGATTTTATTAATTACTAGATTTAGGAGCTGACTTGTTAAGGCTTAAACATGAATGTAAAATTTTTGTATAGAAGACTGGGAGCTATAAAATACAACAGTGACAAAAATGCTATATTCACTGTAATTACTATATAATAAATTTGTAATTTACATGTTTGTATAATTTAATAAAACTTAATAAATGTGTGCTTAAATATATTGCGTAAAACATGATGATAAATATTGTCTGATTAAATTTATTTGTGAATAATTCACATTTGTTACAGCTAAGTAAAGTAGTAATAAAGAGCCATTTCATTCGTAGGTTCTCGAGCTGACTTGTTAATGCTTAATAAGATGTAATAAGGGCATATTTAAAATGCGTAATTGTCAGTGTAATTAAAACAAATAACCGTGATTGAAATATTAAATATTCTGTAAATATTGCATAATAATTTAGCAATAAGCAAGCCAATTAATCAGTATCATTTGTCTTGCTAAGGCTTTATAACCCTTAAAAAGAGCTTTTCTAAAATATTATGTGAAATAATAAGTCAATTTTTTACTGTTTACTTAACTACTAATAAGCCATCAGTTAATGTTTAGCTTTAGTAGTTGACAAATTGTGCTTTAAAAACTATAAATAAAGGCCCAGTTAAAAAAAATGCTGTGTGAAAGATAAATAAAAAATACTTTGATTAATGACCAAGCTTAATAAAGTAGTAATAAGCATCCAGTTAATTCCAAGAACTAAGAACAAGCTTGTTAAGGACTAATACTATGCCCTAAGGACTAATACTAAGGAGTGATACTATGCCCATCTAATTTTGGTAATAAATATTACCGTTTTCAGAACACATTTATGAATGCTACCTTGGCGAGAGCCAAAGAACCTGGACTACAACATTGTGTAAGACCTATCATTTAAGGTAGTCCCACATTTCTAAAGGGGTTGCATGTTCTACAATTCTGAACAAAGACAAGCTTACATTTGGTGGCTTAGCAACTCGTGGGCAGATGAATTCTCATTATCAGGACAGTAGTCTAAAAATATGAGCTGCCATTAGAGGAGCTCTTTGTGGACGGCAGTTTGTCATACATTCCTCCGCACAATTACACGTCGCCTCATGCTCGGGCGAACAGAGGTGGCATTATGGCCAACGCCAAACTGGAAAACATAGATTGGAAGCTTACAAATTTAGCCGTGATGGAGATATGGCAAGATTAATGAAAGATCTGATCCAACGATTCACAAACATACGGACAAGATGAGTTAAGTCGATGTGCTTCAATAAAAAAAACATGTAGTTTGTTATTACTGCCAGTTAGAGAATTCCCCCTCGGCCAATAGTTGCGAGTTGTTTTCGGGTGTGAAGAAACGCAGCCTTTGTCTCAGCCATATTCGAGCATTCTTTGGCCTGAGGGGTCAATTTGCCTCCTGTTTCTTGCATGTATTGAGGTCCGGAAAGTCATCTGAACAACCCTCCTTGTACTCATCCCACACTGTGTGTCCAAAAGTTTGTAGACGGCCCTATAGAATAAGTAAAGGTGCAGCCACAGGTTGTATGATTTCCATAGAAAAGCAAGAGCAGCAAGAGCAGCAAGAGCATAAAAAAGAAACTTTTCATATAATCAGTGGTTATATGTTTGAGTTATGTTACAAATTTAAAATAATGCATAATACATAATATATGTTGAGAATGGTAGCTTCCTATTTATGTATGTTGCTACTGGGCGATGCTTTCATTGGCTGCTCTGCTTCACTTAAGGATATTTCAGATGCCAGTAGATGGCAGAAACACAGCCAATCAACAAACATTGCTGAGGGAAAACATGCGGGGATCCTTGACCCGTATGCCTCAGGGGTGCTTCATCTCTCACCCCATACAGACTCAGTCAGAGGTACGTTATTGGTAATGGGACATATGAAATCAGCACAATTTATAAACCCACAATTAACATAGAATAAGGGATGTTTTTAATAATGCTTACCCTAATTAAGGGTAAAGAATATGTACACTTGAGTGTACCACCCTCAGTGGGCCCCATTACCTCTTAAAGTACCATTCTATTCTTCATGAGTTCGAGTGAAAGTTTGTAATCCAGAGCTAACGATCTCATTGCTGAGCACCATCAAATCCTGACAGAAATCTTCCAACATGTAGTCTCAACCCTTTCCAGAAGAGGAGTGGTGCTGTTGTTGCAGCAAAGGGGACTCACTATGTGCGGATTCCAACCTGATGACCATCCAGCACATGACCCTAAGGAATGTTCCATTATTTCCCTGTGAAGTGAAAGTCCTTATCCCTCGCCCAATTATTGATTATCTTCTCCTTATTGATTTGCTACAGCTTCACATGCGCTTGGCCACAAAGTTGAAGAGCTCCTACAGCCAAGCATCAAGGTCCTGAAGGGGATTAAAGGGGATAAATCAATAAGACACACAAGCTCTCCATTATGTTCCCTTACAGTCTATTACAGAGCTTCTGTGAGGGACATACTTTCATTCATTCATTCATTCATTCATTCATTCATATTCTGTAACTGCCTCATCCAGGACAGGGTTGTGGTGAGTCCTCAGCCTACTAAGAATCACTGGGCACAAGGCAGGAACACACCCTGGGCATAATGCCAATCCATCACAGGACATCAAACATTCACTAAGTCACCCCACTCACACCTGTGGAGAGTTTCACACACTCATCCAGTCACTCACACACTCACACCTCTGGAGAATTGCACATACTCATTCAGTCAGTCATACACACATACATACATGCATTAAAGTAGTCCAGTGTTCAGAATTGGAGTCAGGACTAGTCCAACAACTGAAGAACCCTCAATGAACCATTTTCTTCTGTGTAGTGTTTTTTTTTTAATTATTATTTTCTTGGGTCTTTCTCGGGATCTTGGGTCATTAACCACATGCACATGTCTACTCTCACGTTGAGTTTTTGTTAAGAAGGCACAGAACCACCTTCTTTCCAGTGTTGGAAATTCCCCTGTAGTGCTGAGAACATTCAGCTCGACACAAGAGTACAGGGCAATTTCTGGAGAAACAGCAAAGAAAAACACCCCAATAACAAAGACCAGATCACTTCGTCTTCATCATCTCGTTCCTAATCTAATTACGTGTGATTCCACTGGAAACACCGCTTTCATTCTGCTCTGCGTTTCTTTACTTGCCCCTTTTTCACGGTTAACGTCATTTGAGGGCCTCGTTCCAAATCTGTCAAATTAAACTCCATACGCTTGTGCATTAAAGGCTGTAAAAGTTTCTAATCTTGTTTTATTGCACTATGGCTGTTATGTGCAGGGTCTCGCCTTGCTAACTGCCGTCAAGTCATCCCTGTGTGAAACGTGGTAGAAACCAAGCACATAAGAGCTGACACTTTGTTTACTATAGGAGGGACGGACCATTCATTAAGTTTTCATTGAGTCTTTTGAGTGCCTTGAGGTCTTAAGTGGAGTTAGAGTTACTGGCAGAGTAGTGTTCTCTCACTACAATACACAACATTCATTCAATCATTTTCTGTAAGAGCAGTCGATTACAGGGCATCACACACCCAGCCAGTCACTCACACACTCGTGGACACTTTTGCACAGCCAATCCAACTACCAACATTTGTGATGGGAGCAAGCCGGAGCACCTGGAAGAAACCCTCACACACACAGGGAAAACACAAAAAAATGCCTCACAGTGGAGGATCTTTAAGCTTATAAATACAGCTAAGCTAGCATTAGTGTGACAAAATGGTGTAACTGGAATCAAGCCAAACCTAGGTAAGGTTAAAAGATCGCCAAGTGGTTAGAGGCATGGCCATAGAGGTTGATTTTAATAAGGCATGGCCACAAAGTTATATACTGAGGCTACGAAATAATATATTTTTGCCACAACATAATACATTATGTCCATGAATTAATAAATGGAGAACACAAAATAATATATTTTATGGTGACATAATAATATAATAAGGCCATAAAACACAATGTCAAGGCGATATATGTCATCAAAATATATTATTCAGCTTCAGTATATTATATTTAAGCTTCAATAAATCCTTTTGTGGCCTCAGAGTAATATCTTGTGGCCTCATTACCACAATATATCATCTTATATACACAATATATTACATTGTGGCATTGATGTATATTGTGGCCTTAATATAGTAACACATGGCACAATATGTTATCTCATGGCCTCAAAATATTATCTTGTAATAACTATGTTATTCTGTGGCCTACGTTAACTTGTGGCCTCAATGTATTATCATGTGTCCTCAAAATATTATTTTCTGGCCATGCTTCATTAAAAACAACCAACATGTTACTGTTTGGTCTTTGTAAAAAATAGCTTTTAGCTCGAGCATGTGCTGTATGTGCTATTGGAATATTCCATTTAACAATGAGCGGATGGCACCACAGTTATAGGAATGCTGTATTGTCTTTAGTTATCTCATACTAATATCAGATCTGTTGTCCTCCTTCCTTACTGGAAATGAAATCTCAAACCAGCCTACAGAGTAAGCTGAGCATTTTAAAACCTCATTTCACTTTCAAGATACATCATCAGAAGGTGAATTTCTTAGAATTCAGATCAAGAAATCTTACATAATCCAGAGACTATTCTTGTCACAGTTCACAGTAGATTTGAATGGGCACGTTTACACCAGATGTAGCAGTGGTTACAGTTATCCCTTTTGCCTGGAGAGTCCCTTTAAGTCAACTCCAACAAACGGAGTAAAACATTAATGAATTCACACTGCAGTCTTCCCCACTGATCCAGCTGTCTGAAGGGCCACCAGTTCAACCACTTGTCTTTTGTTATTCGTCTGAAATGTCCACATCCTCATTGGACCCCTTTACCTCTTTCTTTAGCTCCTATTTTTGTTGCCCACCCACAGCTCCGTAGCGCTGGATGTAGCAGATGAAACGAAGACATTCTTGAGCGGGATCCAGGCGAAAAGGCACTGCTCTGATTCCACTGATGAGCGGATCTTTAACTAGAGGCAGCCCCCCATCTGGCTTCAATATGGCTCTTGTCACATCTTCCCCCAAAAAAGCCGAGACCTCAGCCCCTTTTGATTTGACGTATCAAAGGCTGGTGAACGTCTTTCATTTCTACCTAAATTAGTTGCATTAGAAGGGTTTTTGAGCTCTAGTGCTTCCCTAAATGACCTGATTTGGATTCTCTCTCTCTCTTTCTCTCTCTCTCTCTGCCTCTCTCTCTCTCTCGCTCTCTTTTATTCACACACACTCCCAGCTTCATACAGTGGTCACTTCATGTTCAAGTAGATTGTGGTTGCCATATATTGCCAATGATGGAAACCCTCAGATCTCCAAAACAACTTTACCACAAGAAAAACACCTTCTTCAATTCCAAAACAAACGAGTGCTCAAGCTTTTATTTTGAAGTCAGTTTTGTTAGAAACGTTTTGGACGATGTTGACACAGTATTTAAACCAAAGGAGATACCAGCTTTTGTTTGACGTCTGCTATGCACCTATACAGTAAGCCACAGGAGCCATATGGGTCAACGTAACACGAGTGTCCGAGTCATAGATCTGCTCAAGCTGTGCACCTACTCTGGGTTAATGGACATGGGTTTCAGATGCCTGTCTAAGTTTCAGATTGGATTTGGGGCAGTAAATGAGGGCAGGGAGGGGGCTGGGAGCAGCTGTCAATGCCCCCCAGGTAAATGGGACCCCTCATGGCTTTTAAAATGCTGTCTGAGATGAGCCTTTGTTTGATAATGGAGACACTGAGGCCTGGCCCACTTCTCCTCCCATTGTCTCTGTGTCCAACCAGGAAGGTTTTAATGATTCGTCTTAAAAACTGGACAGTGGGCAGAGGATGGTGGAGTGTCATTTTATTTTCCGATTCCACCTAATGCTTGTGTTTGTAAGTTTTGAGGGGTGGGGGACAGGGATGGGTGGGATGTGTACTAAATATAATTGGAACGCCTAAAATGTGTATTAATTATGTTTATGTGCATATCTGGCAACCCAGCATGAAATATCAGTCTTTAAATGCTAAACCTAATTCCTAAACCTACACCAATCCTAACCCCAACCCTTACCCCAACAGTAAACCTAAATCTAAGCTTCTGAATATTAGAAATTTCAGCTTTTTGTGTGTGTTTAATGCTATCACAGGAAATTTAACCCTAACCTCAATATTCAGGCTAACACTAAACCTTGCTGTAAGCTCCAAAAGGTTATAAACAGCAGAGTTGTTTTGTGTTTGTGTATCTGTATCATTGATCAAGTGCAGCAACATGTATTGCCATTATTCTTCAGATATAACAGATAATATGTGTGGATTTAGTGAAACAGCACCTCCAGTGGATGGGAGTTTTCTTAGTGAATGTAAAATAATTCATTTATGATGCATAATAACATACAAATGTCATGAATATATAGAGTGCTCTGGAATGACACTACTAGTCTTCATAAAGGCCTGTGAAGGAGAGTACATTCATCATACAGTCATAAAACTGATTTATAACCTTGTTCTATTGCTTTTACATCTTCCCACCACAGCGTTTAATTAATACCAGGTGTACACAGGCTAACAATGGCTTTATGGGAATAAAAGGCCAAGCGACGAGGATGTCCTTGGTTACCTATTGTGTTTGCGCACAATCTCTATCTTATTGACAAAGACGGGCACAGGGACAGGTGACAGAGGCTTTCCCAAACGGCGGCGTCTCTGGGCTATTGCCGCCCCTTCAGGGCAGAGCAGATGGCAACAGGCCTGTTGCTAGGCGTGAGGCCCGAGGAATCCATTTTTTAATTCCAGATTATTTGCCTCGGAACCACAAGCAATATCCCGAGCGCTCCCGAGGCCAAAAGGGGAGGGGGCCACAGTGAAAGAAGACACACACAGCTATGGCGGTTGCCTCAGAGGTTAAGAATTGGGGGTGGGGGTGGAGTACTGGTGGAAGAGGGTGGAAAAACTTGCATTAGCCCAGGCGCCAATGCTACAGTTTTCAAAGGGGCCAAGACTGTAGATTAGGACAGTAATTAGGTCATTCACATCCACCTCCAATGCAAGTTCAACTTGTTGTTTTCCTTCCACTGAAAAAGCTATCAGTTGTTTGTGTAACAGTAAGGACATGAGCACTCAGAAGACACGTGTACGTTCACTGCCTGTTTCAACAAGAGCGCTACACTTCAGTACTTAATAATTATTTACTAAATATAATTATCTTGATACTTCTAACATTAACAAATCTTGATTAATTACATTTAATAATTATTTTACAATGAGCTCTACGTGAGATTCCATCAACCGATGGAGCACATTCACTGCATACACACAAAACAGTGCTAATGTTTGCTAGTAATAGCATTACACAAACACAAATCACTGCAGTTTCTAACCTTTTGGAGCTTTATGATTAACGTTTATTGTTTTTTTAGGGTTAGAGTTAAGAATAAGTTTAGGCTAAAGTTAGAATTGGGATTAGATTTAACATTAGATGTGTTATAAATTAGTGGTAGCATTCAAACCACCAAAACCATGTTATTGTTATATCTTTTGGCACATAGTGTTAAGTTTACTTTTAAGTTTAGGCAAACGGTTAGGTTTAGGTTTGAGGTTAGGGTTAGGTTTAGGATTAGGAGTTAGCAATAGCATTAAATATGCACAAAACTATGCCATTTCTAATGTTTTAGAGATAAGAGTAGCATTTATACTTAACGTTTAGGGTTAACATTAGGGTAAGCTTCAAGGCTGAGGTTAGGGTTAAGATTAGGTTTAGGTTTATTGGAGGATTTTAGGCTGATTTGTCACACTGGGTTGCCAGAAATTCATAGGAACAATATCTATTTATTTAAAGTTGTAATGTCTTCCTAGATTCAATTGGACAGTTTACAATCAAGACTGCACAGAACACCATTCCATTTTATTTCATACTCTCTTTATAAGTAGTAGGAATTGTCTTTTTTGGAAAATACATATAAATTAATTTTGAGGCCAGGTTGCGTACATTAAAAAAATTATTAATAATAATTGTAAAATCACTATTCATTCTCACAAAATGTTTACTAAGGGGAAAAAATACTTTTATTCTTGTTAAATGAGAAATTATTGATAGTAAATCAGCTATTTAAATAATTTTAGTGGCTTACCTGAACTCATACTCAGCCCTAAGTGTCAGGGTGGTGTGAGGAGAAGATCACGGGAAGCGGACACACTCGCTACAACACAGATGATTTATTTAAACGAAAACACGACAAACGAACTTAACGAGAAACACGAGATAACATTAACGAACAGGAAACAGGGCAAGCTAGATGATCAAACAATTCAAAACACAAACGAAGTAGGGGGTCACGAAAAGGTGTAAGAGAACGAATGGGGAACGAGGAATCAGAAACGAGAAACACTAAGAAGAAAACAAGCAAACAGACAAAATCAAAATGACCGATACCAGGAAGTGAGGGAAGAGGGCTTAAATACATGAACTTAACAAGAAACAGCTGAAACGGATAACAAGGGAAACGATGAGGAGGCGGAACAAAGGCGGAGCTAGAGTGAAACATAAACAAAGCCATGTGCAGAGACAGGAAAACAGGGAAGAGAGAGCCAAATAGAAAGGGGAAAACAAAGCAGAAAGTGTCAAGATGTGACAGACGCCCCCCCCAAGACACGCAACTCCCGGAGCGTGAAAAACGAGACTCTCCAGGAGCTGGCGCAGGAGGGGGCCAGAAGAACCAAAAACAGGAAACCAAAAGATTCAAGACAAGATAGGAAATGGAGATGGGAACAAGGGACTAGACTTAAACGGACACTTGACAGAACTAGAGAGAAGAGACGGAGAATAGGCAGGAGAAAACACACGTGACTGGACCTTGGGCTGAACACTGAACGGGGACTGAGACAAAACAGGAGCAGATACACGTGACTGGACAGAGGACTGAAGAGGACTAACAGGGAATTTGACATGAGACTGGACAAAGGGTTTAACTGGAAACTGGACTGGGCTTACAGGATACTGGACTTGAGGTAAGGGAACAGGGACCATGACATTAACAGGAACTGAAACAAACACGGTGACAGGGACCGGAATAGAAACAAAAACAGACAAAGGCACAGGGACAAGAAGAGAAACAGGAACCAAGACAGGGATAGACATGGGAACAAATACAACTGGTGGGTGCCCAGGACTGGCCAATGTCCGTGGAAATGTCTGAGGGACCAGCCTGGGCACAGCTCTGGGGATCGGCCCCGAAGTCCTTGGGGCCGTCCTACGGGTTTGACCGGGAGCTGCCGTAGCCCCAGTCTCGGGGGCAGAAACGGCCGTAGCCACAGTCACAGGTTCAGAAACGGCCGGAGCCACAGTCACAGGTTTCGAAACGGCCGGAGCCACAGTCACTGGCTTCGAAACGGCCGGAGCCACAGTCACTGGCTTCGAAGCGGCCGGAGCCACAGTCACTGGCTTCGAAGCGGCCGGAGCCACAGTCACTGGCTTCGAAGCGGCCGGAGCCACAGTCACTGGCTTCGAAGCGGCCGGAGCCACAGTCACAGGCTTAGAAACGGCCGGAGCCACAGTCTCATGGGCAAAAACGGCCGATGCCACAGTCTCAGGGGTAGAAACGGCCGTAGCCACAGTCTCGGAGATAGGAGCAGCTGAGGGAGCCGTACTCACGGAGACTGGAGACCCTGCGACGACGTCCAAGGAGGCAGGCTGAACTGCGACGACGTCCACGGAAGCAGACGGAACTGCGACGACGTCATCCACGGAGGCAGACGGAACTGCGACGACGTCATCCCCGGAGGCAGACGGAACTGCGACGACGTCATCCACGGAGGCAGACGGAACTGCGACGACGTCATCCACGGAGGCAGACGGAACTGCGACGACGTCATCCACGGAGGCAGACGGAACTGCGACGATGACGTCCACAGAGGCAGACGGAACTGCGACGATGACGTCCACAGAGGCAGACGGAACTGCGACGACGTCATCCATGGAGTCAGGAGGATGTGCGACGACGTCCCTGGAGGCAGAGGAATCTGCGACGTCGTCCACGGAAACAGAGGAGGCGGGCGTCGCTCTCATGAAGACAGGAGAGGCGCGCGCCGCCTTCAAGGAGAGCTCCAGGCGTGCCATGATGCCTGTAAGCTTCTCCTGAATGTCAGGAGTGGACGCAGAGCGGTGATTAGGAACTGGTGTCCTATCGACGACGTCCACGGAGGCAGAAGAATCTGCGACGTCGTCCATGGAGAGAGGCGCGGCCGGAGGCACCGCGCTCATGGAGACAGGCGCGGCCGTAGGCATTGCTCTCATGGAGACAGGCGCGGCCGTAGGCACCGCGCTCAGGGAAACAGGTGCGGCCGGAGGTGCCGCGGGCACGAAGAGAGGCGCTACCGGAAGTGCCGCTCTTACAGGAACCGGAGTTGACACGCCCAGCAATGCAGGTGCTCGTGCTGCTCGCCGAGCACGCGTTTTGGATTTAACGGGTTTGGGCGCACTCTCGAGGGACTTTAAACTTAGGTCCTCCGGAGATGCGCCCCTGTTAGCCTCATTTCCCATGTCCTGTGATCTGAGGCTAACAGCCCTTGTATATAACGCCCCCCCAAAAATCTCCCCGGACCTGAGGGGGTAATTATCTGGAGCTGGGTTTTCAGCCTGTTTTCTCCTCCGGCTCCGTCGATTCCCGCTGGAGGAATCACTCGATTCATGAATCGAGTCTTCTGTTCGGGGAAAATGAACCGCACCGGAGATGAGTTGCAGCCGTTGACTCCACTCTGAAGCCACTCTCAACGCCTCCTCCACGGGATCTTTGCGGAATGGAGTCCGGCGAATTACACTTCTCTTAAACGGGTAGTCCGTGCTAGCTGTGTCCATTTTTGGATCGGTCATTCTGTCAGGGTGGTGTGAGGAGAAGATCACGGGAAGCGGACACACTCGCTACAACACAGATGATTTATTTAAACGAAAACACGACAAACGAACTTAACGAGAAACACGAGATAACATTAACGAACAGGAAACAGGGCAAGCTAGATGATCAAACAATTCAAAACACAAACGAAGTAGGGGGTCACGAAAAGGTGTAAGAGAACGAACGGGGAACGAGGAATCAGAAACAAGAAACACTAAGAAGAATCATGAGCATGAAACAAACAAAGAAAACAAGCAAACAGACAAAATCAAAATGACCGATACCAGGAAGTGAGGGAAGAGGGCTTAAATACATGAACTTAACAAGAAACAGCTGAAACGGATAACAAGGGAAACGATGAGGAGGCGGAACAAAGGCGGAGCTAGAGTGAAACATAAACAAAGCCATGTGCAGAGACAGGAAAACAGGGAAGAGAGAGCCAAATAGAAAGGGGAAAACAAAGCAGAAAGTGTCAAGATGTGACACTAAGACAAGCATGAGGGTTTCATAAGGATAAGACACTAGCTAAAAACATAATTTTTTAAAGAATGCTAATTGTTCTTAGAATTAGAAATATAATGAGAAAATGCTCAAAATTATTTTTGAAGAATATTTTCACTTAGAAAAAAAAATCACATTTAAGAATATACTCCTTAAGACACTTCTGTGAATCCAACCCTTGGTTCTTATCACCACCACTGTAAAGAAATCATAAAGTCAGTAGATTAATTTCCAAAGAGCCATTTCAAATCAAAGCACTCTCAGTTACTGAGTGCTGCGGAAATGGGGTGTCGGGGGTGTACTGCCGCTAGCCCAGGCCAAGTTGGTAGATTAGCGGTTCTCATAGTCAATAACAACAGCAGCGGAAAAGGCTTTCCTTTCATTTCTGAAGGGGTTTTGCTAGTCTTCTATTGGCTGCTAATTCGGGTAAACATGTTCTACCTTCTTTCTCTCCGGGGGGGGGGGGTCCTCAAATAAAAAAAAATAACCAGACCTCTGGATATGCACACATAGGGCCGCACAGGGACGCCAGCCAAAGAGGAAGTGTTGGTGGTCTCCCAATGTTTGATCGAGGGGCTCCGCAGCTGCCACTGATGTTTGTTTTCATCTCAATAGCCCCCCTTTAACAGGATCAAACACAGAAAGAAACCCAAACTGATTTCTCCTGAAGAGCAAAAACACCTCCATGCAGACCAACTTGTCAGAAGTCCTGCTGCTTTGATTCCAAGATCCAAGAAATCCCAGTGCCAAAAAGGGAATTAAAAGGCAGGAAATGGGGACCGTGGAAGTGAATCATCCAAACGATTTGTTACAAATTCCTGAAATATCATTAAAACACCTGCTGCATGTTTAGTGAGTAATCGCCGTAAAAAGCGATTTCAAAACCCTCAACAGATTTTTAGCTGTACTCATTTATTAATGGCCATTTTATGTTCAGAACTGAGCATTCCACCAGAATTTAATTTGCTTTTCTTTTATCCAACATAAGCTTTGATTGGACCTCGAAAAATTTCTTTATAAACATGTGAAAAAATAATAACAAATTCTATAATAATATAATAATAAAATAATAATGAGTTTTGTTGCTCAGGGATGAGCTAAAGCAAATGCTGGGATTTTCTGGGATAGTTCCCATTAACTGAAATGTGCCAAAGAAGTCTTGGAATTCTGATATAAGCCATTTAAAAATGCTAAAACCAACTCTGCTCTCCCAAACCTCAATCTATAATATCAACCATGTGAACCATTCCACTATCTGACCTCATTCTTTGAAAGTTGTGAGATGTGGTAGGTGTAGCATATGTTTCAAAACAAATGCATATCAACTGTAACTATTAACACATTGAGCTTACATCATATTGAGGCCTCATATGATATTATTTTGTTTTTTTCTTTACACTTATATAGCGCCTTTCTAGACATCCAAGGAAACTTTACAATCCACACTGCTCAGAACACTCAATCCACACACACACTGGCGAGAAGCAGCAGCCAAACGCACACAGTGTACTCTCGACCAGGAACGACCGTCCACCTGGAGGACTGCATCGGGCACTAGGATTTCACCCAGTAAAGAGCGCCAATCCATATCTGGGCTCACACACATTCACTCACACATACAGACATTCATTGACATACACACTCATTCACTCACACACCAGGACAGTTATTACAGAAGCCAATTCACCTGCCCTCCGTGTTTTTGGACTGTGGTAGGAAACCGGAGCCCCCGGAGGAAACCCATGCAGACACGGGGAGAACATGAAAACTCCACCCAGATGAGACTTGAGCCCAAGATCCCAGCGCTGGGAGGCGAACATGCTAACCACTAAGCCAATGTGCCACCCAAATTCTTTTGGTCTGAAGACACTTTCCTGTGGAGTATTAATGGCAACAATTTATTTGGATGGTCCATTTTTCATAGTCATTTAACCACACACAAGCAATCAAACTTTATAAAGCAGTTGTCGACATAAACTTCATGCTTTATACTGAAGATAAAGTTGAGATTTGGATGAGTAACCCAGAGGCACAAGACTCAATACAAGACATGGACCCATACCTCAAAGAATGAAGACTCATCTTGCGTTTGATCCCAAGAGTCAGAAAGCTCAACTGGGATTGTGCCTTCTTGATTTGTGACTTGGACTTGGACGTCGGAAACTAGAGATTCAACACAGACTCAGGTTTCAGTTTTGGATTCAAACCTCATAAAATTGAGAATAAGCTTTGTCTCACACCTTAGAAACCTGGGACTTGACTTGGACTCTAACCCCACAGAATCTAGATTGAACTTGGACTTGTACCCTAAAGACTGAAGACTAAAGATATGACTTGGACTTGCTTACTAGATTAGACTCAAACCCGACTGACACTCAACTTGAACTCACTTTAAAGATGCAAGAAGATACAACTTGACCTTGCAACCCAGTAACTCAGATAGTAAATAAGACTGGGACAAGATTCAGTGAAAAAAAACAGCAAACTGGCTCTGAATCATGCTTTGGAAAGACAATGAAGCATTATGGGAAATGTAGTGCCTGTGAGTTGATGTAGATACTGTGATTTTACTGTGATTTTAGTGGGGCACAGCAACATTTTACAGGGGCTATGTCAAGACTTGCCCCAAATATGCTTGAACCAAATGACAACTTTGTCTTGCAAATCCGTACCTTAAAACTTCATAAGTTTGAGACTCAACTTAGCCACTTTTTTTTGCAGGCTAATTTTGCCCATGCTTAACCATGAACCTACTAACCTTTTATTTTTATTTTTTCCCCTTGTCTGGTTTTCTTTCTCCTGTCTCTCTCATGCTTTGAGATGTCCTGCTGGCTGCTCTCCAGGTGTTGCCCTGATCCAGCCCCTGACCCTGTGTATCCTGTACAAGATCCTGGCCTTGTCTCACCTACAGAACCATGCTTGGCCATGCAGTTTTATCTCAAAAGAACTCTTCACCTACTTTTACCTCTCACAGAATCACTGACCACTTCCTCCTTCCTCAGACTCATATATCACTAATATTCTACATTCACATTACTATAACCCCTTCATCTGTTGTCAGTTCAGTTCTGTTCTGTTCTCTGTTGTGCTCTCCGGTATAGACCCGAGGAGGATGGGTTCCCCGTATGAGTCTTGGTTCCTTCCAAGGTTTCTTCCTCGTGTGCTGGGGGAGATTTTCCTTGCCACTGTTGCCCCTGGCTTGCTCATAGGAGGCTAAGACCTGGATCTCTTTGAAGCTGCTTTGTGACGACATTCTGTTGTGAAAAGCAGTATATAAATAACATTTGATTGATTGATTGATTGACCACAGATCTGGTCTTGTTCCATCAAAGACTGAGAATTTAATACTAATCAAGACTTAGTCTTACAACTCAATAATATGAAAATTCAACTTGAGGGTTCAAACCACATATAATCAAAACAGCTCTTCCTCCAAGAATGGGTCAATGTTGCAATCTAGAACTTCTCCGGAGGCACCAAATCCCACCTGGTTCCTGTACTGCCCCAATGGCATGACTTTGTCCCGACTCATATGGCAGTGGTGGTGTGAGGCAGTTGAGTGCCATGCAAACAGAGCTTGGGTGGAATATGTCAGAGGCGTCGTAGAGTCTACTGGAAGGCCTTTTCGTCATCTTACATTTCCTCCCTCTCTCAGTCTCTCACTCTCACTCTTCTTCCTCGAAACTCATCCCTGGTCTCGTTCACATCCTGATTATGAGGCAGTTATCTGATTAAACGCTTTACTGATGTACAGAAAGGCTGCATCTGTGGTTTTGCATTACACGCCCAGGTTCACCACATATTTCTTAGGTAGTTTTCATCTTATTGCTTTGGGTTACTGCTGCAATCTGTGGCCAAAGTATTGTAGCCTGCAAAATGCAGTAAATGTGGGCATCTGGCTTCTGTCCATTTGATGGATGGTCTCCAATATCTTCCTGTTGCGAATGTGCACGAATGGCTTTACAAGTGCACTAGATCTTCGCCCATCTACCGAAGAGCGAAATGGACATGACATGTCACCACATTTCACCCTTCCTTTCTAAATAGTTTCTTGAGAAAGTGGATTTATCAGTTATATTAAACCCCTTTTCTATAAGTTAACACAGGTCGAGGTCTTAATGGAATGTCTGTGACACGCTTTGGTCCATTACCACAAGGATCAAACACCACAGTAATGTTCTCCCCCTGACTAAACAGCACTCTACAGAATAACTTGTTTCAGGGCCTGTTTCTTTAAATGATAATGAGCCGCCTGCTGTTCACACTGACCCCAAGTGCACAGCAGTGACGGTGACTGGGTGAGAGAGTGAAATTGGAAATTGTCCACAGCTGTGAGTGTGTGTAGGACAACGGCCCTGTCTAGGGGGTGTTTTTGCCCTTCGCTCAATGTCTCTAGACCTGGCGTCACCCTGATCTGGATGAAGAGGTCACCGAAGGTGAATGAAACAATGAATATATTTGATTAAATATTGTTATAACATCAAATTAGAGGATTAGATGTCAATGATGGTTTTATTGCATTCAGCCACAAGATACAAACTTCATTTGTTGTAGTCCTACACTGTCTCTTCAGTTCTGCATCTGTTATCATTATTTCCAACAAAAACAACATTTATCACCTCATTTATTATCATATATTACTGTTATTAGAGCTCTATTTTAAGGTTATAATAATGTAATAAGATAGGAGAGATAAAAGATTTAGAATAACTGCTTATTACTAGGCTTTTCCCAGGACATATATTTAGACTCTCGTTATTATCAAAGTAAATGTCTTCAGCCAGTGCTCATCCCACCCACAGTCCTAACTGAATACTGCAGATTTATTTATGATTTCTGCCAAACAGAGGCTCCTTGGTGGCTCCAGGAAGCTTAGATATTACCCAGCCTCATTTGCACTGCTGAATATCGTGCAAAAAATATTTGCTTAAAAGTAAATTAGTGATGCCAAGCTAGACTCCTGCTGACATGACTCTTTAAAACCAGAGGTCACAAGAGGCACGTCTGTTTACTGAATATTAAGTTCATAGTAACTGCGTTTGAATTTAATTATTTCTCACTCATATCTTCTGTAACTGATCAGGTTTGCGGTGCATTCAGAGGGAGCAAGGAAGGAACACACTCTGGACAAAGTGCCAGTCCTTCACAGGGTTTCACAGATTTACCAGTGAGCGGAGAGCATCCTGTTCTTTTGGTTATTACACAAAGCCCATGGCCGTATAGGTGAATGTGGGCACGTAGACCTGTAAATAAAGAGCGTTAACTGTTGTTTTCACAGCGTATTTTGGAAGTGGTTCAGTAGCCAAACCCAGAATTGTATATCTACCTTTAATTTGTTAGTTTGGACCTTGTAAACACTGCACTTCAGCTCGCCAAGTCAAAAGTTCTGGACACCTCTGTCTCTAAATGGACAGGGTCTGAGATTGGCCTCCTGTAATATCGACCTTGTTATGAATTCTGCCGGAGAGAAAACAGAGTCTGACCATTTTTTTACGCTATGTTTTTTAATCTCACGTTGTCTCTCGCTCTCTCTCCCTCTCTGCCGAGGTTTTTATGGGGATTAGGTTTCGAAAATCCTGATGAAAACATGGGGATTACCAGCTTGAGAAAAATGCCAATATGTGCCGGCTTTTTTTTTTTTTTTAACACTTCAAGTTGTAACCATTTTAGTTTGTGTGTGTGTGTGTGTGTGTCACTATTCATCTGTGAAATCATCAACAGCAGACCATTTATGATAATAATTGCATGTACTGAAATGGTGCAAAACACGTTGTTATGCAACAGCTGAAGCTGGTTGACTTTCTGTGACTGAATCTCCGTTATACAAACATCAGTGTAGGGTGCTGTGTAATTAGCATACACTATACAACCAAACACTTGTGCACCCAGGATTTTTTTCCCAAAATGAAATGTATTAATAGAGAATATTCCATCTCATTATCTTGCTATAATAGGTTCCGTTTTATTTGTGTTGGAACAGTGAGGGTTTGATGCCATTAAGCTGCAAGAGTTCTTACTCCAGAAATCACTTTCAGCTCAATCATTTTTTTTTGTAAAACACAGTCTCTGCAGTTCTGTATCGGTTATTGTTATTTTCAACCAACATATCATATATTACACCTTAATTATTATAATACGGATGGATAGACAAATGAGTGTGAGGGAGTATGAGTGTAAGTGTGTTTAGGGCAGTGCAGGAGCAGCTCCCTGGCAAAGATCCCATTGAAAGTAGCGGCATTTCAGAAAATGGGCATCCCCCATCTACATACACACACATAGAGAGAGAGAGAGAGAGAGAGAGAGAGAGAGAGAGAGAGAGAGAGAGAGAGAGAGAGAGCAGGAAAGTAAGCAGAGTGAAAAAGAGAAAAAATATAAGAATATAAAGCAGAAACAGATAAGGAAAGAAAGAAAGAAAGAAAAAACAACAGCCAGACGAAAGGAGAGATACAAACAGAGAGAGAGAGAGAGAGAGAGAGAGAGAGAGAGAGAGAGCTGGCCTTGCAGATGCCTGATCTGAGTTATGCTGCTCTTGGCTGGTTCGGTGGGTTGTGAGGCGTCGCGGCGCCTTAAAGAACATTCCCTCACAGCACATGGCATTCATTTAGGTGGGGTTTAGGGGGAGTTAGGAGGGGTTTCTGGAGGATTGGGACACGGGCCGCTCTCTCCTCACAAAGCCCAGTGGTGCCTGGGCAATTAGGAGGCCACAATTACCCCAGGGGTGGATCTCCTCCTCCAGAGTCCCCCGGCTCCCAAACCTCAGACGGAAGAATGAGCCGATTTACACTCTCCTGTGTCCGGGAGAAATCGGAGGAATCAGAGAAATCCAACTTTCTGAGGGCAGTCTCACTGCAACAGTGAGGATCATTACAAATGTGTGTCAACCAAAACCACATTGTGATCGTCACCAGTCTACCAGCGTGAGCTCTTCTCCGCACACGTGAGGCATTTCTCACGTAAAAGCACTCAGAGCTTTGGACAGTTTCACGCACTCACCCAGTCACTTATGAACACACACGTGGACAATTTCACACACTCACCCAGTCACTCACACACTCAGAGCTGTGGACAATTTCACTCACTCACCCAGTCACTCACACACTCAGAGCTGTGGACAATTTCACACACTCACTCAGTCACTCACACACTCAGAGCTGTGGACAATTTCACACACTCACCCAGTCACTCACACACTCAGAGTTGTGGACAATTTCACACACTCACTCAGTCACTCACACACTCAGAGCTGTGGACAATTTCACACACTCACTCAGTCACTCACACACTCAGAGCTGTGGACAATTTCACACACTCACCCAGTCACTCACACACTCAGAGTTGTGGACAATTTCACACACTCACTCAGTCACTCACACACTCAGAGCTGTGGACAATTTCACACACTCACTCAGTCACTCACACACTCAGAGCTGTGGACAATTTCACACACTCACTCAGTCACTCACACACTCAGAGTTGTGGACAATTTCACACACTCACTCAGTCACTCACACACTCAGAGCTGTGGACAATTTCACACACTCACTCAGTCACTCACACACTCAGAGCTGTGGACAATTTCACACACTCACTCAGTCACTCACACACTCAGAGCTGTGGACAATTTCACACACTCACCCAGTCACTCACACACTCAGAGCTGTGGACAATTTCACACACTCACCCAGTCACTCACACACTCAGAGCTGTGGACAATTTCACACACTCACCCAGTCACTCACACACTCAGAGTTGTGGACAATTTCACACACTCACTCAGTCACTCACACACTCAGAGTTGTGGACAATTTCACACACTCACCCAGTCACTCACACACTCAGAGTTGTGGACAATTTCACACACTCACTCAGTCACTCACACACTCAGAGTTGTGGACAATTTCACACACTCACTCAGTCACTCACACACTCAGAGCTGTGGATAATTTCACACACTCACCCAGTCACTCACACACTCAGAGCTGTGGACAATTTCACACACTCACCCAGTCACTCACACACTCAGAGCTGTGGACAATTTCACACACTCACTCAGTCACTCACACACTCAGAGTTGTGGACAATTTCACACACTCACTCAGTCACTCACACACTCAGAGTTGTGGACAATTTCACACACTCACCCAGTCACTCACACGCTCAGAGTTGTGGACAATTTCACACACTCACTCAGTCACTCACACACTCAGAGCTGTGGACAATTTCACACACTCACCCAGTCACTCACACACTCAGAGTTGTGGACAATTTCACACACTCACTCAGTCACTCACACACTCAGAGTTGTGGACAATTTCACACACTCACCCAGTCACTCACACACTCAGAGCTGTGGACAATTTCACACACTCACTCAGTCACTCACACACTCAGAGCTGTGGACAATTTCACACACTCACTCAGTCACTCACACACTCAGAGCTGTGGACAATTTCACACACTCACCCAGTCACTCACACACTCAGAGTTGTGGACAATTTCACACACTCACTCAGTCACTCACACACTCAGAGTTGTGGACAATTTCACACACTCACCCAGTCACTCACACACTCAGAGCTGTGGACAATTTCACACACTCACTCAGTCACTCACACACTCAGAGCTGTGGACAATTTCACACACTCACTCAGTCACTCACACACTCAGAGCTGTGGACAATTTCACACACTCACCCAGTCACTCACACACTCAGAGCTGTGGACAATTTCACACACTCACTCAGTCACTTATAAACAGCGATGGGGTTAAGGCTGAATTTTCATGCTTGGTAAATTTCAGGAATTCATGTGTACATTCATGAAGGGCAAACTATATTTTGTACACATTATACAAACCCTGACAATGGTCTTTTATTCAGCTGTGGACGACCTCATCTTCAGTCCAGGCAGTCCCCACATACTGTAGGTAAATGCTTCATATGTGTCCAGTGTTTATTATTGACAGGGTGTTGGGCAATGGGACATCCAGTTCATTACTGTTTCTCATCAGTGATCTGGAATTCCATTCACTTCAGGGAAAAGGGAGCATTCCTCAAACACACTTCTTTTGTTTTGTTCCAGTGAGTCAGAACCACAGAGGTGTGATGAGGTGTGATGCAACAGGGTCAGTCAAGTTCATAGAGTGTGTGATGGCTGGAAACTGACCTGTCCATCCTCCTGTCCAGCAGTGCTTTAATAACAACTGCTGACCAAAATCTCATCATCCGAATGAAGACTGGAAAAGACCAGAGTCACTGGTACACTACATTGTACTTCTGACACTGGCCACTTTATTGGAAACACCTATCTTGTGCTTTCACTGACTGGCCAGTTTACTGGAAACACTCCCTTCTACTGCCACTGGCCACTTTATTGGAAACACCTATTTTGTACTTTCACACACTGGCCACTTTATTGAAAACATCTGCATTATTTTCCCGCTCATTGGTCACTTTGTTTGAAATGCCTATGTTTTCACAGCACACTTTATTGGAAACACCCACATTGTACTTCCGCTTATTGCCCATTTTATTAGAAACACCTGGCCTGACTGGGTAATGCCCTCTTGCCACCGTTGCCCTCAGCAATGCTAAAAGTGGCTGGACCCTACAAGTCTGAACAAAGTCTACCGTAAAAATGTGCCATGCGTCTAAAATTATAGTGGACTGAAATCAAGAATGAAATCCAAACACCTTTTGAAGCTTGTGTGCGGGTGATTTGGTGATGATTAATTAATTTTTTTCCCTTTCAATTCTTGGGAATCTTGAAGCAGATCCAGCTGGGATTGTTCTTCCTTTCAAAAGGAAAAAAAAAAACCTTAGTCGAGGTGCATTTTTTCCCAGGCTACAAGAGTTGGCTCCTCTGGGATCTCTCTCTCTTTCTTTCTTTAACACACTGCCTGCCTCTCTCTCTCCCTCTCCTCTCTCTCTCTCTCTCCCTCTCTCTCTCTCTCTCTCTCTCTCTCTCTCTCTCTCTCTCTCTCTCTCTCCTGCCTTTAAACTACACACTCACACAGAGAGAAGAGACAGGAAACGGCTAAAAATAATCCTGATTAAAGGTACATTATGGCTCAGGAGCATGAGGACCATGAGGAGGCTGGACTTTTGCTGAGCAAGACTCCTCCTGGACATTCCAGACGCTTTTTCTCAGGACGAGGCTTGGGAAAGGTCCCGGGAGCTGAGAAGTGGCCCGTTTATTTTCCTTTCAGGTTCAACATTCTCTGTGTCACGGTTCAGAAGTGGAGTCGTTTAGTGTTTGTGTGTGTGTTTGTGTGTGAATGCGTGTGTGTGTTTGTGTGTGAATGTGTGTGTGTGTGTGTGTGTGTGTGTGTGTGTGTATGAGTGTGAGACAGAGAGAAAGTAACGTACTGTGTGAATCTGGAGACTGTACTCACACAGCTGAAGTCATACTTCAGTAATCGAGAGCAAATGATGTGAGGACAGACAACAACAGCATTTCTGTTCTGCTCTGTTCTGATTGTATATTGTAGTGTTTTACAGTGTACGCTATGTCTTTGTTTAATTCTAGAGTGTACGTTACTGTATTGTATTTTACTGTATTCTATGTGACCGAAAATTGTATGAAATAATATCTGTTGTAATATATTGTAACATATTCAAGTTTAGATGTATTAGTACCACTTTAATATAAGACTACAACAATAAAGGCTTATGAATGGTTTAAAAACCTGTTTATTACATGGTTATTAATTAAGTTGTAAATACCTTATAGGTCATTAATAATCATCAATTATACCTCTTTTATTTGGTCTAATACTGAAAATGTCAGAGAACTTGCTGAGAGTTTCAAGATTAAGAATCAGCTGAGACTAGGATGTGAATTAAGTGATTTCATGGGTTAAGACACACCACATTATCGCTGACAAAGTTAACCATTGAGACGACAAAGTGAGATCAGTATCTGGCAAGATCCGAGGTTTACCAGTGGGCTTTGATAGTGGGTTCGCTTTTTGGCAAACAACAGATCATAGCCTTTTCTATCTATGTGTTATAACTGATTATTAATGACTATTAACAACATTGCGTCAGGAATGGGAATCTGGCATAAAACTGTTTCAAATCAATGACGTGGATTGATTGATCCGCTGTGGGAGCAGCCGAAGGAGCAAGAAGAAGAAGAATATATTAACAACATAATTAATAGTTATTTTTATTAATATTAATTATACATTATAAATATATGTTAACAATTTATAAACCTTTATTTATAAACCTTTATGAGTTTAGTCTTATTCTAAAGTGGTATGGATGAATTTGTACATGTATGAAGTAAATAAATGACGTTTGCACTGGCAAAGATATGAGGGTGAACACTGCCTGTATATTATTACCAAGAGCTGCAGTGCAAGAAACAGTGAGAGAGTTATAACAGGAGAAGCTACAGTATCTAGAGCACAGTGTCAGTACAGTGTAAACCGTCAACAGGAGACACTACAACAGCTTATTACATTACACAGTACTGTACCACAATCTTTTCTTTTGTTTTCTTTGGTGTTCTTTCTGCTGTGTTGCTATTTTTATACCACAGTATCTCAATGCATTGTATTTTCTAGTACTTTATTATACTTCATTATAACTTTTTGTATTGTTCAATAGTGTATTTTATTGTAATTTGTGTGTGTGTGTGTGTGTGTGTATACTGGGAATATATTACATTGTGGGAACAAAAACCTGTTTTTACACACTCACACTGAGGGGACAGCTTGTGTTAAGGTTTGTGTGTGTGTGCGCGTGTGCGTGTGTGTGTGTGTGTGTGTGTGTGTGTGTGTGTGTGTGTGTGTGTGTATGTGTGTCCTCTCTCTCTCTTGTCTGTGCTGCACCTGAGCAGCGTGTAATGAATGTAAACCTTGTACAATTAATTTTGTTACAGAGGCTCAAATAAAACTGGGGCTGAAACATTTCCCAGTCACCCACTCCCCCCCCACCAACACACACACACACACACACACACACACACACACACCATTTTCAGCATCATCAGACGAAAGCCTGGGAATCTGATTAGGGTTGTGTCTCCCCACGAATGAAATCATCCCTATAAGATCCTTCTGAAAGCGAGTGAGATCCATGAGAGCAATTACAGACATGACACAGAGGAGGGACAAAATGAACCAGGCTTAAACACAGGGAAAAGACACCATGGACACTGCCTGTTTACTCTGCGGTTATGTTAACATGTATAACATAGCTTTTATCCAAGGACTTTTGCGGAACGTATAAGTGAATAACAATAGATTGTCTCCTTACAGTGACCCCTGTGGAGGGGTGGGAAATAAGCGGCCACAATGAATGGCCAGTTGTTGAGGTTGATGTTGGAAGCAGGAGAACTGGGCGAGTGCATGTTAGAGCCAGTGGTCAGTTATCCCCTCCGGTCCAGTCCCACAGAGGAGATACTCTAGCACACACTGCTGTGAGAGTTAGGGTCCTGTGAACACAACACTGTGCCGTTCAAATTTCTACATAATTTACTAAAATAAGGATTCATAAAATGAGCACTAAATATAACTGCTACTTCTAAAATGTGTACTAAATATATCCATGGTATTTCTGACTTTGATAAATGACCCTCATAAACTTTCCTTATCCCTAACCCTTAACCTAACCCTACAACTTGGCCCTAAATGGAATTGTAATCTCCACTAACAGTAGACTAGGGTCTGGCGTCAGCTAACAGCTCATTGCCCAATGGTTTCAATAACAGATATGATGTATTTAAAAAAAAAACATGATTGGAAAGATGTCTGAAAACATTTTGGAAATGGGGTAAAAGTGATTGGTTGAAAGTGTACACCGTGCTTTGTGGGACATGTTGACATTAAGCAGTACACACACCGTAAAACAAATTCCATTAAAAAAACAGCAAATATGATGTAAAAATAACAGCATATTAACTGTTAAAATACTGACATCTTTTACTTTGCCTTTTTGTTCATTTTTCAAATATTTTTTTTGGCTCTGATTTCATTTGTATCATGATTTACCTGTGAGCTGAATGATATGGTTGAGTGCTTAGAACTTTGAAGAGCTTTCTAAAAGTCTATGTAGAAAATCATTAGGATTTTTACTTTTGGAAACAGAGCCGCTGAAAAAGTGGGATCTTCTTCAGATTTATAACAGTGTTTAAATGTATTTAGTGATACAGTGACACCAGTGGATGGGAGCTCCTTTTTTTGTTTAGGAAATTGACATTGCTCCTGACTGAATTACACTGAATTGTTTTACATTAATTATCAAAAAATCCAGCTGTAAACATTGTCCTGACTCCCCAGCTTCATCTCCTCGTCTGGAACTTATTCAGAGTGTCTTTGCACGTTCTGTGTTTGTAACTTTCACAGTCACTGCGCTACTTCTTACAGCTTCTCGCTAGGGTTTGTTTTTATCGGCGCTGCTCTGTGTATTTACTTCCATCACTTCGTAACGCAAATATACAAAACCAGTGGCTGAGAGCTTCCAAAATTTCAGCAGCCAACGAGTCTCGGTTGCAGCACCATCCGCATTGGGAAGGACGCCACATCTGGTCCTCGCCACTCTTTAAATGAGTTCAAAGCCTTTTGTGGCTCCTTGATTATTTAAACATTGTTGGAGCCGATCGGGGGCGCCTGCTTTTTTTTCGGGGAGAAAGCGACGAGGCCCGAGCGAAAGAGCACCGTCCCAGTAGTGGTGGGGAGGGGAGTGAGAGAAAAGAGGCAAAAGAAAGAAAAGGAAAAAAATATATTGCATGAGGAGGACTTCTGTGGAAAGTGTGTTTACTTTGAAAATCTCTCAGGAGATGGCGACGAGCCCTCGGACGTGATCGTTCCTCATCACACAAGACTTTGATGTGGCCCAGGACGATGTTTCTGACACAAAGGGGACGGACCGCTGCGGTACATTCGATGCTGGGATTGCTTATGGAACATTATGGCATGTTTATGATGAGTCACTTTAATGTACAACCTGCTATGGAAAGCCTATGATCAGAACAAAGCGGGGATTCAAAGTGGAGTTTGAAATATTCGACTTGAAATAATTGAATACATGATATCTGATCCCGACCAGAACCCATTTTCCTAATACTCTCTGGGACTGGGTTGGGTTCAGTTTAGCTTGCTCTTACTCGCCAGAGTCAGACTCAGTGTAAACAGGGAGATGCACGAGGCCATGAGGACAATGTGTGTGAAAACGAATGCTACAGTTTGCAGATAGAGCTGCGAATTAACCAGCTAACTAGCCATTGCATCCTGTCGAGGGTGTGTTCCTGCATTGTGCCCTTTGTTTCTGGGTAGGCTCCAGAACCAATGGGCACAAGGCAGGAACACATCCTTGACAGGGCTAATCCCGTCCATGTCATGTCCTCAATTAGAAAGAACCAACTGAGGTTTACACACTCTACGATATTGAGAAATACATTTTCAGGATTGGGCTGATCTTTGTCAGACTGCAGTAAAGTTCTAAAAGGCTCAAATGATGAGGAAGGATGTATGCACACATTATTTAACTCCAGTGATTTTGACTACAATGATATTGGATACACATTTGTTGTGCTACAGAGATTTTGGACATATGCTGTTTTGGCTACAGCGATTTTAGACACATTTTTGTTGGGTTACGGTGAATTTAGACACATTTCTTGGGCTATTTTTGAACACATTGCTGGGATAGAATGATTTTGGACATGTTGGTTGGACTACAATGGTTCTTTTGTCTACAGTGATTTTGGACATGCGATAGGTGCAAAACAGGCAGAATTTGTCGGGCCTTTGATTGCTGGCTTTATTTGGAGAGTTGAGCAGATAGGTTCATACAGGGTGGTGTGATGTTTCAACATTTTCAAACAAATTTTTGATTGGCCGTAGTTGGTTTTGCACATTTGCCCATGGTTGGAGCAGAAATATCAAGTTAGAGTGTCTTTCAGGCAAACCTTGGTCATGTTATAATCAGATTTGTCCAAACTCCATTCAGTGGTCATGTAGAATATTGCTCCAGCAGAGTTTTTCCAAGCTGCTCTCAGGTCCAGATAGAATTGTATCTGGTTCAATCACCTCAGACATGTGCAGAGGTTGCTCTCAGGCTATAACTGGGTTAGACTCTAAATTTCAGGCCCCCAGTAAAGCCCTTAAACTAGTCTTAAGCCTCTCAGTCACTTCTACAATGTCGTCCTTCCATGCCATTTTCAAGACTGAGCAGTGCTTATGAGTTAACGGGGTTAAAACTCTGATACAGAGGGAAATGTCTGTGACTCTGAGGTCGTCCATGTTAGCAGCACGGTCAGATGGATGCTTGGCCAGTGGCGTCTCAGGATGACCTGAACCTATTGGCTATTTCTGGAGGCCAAACAGCTTGTCGGAGCTTACATGTGGGAAAAGTGTGTCCTCTTCACTCTGCCTGTCGCTTGATGCATTCCAGCCTGAGAAGGGGAGGAGTGGGAGAAGGGTTTGAGTGTATTTTATAAATGTGTGTATGAGAGAGAGAGAGAGAGAGAGAGAGAGATAGTGACACAGATTTATAAATGTTTGAATAGTGATTGCTCCACTCTCACATTCATTCCCAAATCTGTTGAGTCAATAATTGCCATCCTCTTTCTCTCTTTCTCTTTCTCTCTCTCTCTCTCTCTCTCTCTCTCTCTCTCTCTCTCTCTCTCTCTCTCTCTCTCTCTCTCTCTCTCACTGTAGAAGGACTTCCTCCTCTCCGTCTGCTCTTCTATCAGAGAAGCGGCATTCCTGAGTCGTTTCGTTGCAGAACAGGAAGAGGGTGAGCAGCCAAAAATGATTAGGACGTGGGGAAAGCATAACATCCCCAGAGCTGGAGCTCTTTGCTGGGAGTTTTCTACTCATGACAAACAGTGTCAAACACACAGGAGATAGTGCTCCCTCGCATTCAAACAGTAACTGGCCACAGAGTCCAGAACTGGGCGGTTCTGGGTGGGTTGCCTTACTATTTGTACCCAGAGCCCAACATTAGATGTGTGTACAGCATGACCTCAACCGATCCTTCATCCCAGTTCTCTTGATGTTGCTATTTTCCTCATTAGTTTACATCAAGATTCGCAACCATTTTTTAATCACGGCAATTAAAATATGCAATCTAAAACATTTTAAAAGACATACTATCTGCATCCCGCTGAAAACCTAAACACACAGGAGTCAGAAGTTGTAATCAACCTTAAATTTTAAACATTATATTTGTGAAAATGAAAGTGTAAGAACAGCGGATCAGTTACGTTTTTACTGAAAATATTTTATTTTTCCAAGAATTCATTTTTGGCTCAATTCGCTTGGTCTACTCACACTGTAAACCCACTGTTCCGCTCTGGTGATGCATGCATTAAATGGTGGTGCAAGAAATACTGTCTACATCTCTAATACAGTATGTTTAGAGGCTGAAAGTGAATGTAAAAATACTTTGAGGATTTTGTTTTTCCTCAAAAATTATTCAGAAATTTGCTTAAAATATGCTGACATTATTAAAGTTTCTGACTTTAATCTCCAAGCGTCAAAGCTGTATTTTTATCATAAGTTTTGTAACTATCATTATTTCTTTAGTCAACAATATCAGGATGTTTTTACTGGCACCCCTGATGAAGCCAGCTGGCTCCTTGACTGAACAAGGCTGGTCTACACTTCTTAGACTGGTCTACATTATTCTAAATGACTCAATAACCAATAATGATTTAGAGATGCAATCTACATTCAAATATGTGTAGAGTTTTTTTAATTTATTTTTTTATTCCAGTGTTCTCATTAGTGATAACAAACTTTAAATGTAGTGAATATCGCTACTGAACATGGTCTGTGATGCCACTGCAGCTGCAATTGTACCTTTGCAGCTGACCTTTCCTTCAAGACACAACTGGCCAAAACTGGAGTGTCCAGTACATTACAGCCGTGAGTTTTCATCATTTTGGAGAACTACCGCTTACCACACCAAAGCACCATAACAGTGCCTACACCCATATCTAAGTGCAGTAAAGAGACCTACCATGATACCCCGGGTGTGTTTCCAATCTGGCTGTATTGTTGGATGCACTCTGCAAGACAAAACACACTGTTTAGGACCTCAAGTCTAATCATTATGGCTGCTATTGTTGGTAGATGTTGTGTTTGATCCCAAACCTTCCATGGTCAATTGGGTGGCAATGGGCATAGCTAAGTGGTGGGAATTGACACTTAACTACACTGAAGAGAATGTTAACATATCATAATTACAACAACACTCCCTCTGTTTTTAAAGGTAGATAGATTTAAAATGATTTAAATATTGATATAATTATGGGTGCGCACAGTGTTTTCCTGGGTCATTTAGCCTACCATGTTTTGGGTCATTGTCTTCCTGCATGAACCCATCAGCAACTACATTCATAGCCATACTCCTCTCCCCATTATCAGAAAACCCTGATAGTCTGACACCCTTAGCAAAGACTGGACGGAAATCCGGCTGCACAACTGATCTGACATCAGCCTTTGAGGGTTGGGCCAGTTGGGCTCTCTGTGCCCCTTTAGATTCCTCTTGGCAGGAAGTGCTCTTCGGTTATTAATATTCCACCACAGCTTAGAGAAATAAACTCTCCATCCGCCCGTGTTGCCATAGCATCTGCGGCCCACCGTGGCAAGACAAACTCGGCTTGGCAGTGCCGAAATGGCTCCACATGCCACATTGTTCCTCTTCCCTTTTCTTCTTCATAGAGGCCTCTTCTTTCACGGGACGTCAGATTTCCGTTTACATTAATCACGAGTCTTTTTTTATGAGCAGCCGCACACCAGCGTCTCTGCAGAACAGGAAGCTTCTTGCCGAGCACCGCACAAAGACTGAAGCTATTAAGATTCAACTTCAGCAGATTTCGCTTCATATTGCACTAACAATTTACTCATGCCTCCAAATGACCATCGCCATTACCGCGCCGTTAACTTTCCCAATTGACTCCTTTGAGTGTTTTTGTCCAGATTCTTCCTGTTCTCTTGATTAACTCTTAATAGTCCTGCAGACTCATTATCAAAGAGGTATCAAGGGAGTCTGCTGAAATAGCCCTGAAGGCATTGGAAAGCTCCGAAAGCGATTGCGCGTCATTAGCATTTCATTAACTCCCACCAGTCTGCAGTTCTCGGGTCAGGGCGCTTTGTTGTAATTTTTGGTCATCATGTTGTTATGTGTGATGGAGAGCGTTCGTTCGTGTCATTAACTAAGCTCCAGCTAATCAGCCATTGGCTGTGGCAACATAGTTGTTAATGGGAAAGGTAGAATGGTGGGGGTTGGTTATAGTTCACAGACACACTTTATTTCTAAGCAAAACTCCAGGTGGGAAACCGGGAACATTTGACCTGGGGTTCCTGACCACTTCTGAGTACTGCACTTGACCCCTGGGCTCTATAATGTGGCACACCTGCATTCCTTCTATCCTTGAGAGTGGACTGGATCATGTGACAGAGCAATTGCTCAACTGTCCACATAAATGGTCTGCATAAACTGACTAAGACAACACTGTCCACTTCTCAACTGGTTCATTCTTAAAGAGCTGACTCCATCTGGGAGACTTTAATCGTACATATCATAATTATCATAATTACACATAATTGTGTGCATATTATTGCATTAGATCATTCACAGCTTTGGAACAATCCCCATCCATATGAACCCTGAGATGACCTAAATGCGTTTAGATTTGATATGATTCAGAATAATTAAATAAAATTAGCTCTCAAGGCTATTACATGGTTATTACAAGGGTTATAATTCAATTATTATATGGAACACACGGCAAACAGGTTAATTTTTAGGTTCTAAATGTGTGCATTGCAAGTTTGGACGTCTGGACATTAAAGAGGTGAAAAAAATCTGAATATATATGTATATAAATATATCTATTATTTCTGTTAAATTACTTACAGCATTTCTGTTTTAAAACATTTATTTAAAAATGTATTACTGCACCTAGACTACAGTGTACAGAACAGAGCCACACAGTAGAAATAAAAAAATATATATAAGTGTATGTGTGTGGCTCAAACAGATCTGACACATAGTTCCCACTAAGAGACGGCCCACATCAGCCGGGAGCCAACGAACACACTTTATAGACACAAATACTCGTAAATTGCTAATGTCACCTTAAAGGCGGGGGTTTGTTATTGTTAGTGGAGCTGTTAGTGGAGAAGGCTCCAGCGGCTTGTACTCCACATACCCAGTCCAGATTCTCTGCTGTACGGTTACTGGAGAAACACACTGCTGGGAAAACTGAGAAGCCAGCAGCCATAGCACCTGAATAGCAGAACATGCAGATCCACTGAAGCTAAACAGGTCTGGGCCTGACCAGTATTTGGAGACCTCCCTAGAAAGCGTTTGTGTGTCTGGTGAACGTTGTGTTGGTGGAGCCAACAGGGGGCACTGTGTCAATGGTCTGTGTGGATCCCAATGCCAAAGTGCAGTCATGGGGACACTGTACTGAAAAAAGAGCCAGCTCCTGTCCACTGCTGGCGCTGTTTTAATGAAGCCACACAGGAGGTACACAGTGGAGGTACACATATAGAGTGCAGGTTACATGGTCATCCACTGGTCAAACGCTGGAACAGTTGGTTCTACAGAACCAGATTGTTTTAACATCTGCACCTGAAGCACTCTGTGCTACAGTCTGTCCAGAACATGGCTGCACATTTTAAAGCATACGCTAGAGCAGGCGTCTTCAACATGAATGGTAATTAAAAGAGGTAAGACAAACACACACACACACACACACACAAACAAACACAAAGCGCAACATGCTTACTCGGAGTTAATTTGCAGACACCAACAAAAATGGAAAACAGACAGCCAATGGGCCCTCCGACTCCTGCACATTAGAGCCAGTCAAGTGTGTCAAATCTAATTGGAATATATGAATGTTTCCTTTGTCTGTTGCCCCTAGCCCACTTGGCAATGAACGGGAATCAGCTTGATACTGAATTTCCCTGGTTACAGTTTGAAGTGTAAAACCTGATGAAAAGCACTTTTTTAGTGTGTGTGTGTGTGTGTGTGTGTGTGTGTGTGTGTGTGTGTGTGTGTGTGTGTGTGTGTCGGATGCTTCTGCTGCGTTGGCTTGAAAACTAATTGTAGCTTGGATATTCTCAGTGTAACTGTGCAAATATCAGATATATGAAGCATTCTCATATTAGACACATACTGTGATTCCCATAGATCCTTAAGAAATGGAGGATGTTTGAAGCACATCTCATAATGCTTTGGTTGGATTCACTAAAGTCTATTAGTGCAACATGCTCCCTGTCTTTCCACATAAGGTCTGATCTATTCTTTAAAATAAAATAAAATAAATAAATAAAATAAAATAAAAAATAAATAAAAACAACTGTGATAATGGTTGTTTCCAACAGTAAATAACATTTTACATGACACATTGAGGACCACAGGAAGGACCAGAGCTGTATTTATTTTGTTAATGAATGCAATGATAAAAGTATTTGTGGACTTTCTATGTTTCATTATGAAGAACATAATGAGAGGAGATGGGAGGAGACTAATAGTTTGAAGATGAGTCAGCGCAGTATCTGCCACTATGTCTCATGGTTATCAGGAAAGAAAGAGTGTTTCCCTTTAGGAGTGTGAGGGCAGTTTTATTTAAAATTGCATGAGTCAATACTATTTCTATTTTAAATATCACCTCTTTGTTACTCACAGTCCTACAGATATTATTCTGAAAATAATTTTCAGAGTCTGGTTCCAAAGCCACCCGCTGAGCAATGTATCTGTTCACCAAGAGCGGTGAAATAAAGTCTAAGTAAATGTAGTCAGTGAAGAAGAGTTGACTTGGACAGTGATTCATAGAGTTGAATCTTTTGGAGTCGACTCAGTCTCTGTTTTCATGTGGCTTCAAACATTAAACAAATGCGAAAAGTATTTGTAGAAAAAAATTCCTTCCCTGGCCATAATTCCTTCCCTAACTTTACTTGCTTTTAAAAATAACATAACTTTCAAGCTATTGTTTGTGAAAGTCAGTAATAAATAATACGTTAAAATAGCTCATTCTTTTTTATACAATTGACAAAGATGAGACTATGTTTTATTATTATTCAGGACTTTTTTTTCTTTTCAAATTAAATAAATTAAAAACTAACAACTAAAACTAAAACAACTTAAGATTATGTAAATGACCAAAATGAGACTAAAACTAATACACATTTTAGGCCATTTGAATACAGTGACCCTCATGTTGTATGGGATTGCTTATGTTTGTTTTTCAACATTGTCTCATTGTGAATTCATACACATTATCTATACTTCCATTCCAGAGGTGTACAGTGTGTACTACATATATCTCACACTTCACGGATGAGTATGTGAAGTATTACAGGCACTGATGTTGCTGATTTTGGATGACAAATGCTACTCATCCCAAATGTCACTGGATGGTGGCACATCTCTCCAGAGAACACAGTTCCACTGCTCAATAGTACAGTGCTGACGGGACTCACACCACTCTAGCCCATTTTTGTCAATGGGCATGGTGACCTTAGGTTCTAGTGCTTCAGGAAGATACTCAGTCTGAAAGGTAAGACCTCTGCTTGGGACCACTTCCATGTCTCTCCACAGCTCGGTCCTCCGTCTAGGAACACTGCTGTTAACGTGGCGGTGCTTCTCCCAGCAGGAACCCAAATCCTCCCTTCTATATTTTTTTCTTCTTTTTCTCGGCGAGAGCAGGGCAGCTTCAAATAAGGTAGACCACAGACCAGCGCTGTCAACTCCACACAGGTTTGTCAAATGTCAGCCAAGCCGCCGGACGCTTTTTCAAAAGGACCACAGACAAAATTATATGTCAGCCGAGAAGATTTTAAACCATGGAAAGACAAAAAAGAAAGACGGAGGAAGGCTGATTTGGTTCCTCGCTGAAAGTCCATACAATTTAACCACCCTTTTTTTTTCAGATCCCTCTCCTGGGACGCTTCCCTCAAATACCTGTGGAGACCAGTGGGTCGATCTGGAACTCGGGAAGCCGGTCCACTGCTAAGCGGTGCCAATTTTGAGACAATCTGCGGTGTTTTATGTCCAGAAAGGTACGGCACTGCTAACCACAGCTGTGTTTAAACGTGTTATTAAGTGGTAATGGCCACTCAGCTACTTTCCATCATTTGTCTTTGGGTAGATGTCCATGCGCCTGCTGCATTCCTCTGTCTTTAATCAAAGACCCGAGACTTTTGACTTTCGGCTTAAATCACAGCTTGTGGTGCGCCATGCAGCCAGACTGTCCCATCCTATAGCGGTCAAGTTCAGTCTGTGGACTGTTATGTCCACAAAACTGATATCAGTGAAATCTGTAATAGCTGCTGTAGAACACGTCTTGAAGCCACAGTTCCTGCTTGTCTTCACTTGTCTTAATTTCATTAAGGAAAACGATGAAACAAAAAATGGCTGACAATTTCTAAAAATAAACATTTGAAGACCAGATCTGATTAAATGGTTTGACATTTAGTGATTTGAAACATTTACTGATTTGAAAACAAAAAATTGCAAGAAAATAAAAACAGGAAAATCCTCCATTAGTCTGATGTTTTTAGGGCAATGTAAGAGACGAGTAGAGTGAAAGTGATGAGGAGTCGACTCATTCATATAATCACCTGTGAGTCTCTTGAATCAATTGTTGGCCAATGATTCATATAATTGAATTTCTTAGGAAATTTTAACATTAAATAAATAAGTTAACAATAAATAATAACTCTAAAATAGTAAATGTATTTAAAAATAGATGACTAATTATATTTATACCTTCATGAACTAAAACTAGGCTAAAATTATCATGATTAAATTAATCAAATGATAATTTAAATGAATAAAACGAATACATATTTTAGTCAAAATAAACATAATACTAAATCAAACCTGTTTCTAAAGTTAATACTGGTTTTTATGTTGTTGCATTCAGCCATGTAAACATCACTAAGGTCAGGTACTGATAGTGGATGGTTAGTTCTAACAAAACATTCTCACCAACTCAACCCAAAGGTATTGAAAGAAGATCCACCAGTCCAGAGAACACAGTTTCAATGTTCCATAGCCCAGTGCTGGGTATGTTTATACCCATCAAGCTCACGCTTAGGCTCTGAACACCTCTGCAGCCATTCACACATTAGAAGGTGTGTCCACAAACAATTGGACATACAGTGTATCATTCCAGGTGTCACAGCCGAGATGTAAGCTCTGCATTTAGCCGGCCACAGTAGAAAATCACACACTGACCATTGTGTATTCCTGGACGCAAACCACTGTCAAATGTGCAGACGGCCAAAGAAACCCAAAGATGACCAACGCAGCCAGACAAAATCCCAGTGGGAGTTAACGGCCCATGGAGTGCAGTTTAAACCTCAGTGCTTTCTTGTCTTTGCTGGTCGTCCTGCTTGGGGCTTGCAAGGCCATGGAAATTAAAAAAACACGTACCAACTCCTGAACTGTCAAGGTCCGCTTTCTGCAGTTCCTATGCAAACAAAGAGGCCTCAATGTCTTTTTCTTGGAACTTGTTGCTCTCTTTGTCTTCCAGAATTTGGAGCAAGGTTTTCCGTAGTGTGAGAGAGAGATGGGGACTATGGTGTGTGTGTGTGTGTGTGTATTTGGTGAGTGAGTATGGGTGTGACTGGGCCTCCTGCGTTCCAGGGCCCAAGCTGAGGTCTGGCAACCCAAGCATTCGTTTAATTTCGCTCATCCAGATTGTTTCCCTTGGCAGCTGCTCTGAGGAATCTGAACCAGGAGGGTTGGTGTCACATAACCACTGCCTTCAAGTGTGTCTCAAAATGTTGATCACTCTGATGACCGGATCTGTGGATCCTGGGCATAATTCGGTTCAGGGACACGGTCCATTAATTGAGTTCTTGCTATTGGTTTTCTTATTTTCTCTTGGTAAATAGAATTTAGACTGCATTTTTAACCCTTAGCACTAATCTGGTAATGGGGTGGCATGATGGCACTACAGAAAGTGTGGCCCTCAAACAGTCCCAGGGTCTTGGGGTGCTGGTTCAAAGCTCCTCTGAATAAATTAACCAGAGAGTGAAAGTACAAGGACATTTTGAATGCAGCAGTGGTGAGTGTATACGTGGTGTGTCCATCATTTGGACTCACAGTTGCATGGACAAAATTGGACATCCTTGCTCATCACCAAGAAGCACACAAGCATGCACACACACCCACACACTCACACACACACACACACACACACACACACACACACACACACACACACACACACAAAGTATGACCTAAGATAAGCTTGAAATTCCATGGAAAATGCTTTTACAAACCAGTTATATATTTATTTATTTCTATCACAACCCACCCATACAGCAACAAACACACACACACACACACACATGCACACACACACACACACACACAGAGAGAGAGAGAGAGAGAGAGAGAGAGAGAGAGTAATATATATCTAAGTATGTACCATTTATTTTTTCATATATTTTTCATGTTGTTATTTTTTTCTTTATTGAAAAAAAAAATAATAATAATAATAGTTCTGTCATTAAAAATAACTTGTTTAGCATATTTAATCTAACCTGATTAAAGCCTCTCAGCAACATTTGTTTTTTTAATGGGTCAATGGGGAGGGGGTGTGGGGGGGTGGAGGATATGCCCCTTTAATATTTTATCACCACCCCCACCTCCACCCCTTCACAGAGCAGGTAGAGACTTCAGTATTTCTGTAGAATCCTGTTGAGTTTAATCCCTCTCCCTACACAGCTGTTTTCCACCCTTTTTTTGCAGTCGCTTCGGATTGGAATAAGGCCGTGTTGCGGCCACTGTGGATTGGGATCAGGCCGCTGTCTGTCACCGAACAGATGCCTCTCCTCTGGCCCCATGCTGCTTGCACAAATATTTGTTGTTGTGATTTTTTCAGGCGCAAAAAGGTTAAAACAAGCCTTAAGTCCATGTAATGCCACCAAATGCCACAAATCTGGATGCACACATACACTCAGCAGATGTTGTTTAAAAATAAAGTGATACAGGAACAAAGGAAGGGAAATGTATTCAGGGAATTTCAGAGGTTATAGGATATGTATACAGCTCCATCCCTAGTTGACATGTGTCACAGGGCATGATGATATACCCACAGAAAATTCTCCTGTGTTACATCAACACTAATAGTGTTAACTTAACACTGAGGGTGTTAAATTATTACACTAACAGTGTTAATTTAACACTGGTGAGTTTCCTGTGTATGGTCAACTGAGGCTGTCCCACTTTTGGTCATTGCTTTATTGTTGGAAATTATACAAGTTAAGTTTGCACAGTGTAATCCCACATTGACTAAGAACCGCAATACATCACTCAATAACAATTTGGTATCTACAGAAATTTGGGCACAGATTACATTTGCAAAACAAATATCCTGGATGTCAACACATCCATCAAAGGAGAAAAAAACATGCCCCCATTAAACATTACCTGACTGAATAAATGATAAAATATCTGATAACTGTGACCTCAAAGGGTTAAACAAAGATGGCGACCACATTCTGCCAGTGCGAAACTCCCTGAGGGGCATCATATCAAAAGGTTTTGAAACAGATTCACCAACAGCACGAATGCCTTCATGGACAGCGTGCAATTTGGGATCCGCCAAGGTGATGGTGCCAGATCACTGGGGTTTCTTAAGAAGCGTTTCCCCCATGACAACCTGCAATTATTCCATTTCAGAAAAATGTCCACCACGCTTTTGAACAGACCCAGCTTGCTCATCCTGAGCCAATTAATCAGTCAAGCCTGAGGTTTTGTTTAATTGTTGCGGCTTGTGCTCAGGTTGTTTAGATTACTCTGGTTCCTTGAGCATCCGCGAGCTGCTGGAAAACCCAAGTGATGGTAGTTTGATTGAATAATCATAAGACTGTGGTGGAGTCATAATATTAGGAATATGCCCAGAATGGTCTAGAACTATTCTGTGCTGGAAGACACAAAACTAGGGAACTTATCACTTCATGTAGCATTGGTTAACAGATGACACTCATCTTTGTAGTATTGTTTATCACTGTATATTAAAAAAAAAAGCAGAATGCTGTTTGAGTTTGGGGGTGTATGATAAGTTTGTAATATCAATAGATTTTTAACACTGACATTACTTACACCCCAGTTTAAAAAACTGTACCAAATTATGTCCATCTTCATATGCAGTTACTGCTGTTTATTTGAATTCGTTAGGACTGAGAGCTCTGTATTAGACCAACTGTAGACTCGACCAGTTCCAGGTCACTCTAAACTCAGGGCTGGATTAAAAGAAATCCCCCCTCACATGCTTTGGCTAGCCATTCAATTTCGACACGACACACACCAACAGCAATCTGGATGCTACAACCACATGAGCGTCCGGCACTCCTCTTGTATCTAGACAGATTAGTTCCGATGTTCTCTCGCTGTGGAACTGCATACACAGGTGGCATTGCGCTCAATCCTGTCCTAAAACAGCTTTCCAGCTGCCAGATCAAAACACTCTCTCTCTCTCTCACACACACACACACACACACACACACACACACACACACATATATATATATATATATATATATATATATATATATATATATATATATATATATATATATATATATATATACACACACACACACACACACATACACACACACATAAGAGGAAAAAACATCTGTCCCGAGATTGCTGATTTTTTTTTTAAACTGATTAACAAAGATAAAGCTGTTCCCTGTAAATCCTCTACCTTGTCCGAGTAGTTTTGCCCAAGTCTGGCGTCCATTTGGTTGCAAAAAAAAAATTCCAGGCAGGAGAGAGGTCTTGTAAGCCTGAGTTAAATCCTCAGTGCTCTGGTGTAATTTGTGTCTGCCTGATATGCTAAGGTGTATTAGCAGTCAAGCAAATGACCGTATGTCACTGTATTTGGATCCAGTTTAAAAGCTGCAAGAAAAAGGTTGCTATCCTGTTGCCATTTTTCTAATGCCATAAAAAAAAAAAACATGATGGACTGTGATATTTGAGTTTTCCCAGAAGCTGTTATTAAGACACAACTTTTTAAGATTGTCCATTATACTGCAGCTGACCTTTTCCCTTACATTTAATTTGCAACAGATTCTGTTATTTGCCTGACAAAATCAATGGACAAATGCAGATAATCAACTGATCTAACATTAGTTATATAGAAATAATTGTTTATTATCATGTAATAATAATGTCCTCACTGCTCTTATCTGTCGCATTTTCATATGACTTCAATGGACCATATCTTGTCTGAAGGTGTGTCCAGTAGGCAGGAAAGAAGCAACAATAAAACAAAACAGCTGCCCCATCAGGGGCCGTCGATATTGGCCGTATGGCAGAGGGCCAGTCCGAAAGAGCCTGAGCACAATTGTCCAGGGGCAAGAGGTTCTCAGCCTTTACAAGCCAGCTGTTCTCTCTCAGGTCAGCTCCATTAGGAAGCCAGCAGGTTGTTCCACAGGCCTGGACTATTCATTACTGACTCTCTGGAGAGTGTATTTTTTTTTATTTGCTGAGTTCCTCTTCGGAGAACAAGCTGGACCATCGTTCTCCACAGGTGGGAAAGGAATTAGAGGAAGTAGAGTTCATTCGTAAGTGGACATAGTTATAATTCCAGCTGAGCGCTCTTCCTATGTGGCCCCCGAAGAGCTGCTATGATGGGCCCACTTGGTCGAGGTGTTGATACAAAGGCCAGTCCGAGTCTAAGTGTGGTCAGCAATTTTTTCACATCCAGCATGGGAGGTTTCTTTTTGATGAGTTTCACACCTAATCCAGATTCAGCTTCACAACAGGTGCTCAACTTCTATGACGGTCGTTTCTAAGGCCAGGGTTAATGGCAAAGGCAGATGGAATATGGAATATGAAGTTCATTCAGAGACTTTATTCAGCTTTAGTTTTATTCGACTGTACTATTCACTGCAATTACAAATATTTCTCCAGCACGGCACTGTTTATGTGCAGTATGACTTCGGTAAACATGCCATAAATTGGCAAACCTGTGGTAAACCTCTGGACAGTTGTGTGTGGATAAGTGTCTGGGTGAGTGTGTGAACCTTTCCACAGGTTTTAATGTTTGAGTGATTAGATGAGTGTGTGAAACTGTCCAGAGGTGAGTAATGTCTGGCCTACGCTACACAAGATAAATCAGGTCAATTTCAATTTTTAGAGTGATCATGAACGATGATCTTCCCAGATTCTCCTGTAGTGTGGAGAGCCCATAATCCAATCTGAAAGTGTGTGGTGTTTTATTCAGCACTGTAAAAAATGTCTGTAAATTTTGCGGTGAAAAACTGTAAAACCTTAAATTACTGTAAATTCTAAAAAAAAGTTGCTGTAACAGTGAAATTCCATTAAACACTAATTCTTACATCTCTTTACTGCAAAAAAAAAAAAAAAACATTATTTCACTGTTAAATGCACAAATCATTATGGGTGGTACAAGTGGCCAAGGACTGGGAGGAGCTGAGATTCCTTAGGGAGCTCCCAGCATGCCTTGCTGCTCCATATTTTCTGTGATGTTCTGAGTTTCTTTATTTTTTGGTTTTTCAGACTTTTTCATTTTGGGTTGCATCGAGGCGATTGTTTGTGCATTTGTGTCTCAAATGTCACACTGTTTGCATGTTAATCTTATAGCAAAGCAATGTTTCTATGTGTTTTTTATGTAAATACAATGGGTTTTTATGATGTATATCTGTTCTTTTAACAGAAAAGTACTGTAAAGAAAAACAGTTCTTGAACGTAAAATTTATGATTGCCAAAAATAATACTCTAATGTCATATACATTTTGACTGTATATTTAACAGTGAAATTTTAGCAGCTATAGCTGCCATTTTTTCCCCATAAATTTTACGTTTTTGTTTTTTTTTAATATAAAGTGTGGGGGAATTTTGTATTTGATCAAGCACTGTGACACCTATCAAAATAAGGCTATTACTGATAACCAATGAATGAAAAAATGCATGAATTTTGTGTGTAAATCAATGATTAAAAGACCAGACTTATCCTGTCTCTGGTGTTTTTTATTTCCTGGGATGACAAGATCATTTCCACAATCAGTATTACACCCTCCACTCTGATGCTGGATTGAATACATTAGATTACTGTTGTGTTTGTGCTGTAAATATACATCAGCTTTTTAAAGATTTTGTAGAAAAACACTAGTGTGTCCAACATCCTAAAAATGGTTCTTCCATTTATTTATACCTTTAGGATACCTGCCTTGTTTTTGCCTGCATTTTTGTGGCATTGTTATCCAGTTTTGAGGGCAGACATCATATAACTGCTAAAAAAACAGCATGTAATTGTCAGGAATCACTGGGCGGACTGACGGAGGCAGACGCACTTGATAAAACACAGATACTTTATTAACAAAACAAAGAAACTTTAGCAGAAAGCTAACACACAGGGAGCTAACAGAGACAGTGAGGTAAGCTAAGTAAACACAGAGAGCTAAAGCTAAACCTAAACACAGAGGGCTAGAGAAGACACAACAGAAAGACTTAATAACATGACACGGAAAACGACTGAGACAGACAGACCAGACTGGGTAACATCACACTGCAACAATGGAAAAGAGACCAACATGACTTGGAGAGTGAAACGAATGGCCGACAAACAGGAACTAGACAAGGGAACTTAAATACATGACACAGACAAGACACACCTGAGACAGATAACGAGGAGGACAGACAAGGAGGCGGAAACAAAGGCCGGACAAGGGCGGAGACATGGACAACAAACAAACAGAGCCATGTGTTAAATGAGCACATGGCAGGGACAACAGACAAGACAGAACAAGGACGTGACAGTAATACATTTATGATATTCCCAAAAAAGCCTGGACATTGCTTCCACTTTCATGATTATAGCATTAGTCTTACTTTACTGAACACTAGTCTATTTACAAATCTAAAAAAATCTCAAAATAATTTTTTATGATTATTTCCAATCCCTCTAAGGAATACCTTTCTTTTCCTTCAAATTCTAAAAGCATTCTTGGGTCCTTTGAAAAACACTACATAAATTTAACATATTATTATTTTTATTTATTCATTCATTCATTGTCTGTAACGTCTTATCCAGTTCAGGGTCATGGTGGGTCCAAAGCCTCCCTGGAATCATTGGGCGTAAGTTGGGAACACACCAAGGAACACATGCCACAGGGCGACAGTCACTCACATATTCACTTGCACATTCACACCTATAGACACTTTTAAGTCACCAATCCACCTACCAACATGTGTTTTTGGACCATGGGAGGAAACCCACACAGACACGGGGAGAACACACCAAACTCCTCACAGACCCACAGCCCCAGGACCCTGGAGCTGTGTGACAGCAACACGATTATTATTTATTGAAATGTCTCATTAGTATCAAAGTAATATTGTAACAACTATGCCCTCTATGTTGCAATCTAGGAAAATCAGTTAAAAAAATGATTAGACACGTAAAGCCTGAATGTTAACTTACAAGAGGCCATCAACTCCCTCACGTGGAGCGAGTATCTGAATCTTCCACTGAAAAACATACTCATATTATGGCCTAAACAAGCCATTTGGGACATTTCTGTAATGTTCATGCTAAACTGGCGCTGAGCTGTCTGTTTCAATTACTCCACAGAGGGCTGACACAGGCTAATTATCTTCAATTCATCAGTGTTTGTTTGATTGCTGATGACACAGTGTCAGGGATGGCGTGTTCCTTTATGACGTGTTCACTCTCTCATCCAAATAAAGGCATTTTTGATTTTAGCCTGCAGAAAAAAAATCTCATTTAATGAACTTGCTGGCCCCTTAAGTGTCCCTCATTTGGAGATGACCAACGTGAAGGCCTTGGGTTTGAAGCGCCGGACCGGCAGAAAGCCTTTTCTGCTTTGGAGTGGAAAAAGGAGAAATGGGCATCAGTTGAGGCATAGCGTTATTGTGGGTCACTGATAGCCTTCTAGCTAATGTGATGAAACTCATGTTGTCTGTAAGAGGATATAAAGCAAACGGCAGGATCTGATGAGCTCCAGTCATCTATCTAGTGGAGTCACATCACACCTAGTATTGTTAGCAGGTGTTAATTCAGCAATTCAACAGTGAGTATACATTGAAAACTGCAGGTGTGCTTCCAAACCTTCCAATCCACAAGGCATAGGATATGACCCGGGGTGCCCAAACTTTTGCCCACAACCAGAGATTTGGGCTGTGATTGGTGGAAACACTGACCACTGTAACATCAACCAGGTTCCCGGTCCTGGCGCATGTAGCACTAATCCTTGTGTGTGAAGCGGAAGTGTAAATGTTCTGCCTTGTTTGGAGTAGCTAAAGCATACGGTCTGGGAAAATCCAGCGTGTTCCCAATTTTAATACCTACCTCCGCGAGGGCTAACCAATCCCAGATGTGCTCCAGCACAAAATACATTTTCACCCTCTTAAAACGTTGCTTTTTTCTCCCTCCTTCTCTTTCTCTCTCTTCTCTTTTCCTCTGAAGACGGCTCGGGGTCAATGGCTCGGGTTCCAGCTCCGGCGGTGGCTAAATATAGATTTATGGAGTCACTAGAATGGCTTTGTTTTCAGATCATCCGTCAGCTTTCGCCAGCAAATATTTATGCCTTTTTAAAAAGGGGAGTATATCAGTGACACTGGCGTCGCTTTCCCCCTGAAATATGTCAGCCAACCGGTGTAAATTGTTGCTCAGGTTCTACTAAATCATCGTAATAAGCGAACCGAAGAGAAACAAAGCCGAGGTCCTGTTCATCATCGTCGTCATCTTTCAGAGCCAACAGATTCCCTTCCCACAGAACACAGTGTGAGAACTTTAAAGTGTGAGAAAGCCTTTTCTGGACCACAGGATACTGTACACAACATTAAAGGACTCAGAAATAATGTCCAGCTAAGTGACTGTTAATAAGCTGAGCTTCTAATGACAAATTTGATAGGAATTATATTCCAAACCATCTGATTCCCACATTCATACACTCCTCAAGTTTCAAGCTTTATGTTACTTATCCATTTAAACAGATAGATCCTTCCAAGCAATTTGATTGGACAATTGAGGTCCAGTAAATGCTGATGTTGAGTATTCAAACCTGGCCCAATTTCAATTGATCACATTCAGATTTCAGTTGTCTGCATGAAAAGCCAGGTGTAAACACCTTGAACCTCACTGAACACCAAACTGTGTCAGAGTCTGAATCTCAATGTAGGTCACAACATAAAATATTCTGCATTAAAATTAGTGAAAAGATTATATTCAGCATTTATTATATTTTTGTGTAGTGTCTTATTTGTTTTTTGTTTTTTTTTTTTCATTTTAATTTAAATGAAAGCTAATGACATTGAAAGAAACAATGAAACAACTCGCTGGTATAAGTTGTGTGCTTATGGTTTATGTTTAGTGAATATTATGTATTCCTGAGGTTTGAGAGCATATAAAAGTAAAACCGGATCTCTTCTGGACTGGAAGCTGTTACCATTTGCTCCTGTACTGCTAGCCTCTCATATGCGTGATGTCACAAATCCTGCGAGGGCTGCCCACTCTCTTAAGGAGGAACTCGGGAACGTGTGAACGCTGCCAGTGTTTTGACAGCGCAGCATGTGGGCCCCTTAAGGCCACGTCCCCTTCACGTTCTCCGATCACCTAGGGGGTCTTCACATCCTGTCCTCCTCCAGTTTGCGAGGTGGGGAAGGCAGGAAGTGGGGATCCGAGTGATTCAAGGAGTGTGTGAAGACGTTGAGAAAGTGAGGGGTGGTTGGCCTGACCCAGGCTTTCCCAGAGACCAGAGAAGAGCCTCAGGAACATCTCACGAGCTGGGGATTTGGGGGTCTTGTTTCCTTTTCACATGTTCTACATGTATTAAATGGGCTTCTCCTACTGTGTGTGAAGGCTTCCTGGGGCTTTCGCAACATATGTGCGATCAGAGAGGGGGCAGGGTAGGGGGCTTTAGTGAAGACAACATACAGGGCCAGTTTCCCAGGCCCAGATTAATCCTAAACCTAGACCATAATGAATGACCAGTGACGTAGCGGCATCATTATCAGTGACAGACCTTGACTTATCAATTCTTTAAAAAAAAGGGTTCTTCAAGGGTTCTTTAGTATGAACAATGCCTCTATAGAGAACCACAAGCATTCAAAGAACCATATGTTTAAGGGATACCTTCTTCAGATTCATGTGAGTTTGTTGTTAAATGTTCTATATTGATTAAAGAGTCCTAAATAGAACCATATTCACTGTGAACTGATTAGTCACTTTTAAGAAATGGTCCTTTAGACTGATGGAGAATGTGTTGTATATGGTTCTATACACCACCTTTTTACAAATGTGTCTCTACAGCATCAAAAAATGATTCCCCTACTTTTATGATGTCCAGTGTTCTAAAATAGCAGAACCAGGTGACCAAAGAGGGTTCTTCAAGAGTTCTTTTTAAAACTAATTAGTTCTATGTTAAACAGATGTGTGGTGAAATGGTTCTTCAGAATGATTAATATTATGCTGTATATATTACTCTACGTAAAACTGTTTTGACAATAGTTCTAGAGAGCACTAAAAAAGGACACTGTAACAATAGAAGAACCATACCTTTATATTTATTGTTTTGTTTCATATGCTCCATTTAATCTCCAGGACTTTTATTATGTTATTTCAATTCTACACAATGGACAGGTTTTTTTTTACTTAATTAAATATTTTATTAACCTATATTTTACCAGGGTAGTCACATTGAGATCAAAAATCTTTCTTTAAAATTTTGCCCTGGCCATAACAACAGCACATAAACACAAATATAACATACATGTACATGCAGATGGGGCGGCATGGTGGGACTGTTTGTTTGACAGCTCCAGTGTCCTGGGGCTGGGGTTGTGGGTTCAATGCCCGCTCCAGGTGACTATATGTGGGGAGGGTGGTGTGTTCTCCCTGTGTCCACCTGGGTTTCCTCCAAAAAACATACATTGGTAGGTGGATTGGTGACTCAGAAGTATCCATAGGTGTGAGAATGTGTTGCCCTGTGAAGGACTAGCGCCCCCTCAAGGGTGTGTTCCCACCTTGTGCCCAGGGACTCACAGCAACCCTGAACTGGATAAGGGTTACAGACAATGAATGAATGAATGATTGAATGAATGAATGAATGAATGAATGTGCATACAGATACACTTCAACAAGAACAAACATGTGTTTTCACATTTGTGGCAGATCATTTTAATTCTTTCAAAGAAATAAGCTGCTTCAATCTAAAATGTTTCTGAAGATCATTTTGTGTCAAAGATGCACTGTAAATAAGTCTTTCCAAATTCAGTCTGAACTCTTTGCATGTCCACTGTTATATAACTACTGGAATGTGATTTATACAGAGACCTGTTTACTAAAAATGCTGACCTATAATTTGGTCTTTACACACAAAAATATCCCAATGTATTTGACATTGTACTGAAAGTGGAACCCAACCAGTCATTTCATAAAGTACAACTGTGCTTCAGGGAACAAAACCAGACGTTAAAACCACTGTTATACCTGTATACAACTCATGGTCCTACATAGAACCTTTGTCTTTCATCAAGAAATCTTCCCAGACCATCTTGTCTTATCTGAGAACACATAGAGCTGGGCTCTTTGGAATGATGAAGCTCAGATCAGTATCTTCAAGATGACATCTCCAGATCTCCAAGGTGAATCACACAAAAGTGTAGGTGCTGCTACTACAAAGAGGTGGGGACAAACTACCTGTTCGTATCCTTGAATTCAGATTCCAGTTTAGCTGGAGATGGGGTCAAGTTGCTTCATGACTGTCCAGGGGTCAGTACGTGCCGTGTCACCATGGTACTGAGAAGAGGGTGGAATCCCTTGAGGCTCAGGCTAATGGCAGTGGTGTAAGACCTTGAGAATTTGTGTGTGTGTGTGTGTGTGTGTGTACTTATTTCCTAGTGGAACTGTTATCCCCAAGCTGTTGAAAACACGAACATTGTGGGAACACTTGGCTACTCTCTCTATGGAAAAAACGGTCATAGCTACAATTGGAAACATGAAAGAGGACAAAGATGATGGGCTCTAATATCGAGATTATGGGTGGGGTGGGTTTAAGCAAGGGTTAAACTGGTATACAGAAACTGATCACACATTCCAACTAACCAATGATTCATAATGTAACCATCACAAATACTGTTGGTTTGATTGGTCTTATTCCATTGTTGATGTAGACAACGTCATTCCCAGTGGTTTTGTGATGGGAGTCCAGGGGTATTCCAGATTCTGTTTGAAAAACTTTTTAGAGTCCACGGGGCTAGCTCTGCAGTCACGCAAGGGCAAACCAGTGGAACCCAACCCCCTGCTCTCATCCCCCTGTGAAACAAATCACTGTAGATGAATCTACACACTTCGGACGTCTGGTTCCTATCACCACCACTGGGAACTGTCCTGACTCAGCACATTTGACATCAAAATACCTTCACATAATGACCGTGTTTATGTTTGAGCCCTTTAATTCTGTAGAAATTTTGAGGAACCATCTGAACTCTGTAATCTCTTTACATAGTGGCCCTAGTGACCACCATTTAGATTCTAATGAAAACAGTTGACCCAAGCCCAAAAAGTCCCAGATGTTTATTCTGTTGATGTCAGAAATGGTCAATCTGAACAACAGGACACATTCATAAGAACACAACAACCATATCAACTGTGTTTATCATTCCTCAGATTAAACAAAACATCAGCGCCAAACTCTGCTCCAAATAAGCTCTTGAGTGGTGTGAACATGCCCCCGCCGGGGCTGCTCTATCAGCAGTTTAGAAAATGGGTGTTTTAATGTGAATCTTCCACAGACTTTGAATAATGATTGGTTATCCAGGTGTGTATTGTTCCTTATAATTATATGTCACTGTGTTATATTTATAATGTTTGACAAGTGAAATTAATGTGTTAAGGTATTTGGGATTGACCATTCACACTTGTTTTGAAAACTTTGAAGGAACACTAGGTATAATTTATTTATCTAAATATGCATCTATCATTCTGGGGCTTCCCCTTGTGTAATTAATTTTTGCAGCACTGTACTGAAATCAATGGGCAAAGGGAGGGAGGGCAGGTGATTTCTTACCCCTCTCCAAAAGTTACATAATGCAGTTTCTGCAGTGCTGAGCTCAGAGTAGAATAGACAGAGACACTATCTTCACTATTACTGCTCAGTGAAGCATCACAATGATTTATAAGCTGTAATTTTAAAGTGAAAATATTGCCAAGTGTTCCTTTAAACTGGGTGATTTAACATTTTAAGGCTGATTTGAGTGTATTCAGCTATAAAACTCTCATAATGTCAGGTCAGGTAATCTTAGATGTCACCCCATTTCATCTTCATCACTCCAGAGAACACAGCTCCAGTGCTCCACACTCCAGTGCTGGGCACTGGGCAGCTTTATATACCCCTCATAGACATGTGTTATAGCAGTGTTTAGTGTTTAGATCCTGTTATATAGAACTAGACTGAAGGACCCCACAATGGTAGGTATACATACTAGAACATGTGTGTGTCCCCCCAGCACCTCCCACTCAGGTCAGTGGTAATGTCCTGTTTAAGGGGGGAAGGAAAAATAAATAGCAGCTAAAAAACGCGCCTGGGATCTGAGGGAGGAATGCAGAGGGGCATGGGAATCGCACTCGCCCACGAGGAGCCTGCGTCCAGCCTATAAACAGCACCTCGACATTGTTAAGCTTTCTCTGTGATATCCTCCTCCTCCAAACACACGCACACACACACACACACGCACACACACACACACACACACACATTTCTATGCAGTGTGGGGACATGGACTTGTACCTTAAATATCTAGGTACTAACCCCAAGCCTGACCCCAACACCGACCCTAACCCCAACCCCAACCCTAACCTGGACTCCAAAATTAATCTGAACCCTAAACTGCACCCTGAAACATATCTTGACTTTTACCTTGCAGGGAGCCTCTGAATGTGTGGGTGTAAACAGATTTTAGTCCCCACTGTGCTAGTGAAACCAGAAATACTCTCTCACACACACACACACACACACACACACACACACGTGTGCACACACACACACACACACACACACACACTATCACTTAGGCCATCAGTGGGCTTGAGAAAAAGTGTGTGGGCGCAGCTCCATTCATGACAGAGAGAGGAAGAGAAGGAGGCTGCTCTCTCTCTCTCTCTCTCTCTCTCTTTCATGATCTGTTTCTCTTTTTCACTGTCTACTTTTTCTCTTCCTTTTTCACACTCTTTTCTTGTGTTTTTCTTGCTCTGTCTCTAACTCTCACTCTCTTTTGCTCTCTCTTTCTTTCAGTTTCAGGCTCTTTCTCACTCTCTCTCTCTCTCTCTCTCTCTCTCTCTCTCTCTCTCTCTCTCTCTCTCTCTCTCTCTCTCTCTCTCTCTCTTCCCCACCCCCCAGGGATGCTGTCCCTGTTCTGGAGACAGGAAGGCCTTGGTGGTCACTCCTGAGTCCAGGGTGGTTTATTTTGATCGTGGGAAGACCGATCTGGGAGACGGACACAGGGTGCTGTTTGAGGCTTTAAAATTTCCGAATGTACACAGTCAATGCAGGAGCTTCAGGGGCTCAAGCTCAATGTGGGAGGGCCAGTGACACCTAACTGAACAGTGAGAAATGAGTTATTTAACTGTGTTGTTGTTGTTGTTTATTAGTTTGTTTGTAGATGTTTAAACACTACAATGACAATTTGATTGAATCCAGCTACCAGAGCCTCTGATACACACCATACAAAAAATACACACCACAGAATACAGTGGCCCTGCCCCCACAGCCCATTATATAACTCTAGGTGACACATTGCATTGGGCTTTAAAGGTGTTAAAGGTTTGAAACACACAGTTGAAATTGACCCAATGAGTAATGTTCCTTGTAGTGCTGTGGTAGATACAAGCAAGAGAGCTCTCTCATTGGTCAGAAGCTGGACTGAAGGCCTAACACAACATAATTAGGAAGGAAACAGGCATTTAGTACACATGCTAAATAACAAGGAGAGACAGAAAGAGAGAGAGAGCACATCTTTCCCACGGAAAGCAAGGACCAGAGGGGGTCAGCATCTCTCTTCTACTGGGGAGTTAGCTCTAGGATAGGAAGGGGAGGTGGGGATCATGGAGGATCACCCCCCAGGTCAAGAGCAGAGGGAGAGAGAGATAAGGACCTGCAGCTCATTAGTCTGGGGTAATGTTAACAGGGCTGACAGTGGAAAGTAGAAGACAGGTCAGAGCAAAGTGGGAAAAATGCGGTCCAAAGGCCAAGCAAAATATCTTCTACTGAACATCTGAGGCAGACTGCAGCTCTGAAAGTCGGTGGACGTTTCCAACTCAGTTGGCATCAGCTGTGCATGCACGACATGTATGACATATATATGACATATATTCGTACGAATGAAATGATATGACAATGGGCTACAAACACATAATTGTCTTCAATGACCTGGACCGCAAAGGACCACCACAGAAATTAGTGGATCATTTTGGTTGGTGTTCTAAGTCTAGCAGTGACACTAAGGGGTTTAAGAACTTGAGCGGCAACTGCTGTGCCTGATCCCCTCATACACAAAACACACACACAGTCTTGAGAATGATCCACCACCCAAATAACATCTCTGTGTTGGTCCTGTGGGGTCCCTGAGCATTGAAGAACAGGGTGAAAGGAGGTAAACAGGGTATGCAGAGCAACATATGAACTACAGTCTGTACTTGTTGAACTACAAAAGTGCTCCTTTGTGGTTGGTGGAGCTGGGAGAATGGACAGCGAATGAGAGTGTGGAAACAAGGAGGTGGTCATAATGTTATGGCTGACTGGTCTTTGTGATACATGGAGGTTCAAAAGTTTGGAGACACTCAGTTCTTCTAGCTCCTCTAAATTTGGCAGTTCAACAAATTCCTCTGATCATATGTAATGCAGAATTTAATTAATGAATTGCTAAATGTGTACGACATGTGCAGTTATCTCAACAGCAGCAGAAACACCCATAGCTCACTCCCATTAAAGAGCTTTTTTGTCTGCAGGTTGGCTTAATTATGCAAATGAGGCCCTGTTTTTCTCCAACCCAGGCTTTGATGTTCCATAATGGTTGAGATCTGAAATTGTCAGGGATGGAATCGGCACTCGCTCCAAATAAATCTCGGCTCGACACTTTTCCCACATCCCTGTGTTAATGATGGCACGGAGCCATTAAAAGTGGAGGATCTCAGTTGGACGGGAAGATTTCTTTCAATGCTGGGTTTTAGAGATGGAGCACCTGCTCAAACACCAGCAGATCAGAGTGAGTTTAATCCCTTCGATTCATGTACTTTCCTTTTTCCATTTTGTTATGGTTACTCCCAACTGGTGGATCTTACAAAGCTGTTCCAAAGATGACCAATTTTCTTACTCAAGCAATAACACACTCAAGCTTCTTGCTGTAACGTGAGATATTGTCACTGGTGTGCTGCGGTTGTAAGCACAACCGAATCATTGTAGGTCAGTTCACCAGTGCCATATCTCACATTATAGCAGGAAACTCATGTGAACTATTGTGATTATAAAACAACTCCATTATCGTTGTTTATTGTTAGGTTTTTATGATAAATATAACAAAATATAATTATTACAAAATATTTTTTCTTTGTTTATTAACATCCTTCTTCTTCTTCTTCTTCTTCTTTCAGCTGCTCCCATTTGGGGTTGCCACAGCGGATCTAACCGCAATCCGCACCGTCGGTCTGGCACAGTTTTTATGCTGGATGCCTTTCCTGACACAACCCTCCCTATTTAGCCAGGCTTTGGGTCTGGCACTACAATGCAATGTATTCCAGTGGCTAGGTACACACACTCACACTTATGGACAATCTTCCAAGTCTCCAATGGGAGGACACCGGAGCACCCGGAGAAAACTCCTCACAGACAGTCACCTGGAGTGGGGCTCGAACCCACAACTCCAAGTCCATGGAGCTGTGTGACAGTGACACTACCTGCTGTGCCCGTTTGTTTATAAACATTGCACAAGATAATATAGGTCCACTCTTTTGCTCATTTATTTTAGCCCATAAACTGGTTCCCATGTTTGTATCAGTTTTGGTGGGAAACATGGCATCATTGTTGTTGTTTTAACCAGAATAGTGGCATTGGAATTCGTAGTCATGTTGTAGTCATAGTTATTCCACTGTTTTGTGGGTTCAAACTATAGTGATTTAAAGTGAATAAAAAAAAGTAAAAAACAATAAACAATAAAATGCACCTTGTCTCACACTGGCCACAGTCCCTGACAACACACAGACAGAGCATTTTTTTGTTTTTAATTCCTTGCTTTTCTTCTTCTTCTTCTTCTTCTTCTTCTTCTTCTTCTTCTTCTTCTTCTTCTTCTTTTTCAAATCAGACAGTGGAGTACGGGTCCACTGTGCCATAACTTTTTTATTTTTGTGCTCTCTTTATGATTCTTTATCTCGACATTCTGACAGGTTCATACTAAAGTACATGCAATTATTTTGTAACAGCTGAGAATTAACCATCATGGTTTCAGACCCCATATGTTGGTGGAAAATATGGCAAATAGTTTAAAATTATGTGTGTGAACAGAAACCTGACTAGTTCCACACTGATGGAAATGGGCTATCACAACCTCCAGCATCACTGCTGGACTGAGAATAGTCCACCAATCAAAAATAATCACCCAGCATCCTGTGGACTAGAATGAAGAACACAAACTATGCAGCAACAGATGAGCTAATGTCTCAGACTTTACGTTTAGAAGGTGGGGTGACGACGTTGGAGTGTCTAAAAGAGTGGACAGTGAGTGGTCACTGTGTTTAAAAACTCTCGCGCAGCACTGCTGTGACAGATCCACTCGTGCCAGCACAAAACACACCAACACACCACCAACACATGAGTGTCCCTGCAGTGCTGAGAATAATTCCACCACCAAAGTAATAGCTTACCTGCTCTGTTGGGCCCTGTGGGGGTCCTGAGCATTGAGAAGCAGGGTGAAAAATGGATGGTAAAGTATGCAAAGCAACAAATGTACTAAAGTCTGTAACTGCAGAACTACAAAGTGCTCCTGCATGGTCAGTGGAACTTATAAAATGGACAGAGAGTGTAGAAACAAGGACAGGGCTTTAATGTTATGGCTGATCAGTTTATGTTTATTAGGCCATCCAGTACCAAAATGCTGTACATGTTAAAAAGGAAGTGCACCGATCCATAAGCTCCCCTAAAAGCTCACACTAAATGAGGCCACTGGAAGATGGACACAGTTAAGTCCAGATAAATAGGCTTTTAATAAGGTGATGCATTAAGCGTGCATATTAAGTGCTCGGTAATACTCTTCCCCTGTGGAGGCTCAGATAAGCTGGGGACAGATGTGTTGGGGAGTTTACTATTGTTTCCCCACTCAAAATATTAGAGGAAATAAAACAGGCTCTTATTTCTGCTGTGTAGGATTGACTATTATACCGGATACTAATGTGACCTCACGTTGGGAGGTTATAGATATATGTAGCATATGAATAGCTGAAAAAATTCATTCTGGCTTCTGACTAAAATAAACAAGCTTAGTCATCACTTTATATTTGATTTCATTTATTTATTTATTTTGTTAAACTGTATTAAAATTCACAAACATTAAAATACAAAACATGTAACTGTTTCTGAAAAGACTATATAGTAATATGACTACACTATTAAGCCAAAGGTTTGGGCAAACTTGGTTTGAAACCGTTAATGCAGCAGTGTAAAATAATCTCTCAATTTATGTATTCCCACCTTGCACCCAATGATTCCAGGTAGGCTCTGGACCCACCGCGACCCTGAACTGGATAAGCAGTTACAGATAATGAATGAATGATGTTTATTATTATTAAGGATAATCAGTTGTTACATTTACATGATTTTTTTTTTTTTTTATATCGTAAAGATAATAGTTTAAATAGTACACATGGCTTTTTATATAAAAAATATTAAATTATCTGTTAAACCAACATTATTTTATATGTAAGATAATCAATTATTATTAAAAACCTACATGTACGTTTCTTGTTAATGTTGTTAAAGCAAAATGACTTAATATTAATTTAATATTAAAAAAATGTATCATGTTCAGAAGAAAGACATGAAAACCAATATTTGTAAATGTGTGCTAAATATAGTACACTCTTTATGGATGTACTTGTTAACTTCTGATACTTACCCAGTGTGAAACCCAATCCTGCATTTGAACCCTAAACCTAACCCTAACCCCAAGACTAAATCTAACCCTTACCCCTAAGCCTAACTCTTACACGTATCCTAACTGCAAGTGACATGAGTGAGTGACAGTATAAAGACAGAATAATCCCTGCATTTTTATGAACACCAACCTTTTATTTCTGTTCTGCTCCAAGATAAATGCAGCCAGAATTCACTTCCTGTTTTAGGTGAAATCTCAAGCTGTTTTTTGATTGGTTTTTTGAGAGGGTGACTTATGCTCTTGGCGCACAGATTTGACACTAGTGGTGTAGACATACAGTGAAGTTTTGCACAACTGTGCCATGTTGTTTACTTGCATCACTTAAGCCAGGACTATCTCCTGGGAAAAGTTCTCCCACAGCAGTTTGTAGCACTGTTTCTGTAAATCATCTTCAGGTACAAAACGAGTAGGCATGGATTTGGTAAATTAACACCACCTGTGGACAGGAACTCATTAAAGATTAAGTCTTCATGCAAGTGTTAGGACCATCTCAGGATCATACAAGCAAATTGTCAGAGATGGTCTTGCAAATTTCATGCCCCAATGTAAAAGTAAAAGCTAAGCTTCCCTCGCTGTAGTCCACATTGCCAGACTGACTGAGTCTGGATATGATCTCTTATTTCCTGGATTTGTGAGATCAGATAAGGTTTGTGGGTCTCACTTAAGACTCACTCTCCCCTAAACTCCTGCTCTTTCTCATGGGTGAAAGAAACATTACCTGTGTCACAACCCCTGAAACTCTCCCTCCGTCTCTCGCACCGTGAGTAATGTGCTACAATGAGGAGACGCCGATAACAGATATCATATTTCTGTGATAACAGTGGTAAAATGTGCCTCTCTGAAACCCATGTCCAAGCTTTAGGGTTCTTCATTTGAAAGAATTAGATTTTTCTAGAGAGATAGTTTATGAGTGATTTCGATGCTGTCTTAAAGCTGTCATTAATTCATCACCAACTTTTATTTTTAAATAGAGTTGCTCTGGTACTCTGAGTGAATAAATCTTGACAGTCTGAGCTCTCAGATCCTACAAAAGTCTTAACAAAGTTGTAAATGGAGAAGATTATAGGCATAGTAAGGCCTGAGCCTATGACCAATGATGGCTAACTGAGCTGCCATGGCAACAGCCCCTAGCATTACCAAAAACTGGTTTAGAAGCAAGTATTTTTATTTATTTCATGTAAACCATAGCAACTGAGACAGAACAATTGATAAGGATGACACAAGTATTCCACAAACAAAGACAACTATGCTTTTATACCGCTGTGAATTCACACATATTTGACTGTTTGTAGGATTGCTACAATGTGTGCAAAGCATAGCTCCTATTTTCAGGATGTACGCATGACTCTCTGATGTTTGTATGAAAAATCTGCCTTATGTTCTGGTCTCATGAAACAACTGCACTTCACATATTTTTGCAAAATAGGCAGGGCCATGGCAGGGCTAAGAGATTGAGGACAACAATCATTCGTTTTGTGACATTTGCTAATAAACTGGCCATCTCACTAACAATAAATATTAAGCTAGCATTTAATCATGTATGTGTGTATATATATAATCTTTTATATGTACAGTACTGTGGTATAAATCCTTCAGGTCACTGATAGGTCATACCTACTAAAACAAAATGTATACCATGAGAACACACTGTTAGCGATAGCGTTACATAAAACAAACACTGTTTTTTTTTTTTTTTAACTTAAGTTTTAGTTAAGTTTAGGGTTGTGGTTAGATGCGTTTTAATGCAGGGTTGCCAGGTTTATGTCTAATTCATACACACTTGGAATCAGACATTGAAAATATGTATGTTTTCAACTTGAAATCAGTCAAATGTAACACTCAGTATATTGCTTGTTACAGCTAATTCCATTAAAATGAATGGGATTTCACTCATGTAATTTCACTGACTAAGGTCTAGTGTTACTTGCACCTAACCAAAAACCTAAAAAAAGCATAATGCTTAATGCTTGTCTTTTGCCAGCCTCCAGTGTAATGTACTTCCACACCAGTTTACAGCACTGTTTCTGCAACTCCACTTCAGGTACATAGCAGGATTTAGAGGATAGAGGATTTAGTTAAATAGTGCCACCAGTGGAGACAAGCTATCAAACAAATTATAATATATTATATAAATATATATAAAAAATATGAAACGAACTTACATTACAATTGTCAAGGGTACTCCACTTTGGAGTATATTTGTTCATATCCCACACTTACTGATGCTAACACTCATGAACTGCAAAAAGCTGGCTGTTGATTTGAGCTATTTGAAAAATTGTTGTTGTTATTACACTGTGTGTGAAATAACCATTATAATAATAATATCCCTAGTTAAATCTATTGATTTGCCATGGTTTGTTCCACAGAGTTGTCTCAAAAAAGCCAGGCCTAATCTGGGCATTGCCAGTGCTGAGCCCAAAGGCAGCTTGGTAACATTATAAACTTGATTTGATTAATGGAGATCCAAATAATTCCCTTGTTTATTTTGTGGGAGACCACTGTACGCTTCATACTCTGAGCAGACTCTGGGCAGAGGTTCCCCCCGGCAGGGAGATGGTCCCCCGGCAATGCGTGACAGAATGCAGACAGTTTTGCTTTCATGTTTGTCTTGAGGTCGGTTAATGATAAGGTTCAATTTTGGCGTGAGACACAGTGTAAGACTCTGCGCTGCTAAGAGCCAAGATGATTCCTCTGAATTCCCCGCAGACCTGGCCTCTGGCTTCTTGTCGTTTTGGTTCTAAGCTGAGGAATGTTTTTTGCCTATTTATGGCTTCGGCCTTCTTTCTGAAACCTTAAAGTTGACCTGAAATATAAACTGACTTTTGTTTTGCTTCGTTAGTTCATGATTTATGATACTGTTGAACACAATTCATCTCAGGTGTTGGTAGACACCAGTGTTCTAGGACTCCACTCTTTTGGGAAGGCCTTACATTGAATATTGAGGTATTTCTATGAAGATTTCATCCTGATGTTGCATGTTAAGCTCAGTTTCTCTATTCACCTCTAAGGCCTTATTATGACACACCCTAAAGTTTAACACATTTGACAATTAAGTTGTAAATTCTATGGTTTGTGTGTTTTAAATAATAAAGTGAGGAATGAGACCTTTCCTCAAAAGCTAAATTCAGTCTCGTATAGCTACCTTATTAAGGTGGAACAGAAAATTCAAATTAGAAGCTGGTGAATAACGTCAATATTAGCCTCATAAACTGACGCATTTAAGGTGGTAATAAACGTGTGAATATTAAAAATGCGAGCAAGCAGCAAATCTCTGCATCCTAAAATGACATTTAAGGTGGAAGGGAAAACTATCAATAATAAATGTATCATTTTCCTCAACTAGTGACACATGTAACACTAGAAGCGCCAAGAGCTGGGTGTTTATTTTTTTTTGTGGCTGACTAACTTTACTCTGAGCACTGTGTTGGTTTTGGTGTGGAAGGGAGGTCAAAGTGGTCAGTCACAGTGGTCAAATGAACGTCTCTCTGTGTTTCCAGGTCTCAGTAGGTCAGAGAAGTCTGATGATTCCAGTATTAAGGTGGAAATGAATATTCAACTATGAAACTTGTAAATAATCAAACGTTTGCCATACCCCCAGTGGTAAAAACTGTGGCATTTTTACTCATTCACTTTTGCCTCACCCTCTCCCATCTGTTTCTGTGTTTTCTCACCGGAAGTTCTAACACAAACAAAACAAAGATGACCCCTCCCTTGCTGTCATGGAAAATTACGTGAATACCGCTCTAGCTCAACCTTGGCATTGGGAATGGTGACCTACGGCTCATAAGTAGCTGCACTCATTCTATTGATCAGTGATGTGTATACCCATTTGGACATCTCGTGATCAGCAGATGCTCATATATTGGAAACCCTGGGATGCATTTACCAAAATTTACAGGCCATACTAAAACAATCATGATATCATAGTGCTTCCCTAATATCTTGCTTTCAGCAACTGAAGCTGGTACATCGGTGGTCCCTTCACATTAGCACAGGACAAGACAAACAGAAGAGTAGAAGGGGTAGGCCCACATACTGTTCCCATTCCTGCCTGGCACAGGTCCCAGAGAATTCCTCAGGTCCTATGTCACCCCCATAGAACTGAGTGTTAAAGCACCCCTCCCTCCCTCCTCTCCTGTGCTGTCCCCACCGTCCTGTTCCCAGACATGACTCAGCCCCCAGGGATCGCTTAAGGTGGGAGGGAAGGCACAGGAAATGGTTGTGATACACTGTGTTTGTGTGGATGTTTTTGTGTGCGTGTGCGCGCGCGTGTGTTTGTGTGTGTGTGTGTGGGTGGGTGTTTGTGTGTGGCAGCAGTGGATTGGTAGGATGTGCTCACCTTGTTCTTTCCAATCATATAATCATATGTTGAAATGACAAAGCATTTCTCAGAAGTATCTTTCCCTAATGGATTCCATTCACTCACGCTACTCATGCAGTGGTATAAAGGGACTCAACCCCCACATCTGACCATTAGCCACCAATTAGCCAGAAAGAAAGAAAGAAAGAAAGAAAGAAAGAAAGAAAGAAAGAAAGAAAGAAAGAAAGAATAGTGACTCAAGGAACGAAAAGAAGGGAACTGATATAAAACATTATTTTGAATCTGTATAAGAAAATGGGCCTCCACTAACTGAGCTGTAAATGATTCTAAGAGTTTATAATAAGTTTGCCTCGGAAAGGTGAAATTATTTAAAATATAAAATGTAAGTAATGTTGGGATTAAGGCTGGGATTTAAACTGTGTTTTAAACTGTGTTCTCTCTGTGTCTTTTTAGTTTTCCTCAAGGAGCTCCAGTTTCCTTCCACAACCCCCCCCCAAAAAAACATTGATAAGTGGATGGGCTATATAAAACAATCCCGAGTTGTGTGGATGACAGAGTGTGTGTGTGAAAGTGTCCTCAGGTGTGAGTGTGTGAGTGACTGGGTGACTGTGTGAAAGTGTCCTCAGGTGTGAGTGTGTGAAACTGTCCTCAGGTGTGACAGGTGTGAGTGATAGGGTGAGTGTGTAAAACTGTCCTCAGGTGTGAGTGTGTGAGTGACAGGGTGAGTGTGTGAAACTGTACTCAGGTGTGACAGGTGTGAGTGTGAGTGATTGGGTGAGTATGTAAAACTGTCCTCAGGTGTGAGTGTGTGAAACTATCCTCAGGTGTGACAGATGTGAGTGTGTGAGTGAGTGTGTGAAACTGTCCTCAGGTGTGACAGGTGTGAGTGTGAGTGATTGAGTGAGTGTGTAAAACTGTCCTCAGGTGTGAGTGTGTGAAACTGTCCTCAGGTGTGACAGGTGTGAGTGTGTGAGTGGCTGGGTGAATGTGTGAAAGTGTCCACAGGTGTGACAGGTGTGAGTGTGTGAAAGTGTCCACAAGTGTGACAGGTGTGAGTGTGTGAGTGAGTGTGTGAAACTGTCCTCAGGTGTGACAGGTGTGAATGTGTGAGTGGTTAGGTGAGTGTGTGAAACTGTCCTCAGGTGTGAGTGTGTGAGTGATTGGGTGAGTGTGTGAAACTGTCCTCAGGTGTGACAGGTGTGAGTGTGTGAGTGAGTGATGAAACTGTCCCCAGGTGTGAATGTGTGATTGACTGGGTGACTGGGTGAAACTATCCACAGGTGTGAGTGTGTGTGAAACAATCCCCAGGTGTGAGTGTGTGTGAAACAATCCCCAGGTGTGAGTGTGTAAGTGACTGGGTGAGTGTGTGAAACTGTCCCCAGGTGTGAGTGTGTGTGACTGGGTGAGTGTGTGAAACTGTCCCCAGGTGTGAAGGTGTGAGTTTGTGGGTGTGTGAAATTGTCCTTAGGTGTGAGTGTGAGTGACTAGGTGAGTGTATGAAACTGTCCCCAGGTGTGAGTGTGTGATTGATTGGGTGACTGGGTGAAACTATCCACAGGTGTGAGTGTGTGGGGGAGTGATGAAACTGTCCCCAGGTGTGAGTGTGTGATTGATTGGGTGACTGGGTGAAACAATCCCCAGGTGTGAGTGTGTGTGACTGGGTGAGTGTGTGAAACTGTCCCCAGGTGTGAAGGTGTGAGTTTGTGGGTGTGTGAAATTGTCCCTAGGTGTGAGTGTGAGTGACTGCATGAGTGTGTGTGAGAGAGAGACTGTGTATGTGATGGTAAGTGTGTTCAAGTGAGTGCAATGATTCTTGGTAGACTCTGGGCCCACCATGAACCTGAGAAAGATGAAGCTGTTACTGAAAATGAATGAACAGATTAATGAATGAAAGGATGGATGAATTAACAACTACATGTATATGTCAGAAATATATGTACTCTATTTAAATATAATAAAATGGATTGTATTCCATTTAAACAAACAAACATGGCATTATCTAAAATTTCAAATTTGGAATTTCAACAACACTTATTTCAATAAAGTACCCCCTAAAAATACAAACCCACATCCTGTTTTTCTCACTGACAGCAACTGCAGCTTCCATGGGTTAAACCAACAGTGGACCAGCCGACCTAAGACAAGACCCTGGCTCCTGCTGATATGGGTCCTGCTCCTCCCTTATCTGATCTATAATGACTCTGTTTCTGCCTCGAAACACAGTTATCCTCTGTCTGCTCCACACTCAGCGCCACTTAAGAGTGTTAAGGTGTCTTAAGCATCGTGGGCCACAGTCCAGAAGTTAAAGCAGGCACAGGTCCATGACATGAAACAGAGTAATTACTGGGGCCTTTCCTTTCTCAAGGGAGAATCGCAACTCTTTGCTTACATAGCACTATGTGAAGTGTGGGGGGGGAGAGCCTTTTAACTTGAACTCTGGGACATGGAGGCATGTTGGAGAGCGCTGTTGGTTGACAGAGGCTCCGAAGCCTGGCGTCCAGCGTTTGAAAGGTAGAAAGGGTCTTTTTTTCCCCCTCTTAGTACACGGGGTCAGCAAACCAGCGTTTGTGTTTTCTCATCGTATCCTGTTCAACAGCTGCATGAACTCTACTTCAGAGGCCCATGGGATGTCGAGTACAAAAACAGCATGGACACTGTGTGTAGTTCATCTGTTGCTCTGCATACTTCGTTTGCCCACAGAGGACCACCAACTCCATTTTTCACCCACTAGACTCTGGCCAATGGCTGTGCGGTTACTGCCTTCCTTTTGAAGGACTGTTGAGACCAGTGGCTGCAGTGGAGAATGATAAAGAGCTCCTGTGGTGGATTGGCTTAATAGAATGCGATTGGAAATGAAAAATTGTGAGGGTGCACTGTTTCACTGTGGCTGAGTTCAGTGCCTCGGATAGTGTCCAGGTTCATTCTGTTGACGATTGAGTGTTTTGGGGTAAGGTGAAAGAGTCAACGTGCCTTAGGTCGTTCTGACCACAGCCACAGAAAACACGTAGACATTGAATTATTTCTGTTTTTATTTTCAAACACATTTTTCAGTTTCAGGAGCCGATTTATGTTGGTGGAAATGAGCCAAACTGTTTTAAATTAGGCCCGAAAGGGGGAACCAAACCAGTTACATGTTGGTGGAAAAGGGTTTAGCTTTTGCTGTGTGTTAGTGAAGTGTAACCACGGTAACCATGGCTTTAATTTTATTGTGTAAACAGAAAAGAAGATGTAAAAATTGTTTTTTTTGAATGAAATATTTTTCATAATTTTACTTCAGTAACAACAAAGTAGTTCCAGTATTTAAATTTAAAATACAAACTAGAAAGACCAACAGCTGCATCGTACGTGGTGGCGGTGTTGAGGGGGAGGGGACATACTTGATGCAGAGACACTGATTTATTTATTTTTTTTTCACTTTCAAAATGTGGAGTGATGACATGTTTGTGGTGGGTACAGAGCCTACCCAGAATCATTGGGTGTAAAGTGTCATTTATACTCCCTTTACGTAAATGAACCCATGAATACATCTGTTTCTAACATTGTAAACATCACTGCCACATACTTCTGTGCATCTATTACGTTGGCGTAGATGTTAGGCATCCACCAGAGGGTAGTTCAGAGTGACAACAACAAACATGGTGATGGTGGTGGAGGTGCCAATAATGTTTATATTTTGCTTAAACTGCACTTGGCTTAAACTGCAATTGGCTGCACTGCCCCTACAGTCGTACTGTTCCATTCTGTCCATATCTGTAAGCTTTCCGAGAGCCTGCACAAATACGAACATAATTAATGCAGAGTATGTACAATTTTGAATCTGCATGTGGAAGATCTAAAGTTGTCTAGATGCTTTTTACTGGAAAAAGGCTATAGACACAAAAGCAATGCAAATCAAAACCAGTTTAAATATTTGGATTTAGATTGTGGTCTTGGTGTAGTTTCCTTTTCGATATCGTCACTGTCCAAAGAAAAACATGTATCTCCAAAACAGTAGCTTTGCAGAAGAAGCAAACAAACTTAGCTTTCAGTGGACGTCATTTGGAGCATTCATTTTGGAGCATTTCTATTGTGCCAATGAAAGCTGCTGTGTTCAAATAATGTAGTAAATTACTATCAGCAAAAACATATATCATTGGAAAGCTGTGATATACATGACAAACGCTGGAAATGAACAGGAGTGCCGTACACTCACACCAATAGTACCTTTGCTATATACATACAGCTTTTTAAGACACTAGACACTTGGCAGATGTGATAAACACTAACTTTTCACATCACTGCTTTCCAGTAAAAACTTTGTATCCACTTGCAACATGCATATCTAAATTTCCAAAAGTTCCATACGGACGAATGTTGAGCCAGCAAAGTGATAGAGCTGAGCTAGACCCCAACCCCCTGCGATGCCGCCCACAGGGAAGCTGTCACAGAGCTGGACATTTGATGGTCACACCAGGCCCTGACCCCTGTCACAGTCAAATCCATGGGGCTGATACAACACTCGCAACTGGACACTGCTGTCAAATGTGAGAAAATGACACCAAGCAAAATTCAGTGAGGCAAAAACTGCTCTCAGTATGGGAATTGAATATGGACAGAGTTCTGAGCTTGGCTGAATGTATAGGTTTTTCATCATGTCCACTCACACTATAGGAGCATTTTGTAGTTCTACAGTTACAGACTGTAGTTCATCTGATGCTAAGATTTTTTGCCCGATGTTCGCCAAATGCCAGGACCCACACATGACCACACAGGACCACCACAGACCAGGTACCATTTGATCAATGACTAACCCTCAACATTGCAGTGACACAGACAAAAAAGGCATGGACACTCGGATGCGTGTAAATCCAATGATTCACTATAACCAGATTGAAATGAACTCACCAAGACAATGCTAATCAACCAAAACAAACCATCAGAACCCTCACGTCCTCACGTACCTCCACAGAGGTTTTGATTAAAGCTCCATGGCTTTATCAAGCAAAGCACAACACAGGATGAGTGCACCTCACATCTCCACTGGACGACCATTGTGAGTGAATCGGAGAGAAAGCAAATATTTAACGAGCGTACGTCACCAGGCTCACGGTCCTCTCCAACACACCGGGTCAAGAGGCCGTCGGAAATAGGGTGTGTTACAAAGCAGGGAAACGGAGAAACAAAATATGAGGACGCACACCTCTCGCTTGCATTTGGCATTGCAGTATATAATTACCTCATAACTCCTGGAACAATGGAGATAGAGAAATAGAGAAGGCACTCACTGAGGGGTCATGAAACTGTATTTGTATAGTGCCTGTGGACAGCATAAGTATAAAATAATGTATAATACGTGTAATTAAGGCTTTATTACAAAGGTTTGTATTTCTAATTCATTTAGATAGCAACAATAATTTAGAAAGTTCTCTCTGTTAAAACTCTAGCATGGTTTTGACTCCATTTGTTCTATGTGAGGAATGTAATTAAAGGTGCAAATGTGGACAGACGTTGAGCCTCCTCAATGCTTCATGAGATAACCTGACCCCAACTGGGAAAAAGTTATGGTGCAATCGACAGGAATGAAACCAGAATGTTTTAAAGCACTAAATCACAGAGAAATGGACTCAACTGTGCTTCAGAAAACACATTTGCAATCAACAAGATCTTCAAAAATGAATTAATATACATTTTGCTGAAAAGAACATGCCAGATATTTCTAACATTAGTGTGTTTTGATTAATCATAGTGTAAGCATGGGTTTTCAGTCTGATTGGCTTCAGCATAGCAACAATCAGCAAGAGACAAAGATGATTGGTCCTTGAGTTTTTGTCTCTGGTGAATGTTTTCAAAAATTAAACAGGGTGAATTAAATCCTGTCATATTTCCTACATTCAAAAATTTAATTTGTGTGTTTCAAACAATGTTTAATTGAATTTTTTAATATGTAACTACATATTTAGTATAGAAAACATGAGGTTGAACCAATTGTTCTCATTTAAATACATATAATCATCACAATGGAACTTAAATGCAAACATATCCAGCTGTAAATTCGTTGGAGTCCAAGGCCTTTGAAAATCAACTCCTCCTGACTACTGACCTAAACAAATATTTCCAAAAAACAATCTCAGTCCAAAACCACCACCAAACTACATCCGTGCCCTGAGTCAGCAGCTGTGTTGATGTGAACCTGGTTGTGATAAGGAAAGGTGGAGTAGCTCCTCCACTCGTTATCGCTCTTTCTTTCCGCTTATTAAGTCATGCAGCCAGCATGAGAGACTCAACCACAACTTACTCACCGTAATCAGGTAATTACAGCCATTTCATCTAATCGTTCTCAGCCCCACACCACAACTCCCTCCTTCCTCTGATCTGGTATCTTTAAAGCAATACTCCAGCTAGCATGCTAATGCCGCTAAAGCTAACAGACACTAGTAGACAGCATCTAGCTGTACACAAATCCTGATCTCACCACCAGTTTGAAGTCATTCATTTATTTATATATTTGTTTATTTTACATTACAATTAAAGAATGTAAACAAACACAGATCTTAATCTAAAATAGCTCAGGATTTTATTAATAAGTACTGACAAAAACATCAGAATCAGTACTGTACTGATTTTACCTGAAGTTTCAACAAATAAAAACATTTAACAACTACAGTTTCATTTGATCACATTTATATAGTTTGATTTGTACTTATTTCACAATCTTAATGTGAGCTCCTGTCTGCTGTGGGCACCCTCTGCATGGTGAACTGGTTCTAGAAACACTTTATTGGCCACTGTGCTTGCACAAAGAGGAGTTAATTCTCCGCATTTAACCCAATCCGTGCAGTGAAACACACATTTACACACACACACACTAGTGAACACTAGGGGACAGTGAGCACACATGCCCTGGGCAGACCTAACCCAGGGAGCAATCAGGGGTTAGGTACCTTGCTCAAGGGCACTTCAGTCATGACCTGCTGGCTCTGGGGATCGAACCAACAACCTTCCGGTTACAAGCCCAGTTCCATAACCACCCATGGTTCTGTGCCCAGCTTGTTACAACATTAAAACCCTTTTTGGTGCTGCATAGAACCATTTTTTAGGAGTACATCCAAAGCCATAAGGAGGTTTAAATTAATTGAGGTTAGGGTAAAGGCAAAATCTGAATTTTCAAACCTTGTGAACTTGTGATATATATAATTTATAGCATCACACACCATAAGCCATTTACTGCTAAACCTATTTAGAAAAGACTTCGATTTTTTATAACTACACACATGCACATCTATGTGCTTCTAGGATAGTGTTACCATGAATAAAAATGAATGGCATCTAGTTATAGAAACGCCACATTGCTTGCACTTAAGTTGAAATATGCCTTTATTTCTGCCTGGTTTTTGATGGATCGTGAAATAGATCAGTGAAGACTCTGTTTCTCAGCACTTGTCTTGAATCACAGGCTTCAGGGAAGTGGGGCCTTGATACATTCGAGCACCAAAGTCCGGCTCCCACACGGGTACTTCCTGGGAGTAAATCTCCTCGAGTACAGTCCACTTTCTCATAGGAGCCTTAATCGCGGAATCTGCTCCCACCGCAGTAGCCCCCTTCTGTAGGCCCGAGATAATTCACTCTCTCCATCTCTGTAAGTCATCAAGGCACGTTTGTGCGCGAGCCAGGAAACCTTCCAGGATTCTGACAAAGCCCAGCCTTCCCTCTCCCTCCCTCAAATGGATGAGCTCTGTAAATACAGAAATAAATAGAGAAACAACCTCAAACAAATAAATCCATTTTTAAGGAAGCTGCAGCATTAAACAAAAGCGCGGGATCAGATGCGTCGCACCGATGCCAAGCGAAAGGAGCCACAGGCTGTTGTTTGAAAAGATGGCTCTACTTTTGTTCCAGAGCTTTCTTTTCTTTCCTTTTCCGCCTTTCTCCAGCAGTCAGTTTGGAGCCGAGCGAGCTGGAAGTTCACGCGAGCTTCTGTGACAACAACCAGCTACTGACCCAAAAACTGTACACTGATTTTGGTTTGATGTGATGTTGGAAAATGATGGATTATATCATGAGTCTAATGCAATGAAATTATTGCTGCAAAATTTCAGTTGACCCCAGTCTGTGTGACTTTGATCATTCAATTTTCATTTCAAGAGCCATTATTAAAAATTAGGAAAATGGACTGTTTTTTATACATACACTCATTCATTTATTATCTGTGAACTCTGAGAACACTGAGAAATAGCTTCACAAACAGAAGAGGAATAAAGGAGTTGTGATGTATTTATCCAACTCTGAAATATATAACTGGGTATTGGGAAAGAGAATACCTGAAACCATGCAAGACAAAATCACTGGGCTACGTGCTCTGTGTACTTTTTGGTCATTCTTTTTTCATAAGAAAAATACATTAATTTTCTTTTCATATTTCAAATCCACATACTATTAAAACAAACAATATTTCTTTTTTTTTTTCTTTGAAATCAAAACATAAATTCGCAAGGAATAAGAAACAGAAATAAGGTCCATCTTTTTGTTTTTCTCAAACTGGAAGTTTAACATCGTCCTCAAGGCGTTTTTAATATCCGTTTTTAAAAGGAAAATAGAAAGAGCAAAAAGTATACTAACCCTGGTCTGTGTAACTTTCATTAATTGCTTTTCCATTTCTAATCCTGCAATAGAAAAATAGAGAATGACCCAATTACCTACTTTGAATGATATAAATATCATTTATTTAAAACAAAACAAAAAAAAAATAAAAAAAATAAAAAATAAAACAAACAAAGCATTTTCTACAACATAATGAAACTAAATACAACAAAATGTGAAAAATGAATATGAACAAATATAAATTAAAATAATGAGATTTTCATGCCTGCTTGTGGCTGATTATGGGTTGAACTGCAGATTTTAGCAAGAACTGAAAATCTTTAATTCTAACAGTGCCATATATTTTGAAATGGAGGAATTATTCTGCTGGTAGGTTAAAGATGATCATACTTGACCCATTTCATGATTTAATTAGAAATGTAGTCAAGGACGGGGAACATGTGCTGAGATTTCTATGCACATTGAGGACATGGATGTCAAGAGAGGATGTTCTGTAATATAAGTCATTTTGTGAAACCGCAGCACAACAGTTAAACACAACAACATGTTAATGTGAAACCAAATATCAATTTATAATGAACTAAAATCAAAATATATCTGATTCTAATAATATCTGTATTTGTGTTTTGATGCATTGGAAGAAAAGAAAAAACAAATAAAATAGGGAACATACAAACATACAAAATATGGAAATGGGTCGTTCTTCGTTTTTCTATTGCAGGATTAGGAATGGAAAACCAATTAACCAAAGGGACATGGACTGATCCTATATGGGTCTGTGTATGTTTTCGCCATTTGATTTTTATTTTGAAACAGGGAAGTAGAAAAATGGAAATGACTCGTTATCCGATTTTTGATTCAAAATAAGAAAAAAATAGAAGAAAAACCATTGTGTAATTTCCGTGTTGGAATGGAAAAAATTAATTTTAGACAATGTAGCATCTCCATACATATGATATCAGGCAGAATAAAGTCACATTAAATGTAATATGTGAAAAAGAATCGATTGTTTGAGTGTCTGGAAACTGGGATCAACTTCTTCACAATTATTCAGAGTTAAAACACTTTTTAATTTATTCCGATTGCAGATGCATTCTACAGAAAAGTACAGAAAAAAAAAAACTTGGCATTATTTTCATTTGTGTATTATACATCAATTTGAGCTGCCCCCGCTGTAAACAGTGGATTAACCATGACTTTTTTCTGGCTCTATACATTAATCTATGTTTCTGGTGCTGGTTAAAACAGTCTGCAGCTCTGTGAAAAGTGAGAGCAGTGGAAAAATTAAACATGAACACTCCAAGATCCACTTGAACATATCCGCAGAAAATGTTTTTAATTTGTTGTGATTTTCTTCTTAGTTACAAATAAGAAACTAGATTTCTTTTTACAGTTTGTGAAACTGTAAAATGTTGATTTAACAGAGTCTTGTTTGTTGTTTTAAGTCAAAATAGCTGTGTATGGTGGATCTAACTGAACTTTAATGTTATAAGTTTATGCTGCATGATCTTTGGAGTCATAGATGTAGAACAACAGGTAGCATCACTGTCACACAGCTCCAGAGCCCTGGGGTTGTGGGTTCAAGACAGTTCAAAAATATAAAGGTGGACTGGCTGCCAAGTGTCCATAGGTGTGAGTGTGTGGTGCCCAGGTTACAGACAATGAATGAATCTATGGCTTCATGGTTAAGTTAGAAGAACTTAATAGCATTAAGTACCAGAAATGCATATTTTTTGTTGTATCATGCATTAAATTAAATAGTAGTAACCTTAAAAATGAGTTTTTCTAATAATCTTTTCTTAAAGTTTCCCCACAGTTTAAACTGAAGAACCTCCAAACATTCCTCAAGGATCTTGTACTTTTAACAGTATACTTGCTTGGAATTCACATTACATGCTGAAAAAGTACTGTGTGGATTTGATTGCATACAGCTACTGAAACATTAGAGAGGTCCGGGACTGATATTGGATGATTAGTTCTAAAGCCCAGGCACCACTTTAACTCACCAATTCATTTTAAGTTTAAAGCTTCAGAGACAACAGTGCCACTGCTCAACAGTCCAATGCCTGGGAAAATATATTGCTCCCTATTGTACATACAGTTACATTACATTAAACTCTCCCATCAGGCTTTGGACTATTTTCAGCATCTATAATCACTGAATACTTTGTGTTTATTTGTATAATTATTTTTTGTGAAAAATTTGAATCAGATGGTAAGAAATAGTAGGTGATAAGGTACATCCCTGCCGAGTACCATTCAACTCCTACTTGCAATAGTCCCTGTTTGTGACCTTTTAAGAAGCCCTGTCCTTAATTTGCAGACCAAGGGCTCCAGGGCATGGCCTGTCCCTTTTTCCATTTGCATCATGGGACCGCCAAAACAATAGCACATCACAGAGTTAGCTCCCGTGCACCCAGAGGCATGCGATTTCACAGCTTGGCAAGGGCCAGGGATTTCATCCTGAACAACAATGCCCCGGAGGTTTCGCTCACTCGTACGTAGGGGTGGGATCAGCAGGAAAACAAGCCGAAAAAACAGAGAAGGGTAGAAAGAGAGCGTGAGAGAGCAGGAGCAAGGAGCCAATAGCGCTTTATGAGTCATTACATAAGCACTTAGTGACATGAATATTCCTCAAATACCTGGCATTATGGGATGTAAGCTGCTTACGGCGACAGGACGGGATGTGCCCAGCTTGTGTGGCAGGTGCATCTGCATTAGAGTCTATTACAGAGAGATTATGGAGGCCGAGATGGCAATCTTGGCTTCAGAAGAGAAGAGGGGAGTAAAAAAAAAAAAAAAAAAAAAAAAAAAAAAGACTTAATCCAACAGTCTAGATTAGCCACAAGGTATCGGCTAGGTAGACATCAAAGCCTAGGCAGCCCACTCACTGCTACAGAAATGCTCGTTCCCACTCAGTCTCCAAAGAATCACAATGCCAGGGGCTTTCAGCTCATTTTCATGAAGGGAAAGAAGGCAGAGAAAAGAAGGCTAACTCCTTACATGACACTGTTTTCTACTTTAGCCCAGCTTTTCTCCCGCCTCAGGTCCCAAAGGATCCCGGCCTCCTCTCTCTCTCTTTTTTTTAATTTTTTTTTCCTGTTCTCGCCAGCAGGAACAGATAATCCACATCAGGAGTGCTTTGGAGTTGAGCACATCAAACTGACATCTCTGTTCAGAAATAGACACATAAAACAACCACCCAAACTGGAAAATAAAACATGCCAGGAGCAGGACACTCCTAGGGCCCCCATGGTGTTCGTTTGACTTACAATGCTTTATAGTATACACAAATATAAACAATCAAATTATATTATAATAACACTATGTACATACACTAAAAGATCACTGGATTAGGAACATCTACATTATATCTACACTGACTGTTTTATCAGCTCCACTGACCACACAGGAGCACTTTGTCTTTTCTACAATTACAGACTGTAGTGCACCTGATTGTCTGCATACATTTATTATCCCCATACCCCCACAAAGTATATATATTCTGCTTTAAAAAAGGGATATAGAGTGAAAGAGAGACAGACAGAGAGATAGACACACACAGAGAGAGAGAGAGAGAGAGAGAGAGAGAGAGAGAGAGAGAGAGATGATCACTTCATGGCGGCAGTGGCTGAAATACTCAAATAAACAGCTTAATATTTTTTACTTTCAAAGAATTTTTTTTCTTTCTATTGACCTCTTGGACACCACCGCGGTACAATGACTTTGCGGTCAGTTCACATGACCAGGGGGCTCCAGCTAATTTCTCCAGAAAGTGGTCCTGGACAATGGTCGCCTGTGACAGTGTTCAGGTTGTTATCGCTAAAATGCATTCGACTTGTGCCACTCGCAGAATGCTGCTTTGGAAAAGGCTAATGAATGGCTCCCTGTGTTAGCTTTTACCCAGATGAGGTCCTGAGTGCCCTCCCCCTCTTATGTTTTACACAGGGGGAAATGGCACCCCACCACCAGCCCACACACCCACCCCACAACAATTCACCCAAAGGCCTGAACCATGTCATTAGTCACTCCAAGCCTGGAGTGTCTCGCTGCATGCTTCAGGGGAAAAAAAGACACTGTTTAATGACTAGCGGGACTCAATCTAATCTGCCCTAATATCGCCAAGGCAGTTAATTAACTCCTCCAGAGGTCAAGCCTAGGTTAGTCTGAACCATGAGCTCCTGATTATCATGGATATGAATGGGCTGCTTAATGATAGCATTACCTTTGAAGTTTCATTGGGATTTGTTGTTACTCTGGATGGTGCTTCTAGCTTATTATGTCCATCACCATTACAACAGGAAGTCCAACAAGTTTTGGATCTGTTCACTGTAAACAACATATTTTAGAGCAGTCTAAACTTGAATGGTTGCTGAAAGTGTTGATAGTAACCAGAAGTATGTTTTAGTTTATATATAGGGCGGCACGGCGGCGCAGCAGGTAGGGACCTGGAGGTTGTGGGTTCGATTCCCACTCTGGGTGACTGTCTGTGAGGAGTTGGTGTGTTCTCCCCATGGGTTTTCTCCCACAGTCCAAAAACACACGTTGGTAGGTGGATTGGCGACTCAAAAGTGTCCGTAGGTGTGAATGAATGTGTGTGTGTGTTGCCCTGTGAAGGACTGGCGCCCCCTCTAGGATGTATTCCTGCCTTGCGCCCAATGATTCCAGGTAGGCTCTGGACCCACCGTGACCCTGAACTGAATAAGCGCTTACAGATAATGGATGGATGGATATTTCCTATAAAGAACTGATTAGGTACAGAAGATGCATTGTTGTACTATACACCAAGAAATAAAAAGTGTATTAGATTCTGGTTCTGGAGGAGTGCAGATACAACAGTGTGGGCAGTCAATAGCCTTCTCTGCACACCTGGCCGAGCTGTGATGGACGCTGTGATGAGAGACTATATGAAGGCTGTGTAAAACTGTAAAATCACTCCTGAGGCAGGGTGAAATTTGTTCTCTCCTGAGCTTTCTTGAGTATGGAACTGATGTTCTTGTTCCACTTCAGATGCCTGGTTTGTGCCCAGGAACCTGTACGACTCCACACTTATTACGATTCTGTGAAGGACAGTAAGTGCTGGTACGGTTGGGATGCTTCTCCTGACGCCTACTATCATCTCCACTGTTTTAGCTCAAAGTTCACCTCAAGGTTGTTTGTCTGATCAACTACCCATCTGTAATCAGACCCGTAGTCACAAATGAGACCGATGATTGTGATATTGTCTGCAAACTTTAGGATTTTGATTGAGAGGTCAGTGGAGGTACACTCATTCGTGTACAGTGTGAAGAGTACATCTGATCAGCTTTTGTTTTAGCGTACCTGCTCTGTGGGGGTCCCATGAGGGTCCTAACAATTGAACAACATGGTGAAAGGGGTCTTGGAAAGTATGCAGAGCTACAGATGTACTACAGTCTCTAATTGTTGATCTTGAAAGTTCACCTGCATGGTTAGTGGAGCAGAAAACATAGACAATGACGGTAAAAACAAGGGTGTTAGTTTGTTGTTATGGCTAAACAATGTGTGGTGGTCTCTTTCCACTCACGTATCACGTAGAAGGGGGCATAGTTGTGGATGTGCTACAGGCTGAAATTTATATAGTAAGTGTTGCTGGTTTCTATAATGATCTACCTTGAGTAATATGTTGTAATTAACATTATATCTATGCAGCCTCAGGATCTTGGAGCTGCTGTTTGATGCCAATTCCTGGACACCAGAACAGGGCCAGAACAAAGATTGAAGTCGTCTGACCACTGCTAACCTAAAGCCATGGCCTATCAGCAGCTTCAGACGCTGGAATGTGTCGGTTTTCTCCGCCGTGTTTGTGTAGTTTGCAGTTTCATTTTAAGTCGTCCCAGCGGAGCACGTTTCAGAAGAGCTCTGAGCTTTGGGGACTTGCCTTCTCTCCACCGTGAAAACTGATAGTACTCGTTTTTTTGGGCTGCATTTCTTAAACTGTACGAGCTGGTTGTTTGGATATAACATACCACACCAAGTTAACTCCTCGATCGGACGCTGTGTCAGAGGTTTCCCTACAAACACATTCATCTTCATCAAATTTGAGGGTGATTTATTGTTTATTTCACTCAGGTCAGGAGAATGATACAATTACACTGTGTTATTGTAGGGTTATGTGTAAATAAATACCCATAGTCTGTAATGGGATGGCAACCTGAAGGCTAGCTGAGTGTTACTATAATGATTAATTGCCCACTGTTTTCTTTTGGAAAACTGTTAATGTCCAGAGAATATTGCTGTTCAAAGTCATCCTCATTTCCATGGAAAACTCAACTTGTGGTGGGCTCCTGTTGCAGCGTAGAAGAATAAAGTTGAAAACCTCTTAGAGAGGACGTATCTACACCCTTTCCCCCAGTGAACACAGCTCTAGGGTCTAAATGAAATGTCTGTGACATGCTTTGCAATGCTTAAACCCCCCTGCCTAGGCAGCTCTGTTCAGAATGGCCACTTTCAGTGCCTGCCCCTTTAAATGAGAATGAGCCACTCTGTGTTTTCCTCAACGCTGAGTGCACAGCAGTGAGGAGCAAGGAGCAGAAGCTCTTGTTTTTAGTCATTCTTTGTCAGTTCTCATTTGTTTTTCCTCAGTTTTGAAGAGTAGATTTTTTATTTACTCATTTACACACATTCGCTCACACATACAGACAGGCATTCATTTACATATACACTCATTCCCTCACACACCAGGACAGTCCTTAGAGAAGCCAATTTACACAACCTCCAGGTTTTTAGACTGTGGGAGGAAACCGGAGACCCTGGAGGAAACCCATGCAGACGCAGGGAGAACATGGAAACTCCACCCAGACGGGACCTGAACCCAAGATCCTAGCGCTGAGAGGCGAAGGTGCTACAGTCTTATCACTTAACTTTAAAGGTGGAGTAAAATCAAATTAGCTCATTTTTATGCCATGCTTTCAGACTTTATGGTCTGTGTTGGTGGGCTCCAGATACATACATTAATGAGCACATGCGCTTTAAAAATTTGTGAAATCAATAATAGAAATGAACTAAAATTAGTCCTTGGCTAAAACAGCGTCCAGTTCTGCCCCCATGGGTTGTGTCTTCTGTTTATTTTCTATGTCGTCTTCTGTCCACGTGTTCTAGTGTTTATTGTTTTGGTTCTTCGTCTCTGCTCCTCTTCGTCTCTGCTCTGGCCTCCTTGTTTGTAATGAGTCTGCTGTTGTATACACACTCTGCATCTTTCCTAGAGTCTCTGTCTGCTCTCTTCTGTGTTACAGCTGTAGTGTTTGTGTTCTCATTTTGTTTTCTTCCTGAGAGAGCTTATGTTTGTTCAGGTTTTTTTTTTTACATTTATTTTACATTATTTTTATTTTACATTTAAAAAAAAAATAAAGTCACCTTGCATTTGTGTCCTCACCTTCTGCCTCTGGCTCACAAAAGGTTAAAAAGCCATTGTCTTTGGAGTAACATAATAATATGATTAATAATATTATTAATAATTATGAGAAGAAATTGGCATTTTGTTGCCTGGTGAGATGCACACAATGTACGTTTATCTTTAGGTTTGGTGTCAGTTCAACTTACTGTCTCTTCTGCAATATACTTTGGTGTGTGTGTGTGTGTGTGTTATCAGGAGAACAATATATAAAAATTAAATAATAATAATAATAATAATAAAAGAAGAAGTTGAAGAAAAGTCCCAATAATTGCAATAGAGTTTCACACATTATATTATAACATTTGAATCAACAAACACACACACACACACACACACAAATGTACATCTTGCTCAAAGGATCATCGTCCATGGATGATTAGGGTGAAAAAATACTGCTCCTTCACTCCCATTGACCCCATTTTTCCGGCAGGTCCAGTTGATTGAACTGGCGAGCTTTCTGCTGACCGTTCAGCTGACCCCACACTGGGTCAGAATAAAGACCCAGTGTGTATTCCAGACCGGGGTGTCCACCTGTAGACGTCACCTGGACTGTCCCACAGCTGGCCTTTGACGCTCATAACTGTTGCATTGTGGGAGTGGAAATGTCTCTGGATTGTCCCCAAAGCTTGAGCAAATTTAAACAGCCTCTTCGTTGTGATACATTCCTCTTTTGCCGCGTGGAGAAAAACAGCTGGACGCATACCAGCAGTGTGTGTGTGTGTGTGTGTGTGTTTTTACTCTCTGAGCGACACAGAATAGTGTGATCCTCTCTTACCCCCCGAGGACGCGATTTGGCTCAGTGGTGGCGGGGGGGATTGGGGACAGAGGGGAATCAGAGTGAGTGGTTATGAATGTGCGTTTGATTTTCATACGCCGCGGGGGTCCGGCACACAGTGGGCCGCTTGTTGCCGTGGCACCCAGATGTGCGCCCCGGCCTGTTCGGACAGGGGGTCTGCCCTCAAAGACGCCCTGTTTACGGCCTGTGTTGGGGACCAGGCCTTGTCTGATGGAGACAGTGAGGGGCCCTATCTTCACCTCATCCTCAGCCATGCACACACAGACACACACTTACACACACACACACACACACACACCAGGAGCTGAATACATCAGGCTGAGCATCAGACAGAAGACAACATTGGCTCTGTTTAGATCTGTGAATTGAGTTGTTATAGATGGTAATCTTTGTGGTTCCCCTGTAGATGTGATATATTTATTCTTATCATAATGATATATAATATATTTATTCATATTAATATTGTCACTGTCAAAACATAATGAAATTTCTTTCTTAACCTCTAGCTTATGTAGCTATCTTAACACAGACTCTCAAGTCATTTTATACTGGCTCTACTGTGTGGACGCTGACCACAGTATAACCTCCAGCCCAGTGCTAAAAGGATTAACTCAGAATGTGGGGGAACGACTGGGAGGCAACAGGCATAAACACTACTATTCACCAACAATCCTTAACAATAACTATTAAACCACAACTTAAATTCCCAAATAACCAAGAACATGGATGTGTGCAGGAGAGATAGGATAGGCAGCAGGTGACGTAGCCCCCTTTCACCCTGCTTTGCAATGACAAGTACGATTTGGGTGGTTGATAATTTCCAGCACTGCACATGAGTGGATCAGACACAGCAGTTAATGCTGGAGTTTTAAAAGCCCTCGGTGTCACTGATGGACTGAGAATATTCCACCAACCACAAATATCCAGTCTACACCCTCTTGTGGGCAACGTCCAGCGTCCACTGTTCAAGGACTAGAGGACAACCAACACAAACTGTGCACAGATGAGCTTCTGTGGTTGCCTTGACAGCACTGGTGAAAGCACATATATTCCAACTTATAATCAAAGAGTTTACTTCTAGTGTTGATGAAAAAGTAATAAGAAGCACAGATGGTATATTCATGAAGCGGTGGACCCCAGAGCAGGAGAGTGGTCTACATGTTGAAAACAAACAAGCTATTAAATAAGGAAAAAGACATGTTAGATAAAATAAAATAAAATATAAAAAAACACTATCTTCATTCATGTAATAGCTGGGGGCAAATGTTGTTGGTGTTTGGTTACAAGTCAGACACACTTTAATCCACATCAAGGGTCTCTATCTGAGGATGCAAGCAGTCATATTTTTCCCTTGTCAGTTACAGCTGCTAAAACATCTGGACAAGGCTAATCCAGACAGGGCCAGGAGATACTGAGCAAGGGCTTAGACCTCTGGCATTATGTCTTTCAGTCCACCTTCAGCTTTTGTATAAGCTTGCCCTTGTTTCTACACTCACTGACAAATGTTCAGCTCCACTGCCCATACAGGTGCATTTTTTACTAGTCCATTTGTTGCTCTGCATACTGTGCTAGCCTCCTTTCATGATCAGAATAATTTATTTAGGTGGTGGAATGTGTGTTGCGGTGGTAGGAGTGGATCAGAGACAGCAGTGCTGCTAGGGTTTTTAAACACCTCAGTGTCACTCCAGGGCTGAGTATAGCTGTGTCTAATGATGAAGGACAGGAGGATGAGCAATAGTCGAGCTACTGTCTATGAATTTACATCTACAACATGGACCAACAAGGTAGGGGTGTCTAACAGAGTAAACAGTGAGTGGACACAGGCTTTAAAAACTCCAATAGCACTGCTGTGTCTGATCCACTCAGACCACAGCAACACACACTAACACCACCACAATGACAGTGTCACTGCAGTCTGTTAATGGAGAACACCTGTGTGCACCTGTATGGTCAGGAGCTGAGACAATAAGCAGTGAGTATAGAAACAAGGAGATGGCTGTAATGTTATTTATATTTCATTCTGAGTAGTAAACAATATTGTTGTCATATATATTGGCTTTGGAACTTGGAACCACAAGGTGTGATAAGGTAGAAGGCAGAATTTGTGAAATGATAGTGGTATTGTGAACAAATGACCCTAGGGATGACCATGTATGAGGTCCACAGGAGAAGGAGTGGGCATCAAGAGAGAGGGGGCGAGAGCCATGTACTTAGAGGGGGGTGAGATAGCAAATTACTACCACACACCTCACAATGCCTCACAAAAGTCAGGATTTTAACCGCCATGACGTCGATAGTCATTTACATCAGTAGGGGTGTACTTTTTTATGGCCGCTATCGAGCGAGGCCTCTTCTCCAGAGACAGGAACAAACGGCAAGCCTCCAGGTGTGAGGAGAAGCCTTTGTTCGGACGCTGATCTTTTTGTCACGCACCTTGTGTCAAAGATTCGTGTGAAGGGTCCCTGCTGCTAGCCTCAAAAATCACAATCAATGCCAACAAAGGCATTTTATCGATGGCCCATGCTTTATGGCATATACCTAGTCCACATGGTCCACATACAGCCTGCATACACACATCCTTAATACAAAACCTAGGTCCCAGAAAAGTTGGGAAAACATGTAGCATATTTGTAAAACCAGAAAATACTGCTCCGCAAATTGGTTTCGTTACAGAAAATATGAATTATGAACATAGTTTCTGAGGCCTGCATTATGTGTCAAAATTTTGGGAACACTAAGCAAACTACTATCCACCCAATTGAGGTACCGTTGCACTAAATCCACACATATAAGAAACACAGAAACAGAGCTGTAACCGGTTGCAAGATTCTGCACAAATCCTGTAGGATATATACTGTAAATATCCTGTATATGTCAAATGTTTGCACATGCCCACTCAAGGAGGGTTTGCTTTGTTTTGGGCCATTTTTCACATATTGTGAACGTACAGTATCTGTCGAAGTTTGGACATGTTCTCATTTCTCATTCAATGTTTTTTCTTTGGTTTTTATTGTTTTCTACATTTTAAATAAATTTGGAAGATATTAAAACTGTGAAGGAACACATATAAAAATTAAAAAATTAAAATTTAGATTCTTCAAAGTAGCCACCTTTTGCTTTGATGACTTGTTTTTTTTGACTGGTACTCTATATACTGTATATAGTATTTATATAATAGTTAAGCTTAGGGATACAATTAACTTAAGAATGTTTTTATATTTTGTACACATTATTTTTTGTCATATTATTATTGGACACCTTTTTCTGTGTAAGTTAATGTCAAGTATCTACAACCAAATGCACAGTCGCTAACACTGCTACTGTGCTAACGCACCCCAATAAACCATAAAACATTAGCATACAGGCTACACTAACCGCCTGCTCTGCTTTTTTTGTTGACCCAGAAAGAGGAGATGCATCTGATATTGACATGCAACGAGGGGGCTTTTTTTTATGGGACGGATCGATTCTCAGCATTCAATGCGACTCGGTCGTCACGGTGCCAAAGGACACCTGCTGTAGCTTTTATGTTTGGATGGTCAATAGCCACAGCCTTTCACCCAGCGGACTCCAACAGGCCCACTGTGTTCAAACTCTAATATGTATTAACAGCTATAGCTGTAATAAGCATATAACTAAGTAACAACCTTACGTTTGTTCCAAAAGTATGTAGGCACCAATGTAACTAGTAAATGCAACCCTTTTAAGGTGGATACAGATGTTCAACTGTGTACACAAAGCTTGTATAAACTTCACTGTAAAGCATGGAATGAAGTGGCATGTTCTGGAGCAGCTGCACATGAGCCTAAGATCACCTTGCTCAGTGCCAAGCATCAGTTAGCAGGTTTTAACCAACATTAATAGGGAGTTTGTCCTCATTTGGTGCAGCTGCGGGTTCTACTCCTCTGGGAAGGGTTTATCCTAGAGGTTAGATCACTGCTATGAGGATTTGGTTACATTCTGCCATGAAATAATTATCAAGGCTGGGTATAGATGTTGAGTCATATGTTTTGGATCACAAACAAAATCTCTCATCCCCAACATTATGGGTGGTGCTCCCTTACTCAAAAGAACTGCTGCACATGATTTATACCCCTCTTGCTGACTAATTGCATTGGGCATGGTGACCTTAGACTCATGTGTGTGCATCCCATTCCACTGGAAATGTTAGGGTGCTTAAATAAATTAAAGTATATTTCTTATGTGATATTTCAGGTTTGTAATTTTCTTAAGGAGTTTCTTAAGGGATATGTGTGAAACATTTTAATTTGTCATTTTTCAGGTGCAAAAAAAAGCAATAAGATCATGCAGCATCCGTTGAATAATTCATTGGTGTGTACTTACATAAAAAGCCTTTAGATTTATGTTAATTAAAATATATATATATAAAAAAAATCTGCAAATTCACAAGGCATTTAAACCAAAGAGCAAACGGAGAGTGATGGTCTAAATAATGATGGGGATATATTATGGGATTGGAACATGACATTATTTATTTGTTTTTGAGTCTTAAAGTAGTAGTTTACATGTAAAATCTTCAAAATCCACACTTAAACCTGAAAAATGTAGATATATAATTTACGATCAGTCTCAGATGCTTCATTCAGTCAGTAACTGCACAACTACCAAGTGGACGCTAATTAGTAGAGTTGGCTTGACCCTGCGATCTCAGTAAGGTTGAATAAATGCAAAGGAGGGTCTACTGGAGGCAGGTTACAGGGAAATGGAGAAGGCAGTGTTATGGATGCTAGGCTGGTGAAGCTCAGTCGTGAGGGGTTTCCTGGGGTGGTGCCTAAGCTCTGAGCTGTAGATGGCCTCGCCTGGAGGGAGGCCTACATGCCTCTGTCTTGATATTGTTGAGCAACGGTCAAGGGTAACCCTCATTACCATCGGTCTCCTAAAGCGAGCACAGCCCATTGGTTTCCAGTTTGTTGCACACCCTTGACCTTGCTGCAATTTGGAGTATGAAATATTTCTATAGCATCTTTTACATTGAGCAATGTTGAGTGATTCATTTCCGTTTGTTTTGTCATTCTTCCTCATCCCTTAGGCCTTGGACATTAGTGTGGTGTCCGACACATCCTCAAGTTAGCTTCAGTGATGAGATATTGGATCTGGAGGGTGTTTTGGACAGGTACTTTCACCAAAGCTGAAACTCCATAGCTTTAACTCCATAGCTCAGGTGCTGATGTTAGAGGATTAGATCTGGATTACTGGCACCACTCCAACTCATCCCAAAGGTGCTGGATGAAGCTCAAACACATTTTCAAAGCTAGTAGAGCTTTATACGTCTCTAGCCCACACTTGATGTTGGAAATGGTGACCTCAGGCTCATGTGCAGCTGCTCCAGAGCATGTTGTTTTCCTGCTATTCTGTGAAGCGGCATGTGCACATCTGAAGAAATTATTTGATCATTTCTGGTAACTGTAGACCACTTCTATTAGTCAATTCTACAGATCATTAACTTTTAACATGTTACAAAAGGTACCTAGTTGTTCCAAGCTGTGAGTTTTACAAGGCTTTAGCTCAACAACTATATATTAGCCTCACATTATTTCACATTACACAAGTGTTTCCCTTCCCCCTGCTTGGACCCAGTCAGAGACAAGGCCAGGGCTTCACCTCTGTTGATTTACTGTATGTGTCTCTGCCTTTTGCTGAAAGGACACAAGGTCTCTTTGGGTACGGACACCTTTTGAAGCATCCCCCACAGTGACCGCAGTGTCCACAGTGATATATATATGTTGTATTCTGCCCCTGGGCTTGTCCATGCAGCTGTGTCTGTGAAGGGGGAGGGTAGGGGGGTCGTAGAGTGATGTGGGGGTAGTGTCTGTCACTGTTTTGGCACACAATGACTCACTTGTTTTGTTTTTTTTTTTCCGCGACACACCTCCAAAACTCTCCATCTATTGGTTGAGAGAGAGAGAGAGAGAGAGATATTTTGAATACTATAAATAAAAATTATATTGTATAAATTCAAATATATCACTATGAATCCGATGTAATTTTTAACCTTTCTCTTGTGTTAGGGTCTTGACGGACCCATTTTTAGGTTTTAAATGCATACAAGTGCTCCATAAATTTGTTTATTGGATCAAGATTTTTTGACTTTGTCAGGAACTTCGATTTAAAAAAAAAAAAAAAAAATTACCAAATTAAAAAAAGCTCTTGTTAAAATTATGGCTTTTCTGTTGTTAGGGTCAATTTCAACCCAGGTATAACTTTAAGTCATAAAACAAAAACAAGTGCCAAATCTGGAATCATAAACACACTATACACCAACAGCCTACAGCCAGTCTTCCTACAACCACTTGAGCTTCAGTTAGGGGCTTTTATCTTTGTCTGTTTCACAAAACAAGGAAAGACAGACATGTCCAGACATGTAAGGCCCAGTCAGTTTAGAGTTTGTGTTTTGTAGAGTGTACATCTCCAGTTTACAGTCTGCAACAATGAACAATTAAAACCAATGTTTTCATGGAAAAGGAAAACTAACAAGTTCAACAAGAGGTAAGAAACAAATTGGTAATTAATAAATGTTTTGTAATTGTTTTTAGGGGATCTTATGGCAGATTTAAGACATGGGTCAAAACCATCCCATTAACATAAGAGATGGCAACAGAAGGCTAACACAGGAGGAAGATTAAATGTGTGTATGATGACACCTCAGCAGCAGGTTTCATTTCTTGGAGATGAGAATGTATGTATAGAATATACATAGACAGAATATATATATATATATATATACAGTACTGTGCAAACATTTTAGTCACATACAAAAATTACGGGAAAGTAAAGATGACTTCCAAAAATAATGGAATTCATTCTTTTTTACTTGAAAGAAAAAGACAACAATGTGCTTTAAACATTAATAAATGAAAGGAATTCAGTATTATATGTGATGACCATTTGCTTTTTTTTCTTAAATATTAGTCCTAGGTACAGTTTATACAGTTTTATAAAGAAATTAGATGGTAGATTTACTAAGTGTCTTGGAGAATCTGCTACAGGTCCTTTAAGAAGTTCAATTGTCACACTTATTTTTCGTGCAAAAATTCAGGAGCCTTCATTATGTTGGCTTTTTTATTGAATTTAACCTATTTTTTAAGAAGTTACTTTCCTTACAGACATACATTTTTTTGTAACATTTTTATTAGTATTAATATTGGTAATGTAAATGTAAAATGTTTTTACATAAAGTGAGTTAAAACTTTAAAAGTGACCGTGTGAGTGTGTGAGTTAATGTGAGAGTGTGTGTTGCCCTGTGAAGGAATGGCGCCCCCTCCAGGGTGTGTTCCTGACTTGCACTCAATGATTCCAGGTAGGCTCTGGACCAACTGTGACCCTGAACTGGATAAGGGTTATAGATAATGAATATATATATATATCCCTGCAGCTCAGCTGGAACACAGGTGGAAAATGTTAATATTTTCAGGTTTTTTAGGTGTTGGGATCTGACCTGTCATGGATGGAGAATATGATTGCATGGATTATGAAAGTTCAGAAGTGTTTTTACTTTTTAAGGATACTGAAGACATTTGGGGATGAAGAGAGTTTACACGTCATGTAAAAATGTAAATGTAAACAGGCCAAAAAAGTGCAGGATTTTTCCAGCTGTACTTTACAGAGCATTTTGACTTACTCTTTAAGAGTTTGGCACTGGAGCTTGAACAGTTCTGAACGGAAGGCCTTGGAGAAAGTTGTAACTGTAGCACAAAGTGTTCTTGGGATTGCTCTAAACTCTATGTATTCAGAATATACAGGTGAGAGCATTAAAGATTGTAGGAGATCATAATCACCTGGCCAATGAGATTTGTGTTCTGTTACTCCCAGTTAGACGATATGTTAAACAGTATTACATCAAGAATGAAAAGACTCTGTAATAGTTTTTCCCATATTGTAAATGCTCCTAAGTGATTTTAATGGGTGTTTTATGTGTTGTTTATGATGTATTGTGTGTGGTTTTATTGTATTGCAGATGCTGCAAATGGTGCTAAAACAAACTAGGAATATCTGAGGGATAGAGATTTCAAAATGAAGATATTCATCTTGGGTCAGGTAGCTCTTGACTCATGGCCCATCGGCACCTGCTTTTAACAGATGGAGCTAGCAGGGCTTGCTTTGCTACCATCTGCTTTTCATTAGCAAAGGTGCCGCTCTTGCTTAACTGTGAGAGAAAGACCCGTTTACAAGGGTCCAGAAAAAATGACTATTAAAATATTCAGCTTATTGCACATGGACACGGATGGAGCGGGCATACATTTAGTCGGTGATTAGCTTGTCGGCCTCTGTACTCTTTGGCCTTGCTAGTAATCACCGTGCTCTTTTCTCTTCCATTGATTTGCGAAGCAATGAGCTCAAAACTCCCTAATGAGGTGGTCTGCTTTTCGTTTTGTTTATTCTGACGGTCAAAAGCCCAAGGAAAATCTCTGGGTCAAATGAACTTGATGTATTCAACCTCTGCAAGTAACACCTAGCACCTTTCAGAGCGCTCCTCCGGCACCAGCCAGCTCCAGCGCCGCTCCTCCAACCCCGCTTTATTGATGTTGTCATGAGTCAAGTTGTAATTGCGAGATTTAAGTATCGATTGCATTCGGCTTCTGTTTGTTCCATGGCTCTAGCGCACAGATGTTAGCCGCAACCTGCCAAGAGCCGGGGTTGAGCTTCGTTATTGGACCATCATGTCCCCCTGAGGACTGGCGCTCCATCCGAGTGGAGGGAGAGAACTTTAGCTGCAGGCGAGAGTACATCCTCGCTGGTAAGATGCTGGCCTTTTGACTTCACACTTTCATCTGCGCAGCTACAGTGATGCTACGTTGCTCAGTTGGAGGTTGCTAAGTTGGGGCAAGGGCTCCTTCGAGCAGAGCTTTTCCTGATCTCTAGCTGATGCACACACACACACATATACACACACACACACACTCTTGCTACTGGCACTCATGCATTATTCATTAGCTTGCAGGACAAGAAGCTACAAAATAAGGTTATGGAGTGCCATGCCGAATCATATGGGCTTCTCGCTGTATGTATTTTGACAGGGAAAAAGATTTAAAAGCCACATACATCCATTTTTGAAAGCTTTTCTTATACTAAAAAATCAAATCATATTTGTTACATTTGTCTAATAGTGTGGTACACAACTCATGTTGCGTACGTCTTAGGAAATCGCCAGCCGCTCTTTATATTAGGTGAACATCTCATGACAAACCAACCAACAGAAATGTTTCAGCACTCATTCATTCTTTCAAATCTGTAACTGCTTCATCAGGTTCAGGGTTGGTACTGCCTTGAATCAATGGGTGCAAGGCAATAACTCACACTCCACAGGACACTAGCCCAAGGAAATCACATCATTGAAAACACTTATAGGCAATTTCACACAGCCAATCCTCCTATCAACCTGTGTGCTTGGACTGTGTGAGTAAAGCAAAGCACCTGGAGAAAATCCATGCAGACACCAAACACCTTGCTACAGTCTCCCAAGGTGGGGTTTGGACCCACAAGCAGAGTCCTGGAGTTGTGTGGCAGTGACTCTACCTGTTGTGCTGTTGTGTCATGATGCCCTACAAAGAAACATGAAAAACACAAACCATCCCAGGTTCTTACACATTGTAATATACATTCACATCCTGATTCAGTATTTTTAATTTTATCTCTCCTGTTTTGCTCACTGTGGCAAAGAGGCAAGCCAATAAGTTTGATGTCACTCCCTCCAGGGTGTATTCCCGCCTTGCGCCCAATGATTCCAGGTAGGCTCTGGACCCACTGTGACCCTGAACTGGATAAGCACTTACAGATAATCAATGAATGAATATATTTTGTCCAATGGTACTGTATATATAAAACATGTATATTTACATATAAATATTGTTGAAAGATTAAAGTAAATTAAGTAATTCACACAATTTGCTGCAATGCACGATGAATCTCATTGTCTCTTCTTGTCACGCCCTCGTCTCGTCATGTCTGTTTTCCCCGGTCATGTGCTCTTTTAGCACATGGCTATGTTTTGTTTATGTTCTAGTCTCCGCCTTTGTTCCGCCTCCTCGTCTGTGTTAACCCGTCCTCCTCGATATCTGTCCAGGTGTGTCTCGTTTATGTCTTGTATTTAAGTTCCCTTGTGTCTCTCCTGTTTGTCGAACATTTCTCCTTTGTCCAATGTCTTGTTAATCATGTTATGCTAGTCTGTCCGTCTGTCTCCACAGTTTCTCCTTTCTCCGTTGTCTTCAGTCAAGTCTGTCATGTTATCTGTCTGTCTCCGTAGTTTTCCCCATCGTCGTTTCATTTCCTTTAATCATTGTTTCACCTTTGTTTTGTCACAAGTCATGTCGTGTTGTTTATCTCCCGTTTTCTAGTCAGGTCATGTTTGTTTCATAGTTTTGTCTTTCTGTGTTTTTCCTGTCCCCAGTTTAATATCCTCGTCTTGTTGTTTTCTTTATAGCTTGTCTTTGTTTTGTTAGATCTTTTGTTATAGAGATCCGTGACACTTCTTAAGAATGACACTTTTAATAATAAATATTTAAATGTAAAATGAAAGAACCAATTAAACATCAACACATTGGAATTATAGTTATATTAGTAGTGTCTTATCAATTAAAAATAAATCAATAAAAAAAAATGTAATCACAAATATTAAATTTAAAATACTAGTACCAAAAAAAATTTAAATTAAATGACTTTTGGAGCCAGTAATATACATTCATATTTGCATATGTATTTATCTTACTTCAATAGGGGGCGGCACGGTGGCGCAGCAGATAGTTTCGCAGTCACACAGCTCCAGGGACCTGGAGGTTGTGGGTTCGATTCCTGCTCCTGGTGACTGTCTGTGAGGAGTTGGTGTGTTCTCCCTGTGTCCGTGTGGGTTTCCTCCTGGTGCTCCGGTTTCCTCCTACAGTCCAAAAACACACGTTGGTAGGTGGATTGGTGTGTGTGTGTCTGTGTTGCCCTGTGAAGGACTGGCGCCCCCTCCAGGGTGTATCCCCACCTTGCACCCAATGATTCCAGGTAGGCTCTGGACCCACCCTGACCCTGAATTGGATAAGCGGTTAGAGATAATGAATGAATGATTTCAATAGAGAATAATTTGTAATACATTTACATGTTTGGAAGCAAAGGAGCTAAAATTATAGAAAACCTCCTGAAAAATTGTACTCACACAGTAAATTCACCAGTGTTAAATCAACTCTATTAGTGTTAATTTAACACTGAGAGTATTAAATTATTACACTAACAGTTTTAATTTAACCCTGATTAATTTACTGTGCAGTTTGAATACTTTTCTTTCTTGTATTAAAATTATGGTGCATATGGCTTTCAAATCAGTGAGGTCTTCAGGAGCTGAACTGAAGGCATAACACAATAAACTAACCACTGACACAATTGGGGCAGACTTTGGTTATTCTATATATCACTGATGGAAAATGAAATAGAAAGCAAAGAAAGCAGGGTCTCCTCAGTGGTCTTGCTATAAGTGTTGACCCCATCCTCGGGAGGTTCTATTGGATCCCTGGGGATGCCTCTGAGGACAAGAGTCCAAGAGTATACAATTGTCCTTGCTTTCTGGACGGATAGGACAACCCTTCGTCTACACAATTACAAACACATTAATAGACTGTGTGAGTGTTAGCTGTCATAGCAGATCTGGATAACATTCTCTTAGTTGGCTTCACCTGGCTTGGAGGATGCTTGTGCTCCTCACCCTCCCAGGTTGGTGGAATTGTGTGTGATTGGGTGAGTTCTAGCTAACAGTGTTCAAGCTAATGTTTGGGAGAGGGGTCAATGAGCTATAAGCGAGAACACTAACTGACTTTGTACTTTCACTAATGACAATTGCAGCTGAATGAATGAACATCTTTAGTTTTCCTGTGGAGTTTAGTCGCAGATCCTTTGTCCCAGTGAAAACCCGCTCTTCAGGTTCTCACTCTCGCAATGTTGCTGTCACCCTCAACTTCAAACAGTTCAAGTTCTTCTCATCGCCGTCTAACCCTCTGCCAATCTGAACATCTGAGTCACCAACGCCTAGCCATTAGCCGTCAGCCATCTCAGCGGACCGCCACTTCAAAGCTTCATTCAAAGACGAGAAGGGCAGATTATGTGGACCCCAGGGCTTGTGGGTAAAGAGGAGCGGCCGGCAGTGGGCTTCCTCCCGAACGATGAGTAGAGGTGAGTTTTGGCTCACTGGGAGATTTGGGAATGGCGGGATAGGAAGGTGGTGTCAGAGCCAAGTGGAATGGCCCAGAGTGGGGTGTGTTAGTGTGTGTGATGTCCCTCCAAGTTGGCAAGGAAGAGTGGGTAATGGAGGGAGGAGGCGGGGCTTAAACTGCAACTGTATCTTTTCTTTTTTTCTGAATTGGGAAATCTGAACTATCGCTTTAGAAGCAGTTACTTATTCTGTAGAAATTGCAACTATGGCCAAAAGTGGAAAAATATAATAATAAATTTCCTTAATCAATTACCTGATTTTCAAAAGTATTATTTGGATGGTGGACCATTCTCAGCGTGTCATTGGTGTGTTAGTGAGTCTTGCACTGGTATGAGTGGATCAGACACAGCAGTACTGCTAGAGTACTTAAAAACTGTGTCCACTGTTGCACAGTTGATGGGTTTAAACACTTTAGCAGCCTTTTGCTGTGTCTGATCCACTCGCAACAGCACAACAAACACTAACACACTACCACCACCACATCCGTGTCATTGCCGTACTGAGTATGATCCTGGTTTGTGGTGGTCCTCACCTTTAAAGAGCAGCATGAAAGCAAGGTGACAAAGTATGCAGAGCAACAGATGGTCTGCAAACTGTCTATGTAGTTATAGTAGTGTATTACATACTACAGAATACTGCTAAATAAATATATAACAGCCTCTGAGGAAGGCAGGCAGGGAGGCTCCAACACACATAAATATGCACACACACACACACACACACACACACACACACACACACACAGGCAGAGGTAAACCTGAACCGATTGCCTCAGCTGAGCCGGTAATGGAGCAGACATAACAAAGCGCTGGGGAGTCCCCTGAGACGTCATATTAGATCAGAGAAAGAGAGAGAGAGAGAGAGAGAGAGAGAGAGAGAGAGAGAGAGAGAGACACCAGGCTTGGCCTCAGGTGCAGGGGGGCTAAGCATTTGCCAGCGACACAAGCCAGGTGAAAAATGTCATGTGAGCTGACAGCAGCTTAGCGAAGCGTGGCTAATGCTCCAGCTCAGCAGACCACACACACACACACACACACACACACACACACAGCAGGCTTTACCTGCCTTGTAACTGAGCACACTCAGCAATTACATAACACAGTAACACTGATACAGAATTAAACCCCGAGCCGTCCAAATACATCTGCTCATTCAAACAAACGGGAGGTCCTTTATTTAACACAATTACACACAAGGCACAGGGATGTGTAAACACTTCAGACGGAGATGTGAGTAATTACAGTCTCATTATAACTTAATTATACACAAAGCTCTCTGCAGCGTGTCATTGGCTGTTCCTTTGGCTTCCTGGCTGTGATACCTTGTTTTCCCTTAGAGGGAGATGGAAGATATTTAGATAGTAAAATGACTGTAATTATAGGGGGCTGCTAATTAATCAATTTATTCATTCATTTTATTGTTTCTAACTGTTCCTTCCTCATCACACACATTCACCTGTGGACAATATCACACACTCACCCAGTCCCTCAAACACTCACACATATACACAACCACTCCAACGTAGCCCAATGGCCTTGGGTTCTACAGTCCTTTTGGGTCACACTCTAGGTGGGGGGTTAGGTGTGTTCTCCCAGTGTCTGTGTGGGTTTATGAAACCAGAAACACCTCAAATTTCAGCTTATATCTTATATGCTTCTTTCATATTTTATTCTATGGTGTCCCCTTATGGAAGATCAGCTGGAAATAGTCCTTATAATGTCTGATTCTGTGACATCACAGATATGATGGATACCGCATGGGTTGTTGTGCACCTGTGGTTCCTTCCTTATATGGAGCATATTTAGTTGGAAATGAATGGGTAAAAATTCCTGCAGATTCCAGTTGCCATGTTTAGCCATGATCTGAAGCCTTTAACATGAGTGTGAGCGTCCTCTGGCTAAAGTTAACTCTCTTAAACTGTTGACGTTCTTCAAAGTTGGCCTTACATTCCATCGGCAGTGCTTTGGATTGCAACATACGAGGGGGGGCGGAGGAGACATAAGGAAAGGAAAGCGACCAAAAATACCTCCACATGACTGGATTAATGAGGTACGTATGTGTTGCTCAGGTGAAAAGGAAGCGAGTCCTGGGCTGGAGCGGGATTTACATTTCATTATGCTCAGCATCTGATCTTCCTCACTCAAGTATTTCACTGAGTTAGACATCAGAGCGTCTGACTTTTGCACTCCTCATGTTTAAAAGTTGAAAGGAATGAAGCGCGCCGCATATTAAGTATTTAAAGAAGGAAATATTGATGCCTGTACTTGAATATATAGAGGATAGTAGGCCTCAATATTTTATTACAAGGAATAAAAGCACCTAAAGCAAGATGTTCGTACAGGAGAGGTGTCGGTATCAGGACTGAATGATTAATGACGAACTCTGGGGGGAATACGGTTGCCACTTAAAAGCCAGAGCCCGAATGGTTGGGAAGCGAGGCTTTGGCTTTTGTGTCGCAGTTGGTGGATAAGAAAAACCCTATTCCAGTCGCCCCGCTCCAAAAAACAAACACCTTTAGAATAGAATAGACAGAGTTGAATTGTTTATAATGAGGCCAGGGTTGTGGGGGCAAGATGTAACTTTGGCTTCAACAGTACGCAACACTTTTAAAGGCTGGGCTAACACACAGTTTGTGTAAGCTCACTTAAAAAAGCATTGTTAATAGAATGGGAACAGCCAAACATGAGCCTAAAGTCACAGTTCACAATGCCAATTGTGGGCAAGGGGGGTCAAAAGAGGTAAAGCACTGCAGCAGTGGAACAACATTCACCAACATTCCCTGATCATGTAATATACAGGGTCTCAGTGGTTCTGGAGCCTCCCCGGAATCACTGGGCTCAAGGCAGGAACACACCCTGGAGGGGGTGCCAATCCATCACAGGGCAGCACACACACATTCACTCGCACCGATGGACACATTTGAGTCACCAATCCACCTACCAACGTGTGTTTCTGGACTGTGGGAGGAAACCGGAGCACCCGGAGGAAACCCATGCGGACACGGGGAGAACACACCAACTCCTCACAGACAGTCACCCGGAGCGAGACTCAAACCCACAACCTCCAGGTCCCTGGAGCTGTGTGACAGCGACGCTAGTGACATAATTTTTTACACATTTTTAAGTGTAAAAGCTTACTTAAAAATACATTCAGTTTTGGCTTTTTACGGTGGAACGGCTTCATTTTCTCCACAGCAATTCAATACTGGTCAGGTCAGGACTGTATCTGTAAATGTGTGCTGTATCTGACCCAACTGCAAAACAAAGCAATGGGTTTTTAAGGTAGCACCAGGATAATCAAGCTATATTTTAGCGGATTTTGAATACAGTTATAACTGGGGGATTTCGCTCCAAGACAAGTCAGTTTGACAAATACATTTATGCCAGTGTATATTTTCACACTACTCCCCTTCAAGATAATAATTGGAACAAAGATACAAATTCACACTAAAACAGAAATTGGAGCTTGTAAAATTATTTTCATAAATATACAGACATTTGCAGTTGATTCTGAGCAACTAAACACATGTACAATCCAAAGCCACAAATGAATTGTAATGTGCAAATGTGAAACCAATAATAAAAATAATAATAATAATAATAATAATAATAAATCATAAATGTGTAAAAACAGTATCATATATTGATAGATAGTTTGACAGTACAAATCCACACATACAGCTCCAAAAAAAATGTTTGTGTGAACTTTTAGGTTGGGGGTTAGTGAGGAATACATCAAAAATATCATCACTGTTCAAAGAAAAACATTTTTGTTTTTATAACTTTTTAATTTACTACATCATTTGAGCAGCAGTCCTGTATATTTTGTAACAATTTCATGATGAACGTCCAATACAAACGTCACATAATTATTTGGAATTAAATAGTTTTGCATTGATTTTCACTGAAAGTTAGGAAGGTTTGTTTCTTCTCTGGTAAAGCTACTATTTTGGAGTTACATGTTTTTCTTTGGAAAGCGAAAATTTGCTCAAAGTGTTTTTGTTTCCCGATAGCAAGTGCCAAATTTTTCCAGACAGAAAAGTCTAGAGGTTTTCCACTTAGATGCTCTTCAAATATACTTTAACACTATATAAACAGATACAATATAACATGGAGCTCTCTGTGGGGCCCCCTCATACCACTCTACAAGACCTCTTGAAGGTGTCTTGTGGTTTCTGACCAAGATCTTAGCAGCATATCCTCTACATTCTTTAAGTCATCTGGAGATGCTCTGATATCATCTGATCATTACACTTCTGCACTTGTCAAAGGCTTTCAGATGTTTACACTCATCCACTTCTTCTGCTTCCAACATCAGCATCAGGATCTCCCATTTCCTGATAGGAGCCACTGTAATGTTAGGTAATTCTGCCATATTGCAGCAAGCTGTAAATCACCCAAACCAAGCCGTCTTCTGCAACAGTTTCCCACTTTCACTTCTGAGATGGACAGGAAAGGCTGTTTATTATGATCTATGGACATTTTAATATTCTCTGCCCAAATTCAACCATTCATTCCGAATCCAGAAGCTTGTCCTCATTTTTCTCAGGAAGTGTGTTCAGATTTCTGGGGAAGTCTGAGTCCCTAGATTCAAAGCCCAATAAAAACACATGAAGTGGGAGGAAATGTAATGTTGGAGGCATTAAAAGCCTGAAGAATAACACTCAAATCTGAGAAGCACTTGCATTTTCTTGCTTCCTTCGAGGCCTTTGAGAAGGTTAGATGGTGTCTTGGACAATTTATCTTAAACTGAGCTGAGAGTGTGTTGGCAGATGTGGTCTTATGCCTGTGTTAACATACATATGCCAAAGGGTAGCACCACAAACTGGAAAATGCCACAGCATGAGATTCAAGGCCTTCATTTGTCCTGCTAGAGCAGTCAAGTATGTTTCTTTTCTTCTTGACCAAAGTAATGTGGATATATGGGCAGAAAACTTAGAACTGGTTCTCTTTCTGTTTACTAGGACATTATTAATTGTTTGAAAATAACTGGGTAAAAATGTATTCTTTATAATATAAATATATAGTTAATAACCACTAATGTGAAACTACAAATGTAACATTTAGTTGTTAGTTTCTACCCCAAAGCAGTTTCTCAAAAAGGTCCTCCCACCTTCAAATTACATCATCAGAAAGATTTTTTTTCTGATCTTTAAATAAGAAATAAGCTCACTCTTGGGATCACTGTGGCAAAACCATAGCCATGGTTACAATAGATGTAGCATTGGTTACATTTTTCATTTTGCCCATAGTACTCCCTTTAATTATGTAATGTAATTTATGTATACAGATTTTTGGCCGTGATGGTTTGGGAGTGAAGTATAAGAGCATCCCAGGGTTCTCTGACAGTTGCCGTCGAGTATTTATGGGGAAAGGCTTTGCTTAGTTGGATCAACACTGCATCGGTGCTAAGCTATGCTAAGCTAACCACAAGGAGGGAAGCCTTGGACGGCATACGCAATACAGAGCGATGACTCAGTGAGGGCCTGCAAATCAGATCCAGCTGAGGACTTAACGCGGCTGCCAGGCGCTGCTGTCCAACTCCAGATACTTAGCTCAGAGAACATGCCAAGTTTGGCCGAAGGACAGCATTCTCCTGTCATGGACTTTAGATTCCTTTGCTTTGTGGGAAAGGCTCCAACGCAGAGATGTTCTCGTTTTTAGAATGAGAAAATGTTTTAATATTAAGGCTGCTGCATCATGGGAGTTATGCACTGGGGCAGATGTCCATAGGAGTCTGGGATCTCCTTCTGTTGAGACATAAGCAATCCTACAAATTATGTGTTTCTTCACTGTGAATATCCTTAAACTGCCATGGAAATCTGTTTTACACGTGCCCCAGAAAGTGTATAGAGCCAACAAATTTAATCAGGGGACAACAGGAGCAGGTTACCTCTTTAATTCCATTTGAGCAGGGGTCAAGAGGAAGAGCGTTTTCTTGGTAATCCCCTCTTGCACTTGCCCAGCATTTCTACAGAGCTAAATCATTTCCGAAAAAGGTCTTGGGGAAGAGGTTTCCTTGGTAATCCCACCTTGAACTTACCCGGAAAGACTACAGCATTCGGACAAGGTCTACAGGAGCAGGTTTTCATGGAAGTCCCACTTGACTATAAAATCTTTAGAGCCAACAAATCTGAGTAAGAATCTATAACAAAAAATCATTCCTCCGTAATTCCATTGTGTGCTTCTTGAGAAAGTGAATGGAGCCAATGGTGAAGTAAGATAGCAGCTCCAACAGGGGCTGGAGGATAACCAGGAGCAGATGGGACCCTAATCCTAAGGGGGCTCACAGTGCTTCCGGAACCACCCACATCCACAGGTGCCTCCCCTCCTCCCTCTTCGTCCCCCGAATTCATATTCTATCCCCTCTGCTCCAAGCCCCATCCATTTCCTGGGAAGCAGGTGCAGTGCTAATCCCTACTGGAGGTCAGCGTGGGCAACGTGCCTTCGGCAGGACCTCCACCTGCTGTGCTTGTGCAAGAACCATTTCCGTGAGGAATTCGTTTAAGAAAATAATCACAGAGATGAATGAAGTGGTTGAAATGTAGGAATGAATACATAAACTGCCAAATACTTGTAGTCATACTTTGTTATTGGTGAATTCAGCTGTTTTAAAGTGTATTGTTGTTCAAGGGTCCACACAGCTTGTATGGGTCTCTCTCCAGAAGACACAGATTAGCCTAAGGTCATCGTACCCAGTGCCAAGTATGGTCTAAACCATTGGGCTGTGTACAATGTAGTGTGTGTGATCAGCAGACCTGCATTTTCTGGAGTCTTGGAGCTCCCTCCAATACCCTTGAAAGTGGCAGAACAAAGCATGTAGCATCTCATGCAGGGGTACCTGGTCAATAGAAACCACTAGGGCTAGGGCGCCACCCCCAGGTGTAAGTATATATATGTAACAGTTAAATATACATATTTATACATATAAAAATAGTTATATGTATAAAAGTTATATGTAATGTATTTAAAATCAAGCTCCTTTTTCTGTTATGTTACTACTGGGCAATGTATCCATTGACTGCTTTGATGCAGTGGGTGAAATTTCAGGCCACCCACTCTGGGCCAGTTCAATGCAGCAGCACAGAAAAGCAAAAATGCTGAGAGAACCAACATAGGGAATGGCATGAATTTAGCCAATCAGCATCCTCGAATTGGATGCCTCGGGAGCACTTCATCTCTCACCCCAAGCAGAGTTCATGGAGGAGTAAACATCTGACAGTTATGAATGATCATTCAGGGCTCAGGATTTCAGTGTCTTTGTCACGCCCTCGTCTCGTCATGTCTGTTTTCCCCGGTCATGTGCTTTTTCTCAGCACATGGCTATGTTTTATTTATGTTCTTGTCTCCGCCCTTGTCCCGTCTTTGTCCCGCCTCCTCATCTGTGTCATCTTTTAACCCGTCCTCCTCGTTATCTGTCCAGGTGTGTCTCATTTATGTCTTGTATTTAAGCCCTCTTGTCTCACGTCATGTTGGTCGAACATTTCTCCTTTCTCCTTTGTCTAGTCGGTCATGTTTTCTAGCCTGTCCGTCTGTCTCCACAGCTTCTCCGTGTTTGTTTTCCTAGTCGTTGTTTCATGTCGTAGTTTCTTTTCATTTATCGTTGCTTCGTTAACTTTTTAGTCAGTCCCGTTTGCCCTGTGTAGCTCCCCGTGTTTAGTTTAGCCTGCTTGGCTCCCTGTTTGTTTTCGTTCTGTTAAAGTCTTTTTGTTTTGTTTTATTCCTATTAAACTACTGTGTTTTAGCGAGTGCGTCCGCCTCCGTCAGTCCGCCCCTCGTTCCTGACAGAATGTTCGACCAAAAGGACGCAGCTAGTGCAGACAAGTATTTTCTGAGGCTAGGAGAAGTCCAAACGTCCATAATTCGGGCTATTGTAGTGTCTAGGACTTCGGAAGAGCCGAATTATGGACAGAGTGATTGCGCCAGCGCGAGTCAAAGGAGTCGGCGGAAAAAGTGGGCTGGAGTCTCCCCCTCACTGGAGGATTACCCCCTCAGGTCCGGGGAAATTTTTGGGAGGGGGTTAAGGGTAGGGGCTGTTAGACTCCAACCTCAGGACGACGGAGGTGGGGCTAACAGGGGTGCACCTCTGAGAGATCTAATGGGTGCGCCTGTGAAACCCCCTAAACCCTCTACAGCTCCAGCGCGAGCCCGGCGAGCAGCACAAACCCCTATCCTCGTAAAAGCAGCGCCTCCAGCCGTTCCTGTCTTCGTGAACGCGGCGCCTCCAGCCGCACCTGTCGTCGTGAGCGCGGCGCGCGCCTCTCCTGTCTTCGTGAGCGTGATGCCCGCCTCTCATGTCTCCGTGGACAACGTCGCAGTTTCTCCTGTCTCTGTGGACGACGTCGCAGTTTCTCCTGTCTCCGTGGACGTCGTCGCAGTTTCTCCTGTCTCCGTGGATGACGTCACAGATTCCTCTGCCTCCATGGACGTCGTCGCAGTTTCTCCTGTCTCCGTGGACGACGTCACAGATTCCTCTGCCTCCGTGGACGTCGTCGCAGTTTCTCCTGTCTCCATGGACGACGTCGCAGATTCCTCTGCCTCCGTGGACGTCGTCGCAGTTTCTCCTGTCTCCATTGACGACATCGCAGATTCCTCTGCCTCCGTGGATGACGTCACAGTTTCTCCTGTCTCTGTGGACGACGTCGCAGATTCCTCTGCCTCCGTGGACGTCGTCGCAGTTTCTCCTGTCTCCGTGGACGACATCACAGATTCCTCTGCCTCCGTGGACGTCGTCGCAGTTTCTCCTGCCTCCGTGGACGTCGTCACAGATTCCTCTGCCTCCGTGGATGTTGTCGCAGTTTCTCCTGCCTCCGTGGACGTCGTCGCAAATTCCTCTGCCTCCGTGGACGTCGTCACAGTTTCTCCTGCCTCCATGGACGTCGTCGCAGATCCCCCTGCCTCCGTGGACGACGTCGCAGATCCCCCTGCCTCCGTGGACAATGTCGCAGATCCCCCTGCCTCCGTGGACGACGTCGCAGGTTCCCCTGTCTCCGTGGACGACGTCGCAGGCTCCCCTGTCTCCGTGGACGACGTCGCAGGTTCCCCTGTCTCCGTGAGCGCGGCTCCCTCGGCCGCTCCTGTCCCCGTGACACTGGCCGCGGCCGCTCCTGTCCCCATGACTGTGGCCCCGGCCGCTCCTGGTCATGTCCGAAGGTTGGCCCGAAGGACTTCGGGGCCGATCCCTAGAGTTGTGCCCAGGCTGGCTTCTCAGACTGCCCCACAAACATTTGCCAGTCCTGGGCATCCCCCTGTTATATTGGTTCCCCTGTCTGTCCCTGTTCTGGTTCCTGTCTCTGTCCTTGTCCCAGTGCCTGTGTCTGCCTTTGTCTCTGTCCCAGTCCCTGTCACTGTATCCGTGTCTGTCCCCATGAATGTCTTGGTCCCTGTTCCCCTGCCAAGTCCAGTCCAGTCTCCTGTGAGTCCTATCCAGTCCCCTGTCAGCCCTGTCCAGTCTCTGTTTCAACCCCCTGTCCAGTCTCAAGTCCCGTCTCCTGTCCAGTCCCCGTTTCAACCCTCTGTCCTGTCTCAAGTCCCGTCTCCTGTCCAGTCCCTGTTTCAACCCTCTGTCCTGTCTCATGTTCAGTCCCCTGTTAGTCATGAGCGCGGCTCCCTCGGCCGCTCCTGTCTCCGTGAGCGCGGCTCCCTCGGCCGCTCCTGTCTCCGTGAGCGCAGCTCCCTTGGCCGCTCCTGTCTCCGTGAGCGCAGCTCCCTCGGCCGCTCCTGTCTCCGTGAGCGCGACTCCCTCGGCCGCTCCTGTCTCCATGAGCGCGGCTCCCTCGGCCGCTCCTGTCCCCATGACTGTGGCCGCGGCCGCTCCTGTCCCCGTGACTGTGGCCCCGGCCGCTCCTGGTCATGTCCGAAGGTCGGCCCGAAGGACTTCGGGGCCGATCCCTAGAGTTGTGCCCAGGCTGGCTTCTCAGACTGCCCCACAAACATTTGCCAGTCCTGGGCATCCCCCTGTTATATTGGTTCCCCTGTCTGTCCCTGTTCTGGTTCCTGTCTCTGTCCTTGTCCCAGTGCCTGTGTCTGCCTTTGTCTCTGTCCCAGTCCCTGTCACTGTATCCGTGTCTGTCCCCATGAATGTCTTGGTCCCTGTTCCCCTGCCAAGTCCAGTCCAGTCTCCTGTGAGTCCTATCCAGTCCCCTGTCAGCCCTGTCCAGTCTCTGTTTCAACCCCCTGTCCAGTCTCAAGTCCCGTCTCCTGTCCAGTCCCCGTTTCAACCCTCTGTCCTGTCTCAAGTCTCGTCTCCTGTCCAGTCCCTGTTTCAACCCTCTGTCCTGTCTCATGTTCAGTCCCCTGTTAGTCATTTCCAGTCTCCGTATCCATCCAGTGTTCAGTCACCTGTCTTGTCTCCATTCCAGTCCCCTGTCCTGTCACCTGCCCGTGTCCAGTCTTCTGTCCCCAAACATGTCCAGTCTCCGTATCCGTCCAGCGTTCAGTCACCTGTCTTGTCTCCAGTCCAGTCTCCCTTTCAACCCTCTGTCTTGTCTCAAGTCCTGTCACCTGTCCCGTCTTCTGTCCAGGCCCTGTTCCCATCCAGTGTCATGTCCAATGTCAAAAACCCTGTCCAGTCTCCCGTCAAGTCTCATGTGTCCACTCCCGTCCTGTCCAGTCCGTTCTCGTCTCTTTTTCAGTCTCTTGTTGCCCCCCTTTGTCAGTCTCCTGTCATGTCCCATGTCCCATCTCATTTATTCGGTCCTGTCGTGTCCCCAGTTCCTGTGTCTGTTCCTGTCTAGTCTTGAGTCTTGTCTTCCGTGGTTTTGTTTTCCGTGCCCTCTCCTGTGCCAACTCCTGGGAGATTTAGGAGGGCATCTGTCACGCCCTCGTCTCGTCATGTCTGTTTTCCCCGGTCATGTGCTCTTTCTCAGCACATGGCTATGTTTTGTTTATGTTCTTGTCTCCGCCCTTGTCCCGTCTTTGTCCCGCCTCCTCGTCTGTGTCATCTGTTAACCCGTCCTCCTCGTTATCTGTCCAGGTGTGTCTCATTTATGTCTTGTATTTAAGCCCTCTTGTCTCACGTCATGTTGGTCGAACATTTCTCCTTTCTCCTTTGTCTAGTCGGTCGTGTTTTCTAGTCTGTCCGTCTGTCTCCACAGCTTCTCCGTGTTTGTTTTCCTAGTCGTTGTTTCATGTCGTAGTTTCTTTTCATTTATCGTTACTTCGTTAACTCTTTAGTCTGTAAGTCCCGTTTGCCCTGTGTAGCTCCCCGTGTTTAGTTTAGCCTGCTTGGCTCCCTGTTTGTTTTCGTTCTGTTAAAGTCTTTTTGTTTTGTTTTATTCCTTTATTAAAATACTGTGTTTTAGCGAGTGCGTCCGCCTCCGTCAGTCCGCCCCTCGTTCCTGACAGTCATTTTATATTGATACAGCATGATCCAGCAATATATATCACTCTTGAAATTCTTAATGTTTTCTTATTTGTGTTTCTACTAATATATATTTGTATTTCTGAACTGAGCTGTAATGCATGATTTTTTATTGTACCTAATATTTGAGCACATTATAGCTGCAATTTATTCATTCTTTTTATGGCCATTAAAAATTATTATTTTAATGATCATTTTAAAGATATTTAGTGTCCTGCATTATGTGTTAAATTAGGATCCTATAGTAGTAAGAAGTAAGTAGTAAGTAGTAAGTTTTTGAAACTGTCCCTGATGTCATGGCTGAATTCCATCAAATCCTCATAGAACTCAGCCAACATCAACTGCTAAACACTTTTAAAAGAAAAGAGAAGCTGCCAATCAAGGCAAAATGGCACAAAAACTCCCTATATATTCCACTGGTTTCAAAGGAAATGTTGGATGAGCAGGTATCTCCAATAGTGTATGAGTGACAAGAATAATAAATAATGGTAATAAAATCTGCCTGATTATTATCCTCTGATTACACTGTGACGCTTTTGCCTATATGATCACCAATCAACCGTCATCCCCTTTCACTTCCTGCTTTGCCCTTCAGTCATCACCTCCAGCATGCTGTCACTCACCATTGGCTTTGCAAATATTTCTGAGGAAAGGAGGGTTAAAAAGCAAGGAGGGAAAAAAGCAGAAGCTTAGAAAAAAAAAAGAAAAAAAAAAGCAGGCGAGCTGCCTCAAAGCCTCAAAGACACCATGTGTCAAAGAGCCGGACTTTGCACGCTTGAAAATGTACATGCAAAATTTCATTTAAAATTTGATTACACACGTCCTTCTTTGCATGCCAAGATGAAACAGCATGGTTGACTTTAAGTGTGGTGGCCCAGATTTTCGCCTCCACGAGTGGAAAGAAGTTCTTCTTCAGTGCAAGAATGGCTGAACTACTGAAGGCTAGTGGAGAGTCATGGTCTGGGTTGGAGACTTAAACCCTGTGGAATGATGGAACAATAAATGAAGGCTATAATTCCTCTCAGAGCTAAACCTTCTACTTCAGAAATTCAGGAGAAGCCAAAAACTTCAACTTTCAATAGAAGTTAATGTGACAAACCTTTCACAGTTTTGGACGACTTTCTGTTCATCCATATTTAACCATGCAGAGGGCATAGGTTGTTTTCAAATGAGAAAGAATGCATACAATATGTAACCGCACACTGCAGTGCCTTCGCATCCATTTATGGTACACACTTCCAAATACAAGTTCCCCAGCAGTTCTTGGCTAAAACAGTCCTACAATAAAGGTTCCAAGGAAGGTCCCTGACATTGATTTTTAAACGGATATAGAGCCTTTACATTTTGGGAAGGTGGTGTAGAACTATAACAGTGTTCTTCAAATGTTCAGCTACACAAGCGTATTTTATAAATTTGTACGTTAAAGTGTTATTAATCAATTGAAATCTTTACGGAGCATGAGGTGGTCAAAGGTGATTCTTCTATGGCACTACTTCAGAGAACATATACTTTATAAGAGATTAATTGGTATACAGCTGCTATGTTTGATGTGTGTTTATATTTAAATATATATATATATATATATATATATATATATATATATATATATATATATATATATATTTTTTATTTTTATTTTTTTTATTTATATTTAAAGCACGGACCCAACTAAAAGAATCATAAATAGATTGGAGATCTCTCTATGGCACCTGTTTATGTATAAATTTCTGAGTGATTATTAGTTAATATATTATTATTATTATTATAGCATATATATTATTTATATTATATTATAACTATATATGTATATATTTATACAAAAGCAATGACTGCGTTTGTGTCTGTGGAAAGGCATTTTTACTTTTACTCCAGTAACACAACTTTTCACTTGCTTCAGAATTTAGGTGACTCTGCCACTGCCGGTGATTTCCCAAGCCCTTGATGTAGGTGTCTGTTCTCTCCTTGTGTGCACTCCCTCAAGAAACCTCTGCTTTTGCAATCGGGAGCACTTTGTTCACCCCTGTCCTCAAATGAGGTAAAAGGAGAAATAGGCAGAGGTGAAACTGCCATTTCGTGTTTCAGTGTTGTGAAACCCAATAGACATCATTCCAGTTAAGGTTCAGCTTTCTGCGAAAGAAAGAAAGCAAAAAAAGGAGAAAAAAAAAGAACGAAACCCCAAGTGCTTTATCAGCATGATTCACTGCTCCGAGGTCTCAGCGTGGACAGTGCCAGGTAAATCACGCTGACGGGGTTGCGACAGGCCGCTTTTGGCTCGACCTAAGTTCCCTCTCTCATAGTTTCATGAGGAAATTAAAAGGGAAGAGGTGACTCCAATCAGAGGTTGGATTATTTTTGAACGTCTGGTAAAAGGATGTTGTGCAAAGGCATAGGTCAAAGAGGGAAATAAAAGTAGAGCATGCTTATAGAACAGGCAGAAATAAAAACAGAGATAGAGGTGTTGCTTAAAAAGGTGCTTTTACAGATCATTCTAACAGGGCAATGATTTTGATGTGACAGCCCTTAGCATTTTATAGTTTGTATTTCTTTCAGCAGACTTTCTTTCCATTTTCCCAGTTCCCACAACCTCAAACTTCAGTCTTGGGAGGTTGCTTTTATTTTCTGCTCATCATGATCAATATAATCCTAAACAAACTGGGCACCAGGTTAGTCAGTCAACCATTCCAAGTGCCCAGCAGCTCGTTTGATTTCCAAGTTTCCTTTTCTCGGCTGATTGGACTTTTATTCACTAGACTACTATCTGTCTTTGGTGAATTTATTCCCATTTTACTAAAAGACCCTTCACAGGTTTTGTAACAGTGTAAAACATGTGCTATATGTGTTCCTGAATATTCCTAAGAATTTTTGGCAACCCAGCATGAAAAATCTGACTTTAAAACTCCCCCTAAACCTCACCCTAACCCTAAACTTAACTTTAGCCATGAACCTAACTCTAACCTTAACCCTAAACTTAAACTTAAATCTATCTTAAAATATACTAAACTAAATCTAAAACTAAATCTATCTTAAATATATCATACAAGTTTCTACAGCTTTGGTAACAGGGAATAAAAGGCAATTTGTCTGTTTAATGACATGTATTCAAGCATAATAACTATGAAGCAAAATATGCAAGCATTAAATATCTTGAGTGATTTATTTAATAATATTTGAACTAATTCTTGGAGATCTTGTAGGTGAATACACATACGCTTCAATTGAAGCCAAAAGTTCCAATACAAAGGTTGCAGAATATTGTATGGGTTTACAGTGATTGCATGTGATTACTGTACTGTTATATGGGAAAGACCTTCATGTTTGCTGCTAATAACAGCTTCTTACTCGGTGAAATTCAACTGAGAATAATAATTTGATTCAATTGCTTCAACCAACTGATCTGAACTCAAGCAAAAACTCCGAAGCTCAACTGAGGCCTACAGCTTACCTACAGGGAACAAGGACTATTTTTGCATCGCGCAGTGGAAAATTTCAACTGCCCGTTTATTGAAAGCGGTTGATTACTCAAGCCACCACTCCCTACTGAGGTAAGCTGTGGTTCCCTGGAAGAAAAGCTGCCGCTCGCACAAGCTTTTACCGCAAAGTAACTGGCCTTATTACTCCAAATAACTGTGTGCAATCTTATTCTTTAAAGGTAGCTCATCATGGGGTCTGATGGAAAACAGATGACCAGACTCAACCCCCTATATTTGACTGTTGGGGTATGATTCCAAAGTCCAAGAGAGAAAGTTGCGAGGGAAAGGCAGTTTTCGGAGGCAGTTTTCATGACTTAGCCGAGACAGGCCGCAGGGGAATGAGGACAAACATTGTCACTGTTGATTCATGTTTTCATTTTAATGCTGTTAAAAAATAAATAAATAAACATAATAAAAAATGTGCATCCCATGCCTCGAAGGCTCAGGATTGGCCCAGACAAGGCCATGTGCTTCCTGTCGTTGCGGCGACGCGTCCCAGGTTGCCGTGGCGCCTCGGCTGACACGAGTGCTGTTAATTTGCTGGAACACATCAGCAACGAGGGACAGCTTTTTTGATGGATCCTGATGATATGCTAATTTATTCCAGGGAGAAATCAGGCGGACATAATTGGCACCACATGCGAGTTGTCTTTGTAATCAATTTCTATTTGTTGTCTTTCTTTCTTTTCCTTTTTTTTTGGGAACAGACTCGGGGATGTTTATGGGAAGAGCGCAGTCACTATGATGCAACCCACTGTAAATCTGTTGCCAAATCAAAGCATTAAATGTTAAAAACTCCACCGAGGGAAGGCTCACTAATTTGAACGCTTGTTCGTTTGCGCGTTTATTCGCGTGTTGACTTGATATACCACCATACACTCTTAGAGAAAGCATTTGTTTGGGTGTAACTGATTTAAGATATTAATGCATTATGGTTTTGAAACTGGGTCTGCTTCATGTTTCAAAAATGGGTGACAATTTCTTCCCTAATAATTTCAATTAGATTTTTATTTAAATGGTCTTTAAATTATATCTAATTATCTATCTAATATATAATATGTAAAATGTAATTTATAATAAATAATGGGTGAGTGTGTGATGTGATGCATAGTCTCTGTAGTCACTAGACTTCACTAAATATTCTCAAAGCTGAACATCATCAAATCATCACAAATATTTGAAAACCCAGGGAAGTACATGCTGTTACCACAGAACAAGTTGGGACTCTCAAGTAACTTTTGGTAGTGTCGAGTACCACATGGTGAAAAGAGCTGTCATCAGTCCTTATATCTCAATCGATGCTAATAGCTCCACACTGTACATTACCATAACTCTCACCTCTCCTTTTAAGATGGGATTTTCATGGGTCACTGATTCACTTTATTCCATTTGATGCCTTCACACCGTGTTAAAAGTTACAAGCCCGGTAGCTTCCCACCATTTATCAGGAGCGCTCCGTGTTAACCTTTCAGGCGACAAGGCTCCGATCTAACCAGACATGTCCACGTGGCGTCCACGGCTTATTTAAAAAGTGAAATATCACATCTCATTTAGACAGCCCTGACAGCAATCTGCATAAATTCAAATGTGGCCTGGAAGCAGGCTCTCTCTGTGTCTCTCCTGGTCTGAGGGCTTCTGCTTAATATTCAGAGTTCTCTTTCTCTGAGCACACGCATTATGGCATCTGTCTTCTTCCATTACCACATCACCCAAAAACATGTCACCTCTTCTTCATCAGATGAGCTTCAGATATTATTTAAAAGCACAGAGTCACATCACATTCTTCTTATATCATAAGTAGGCCCTTCAAACTGTTTTCTCAAGAACTGGTTTGTTGAATATCAGTGGAGAAGTGCATTTAAGTGTGGAAGTATGTACATATAAACTTGTGTCTAATGCTATTTTATTTAGTTTGGTGGGGTGGGGTGGGCGTGGTGATGCCAGTTTCACCTTTTAGACAGGAATCCTGTAATAATACGCTGCCACAAACCTGCTTCTTTTCAAACACAACTGGAGAGCTTAACATGCTTGGAGGAGAAGGCTTATAGCTCATTCCTGCCCACACAATGATCCTACACAAATATGCTCTCTTTGAATCCTGGCTTTGCAAACCTGCAAATTCTTAGACCACTGTACCATTACGTTTCCACCAAGTCACTCTCCTATCTCATATGTGTGAATATAAACGTTTTTGCTAGTTCTATATTACGTTCACATTTACACATCCCATGGTGACGGTGACAGCCACTAGGGGCACTGTAACGGAAAGCCTCCAAAAAGGGATGCCCTGGAGTGGTCTTGGAGAGTGAGATCTTTGAGGGTGTTGAAAAGGCAGAAGCTCCTGTCTTTTATTAATATTTTTTAATTTACTCGGTTTTGGAAATGGATTCCCAAAGAAGGCTGGGCTGGTTCACACCAAGAGCAACTTTTCTTGTCAACCAAGTTGCATGTCTTAATTGCCTGTGAGCATTTATGAGCTCAAGCTGACATTTGGTTGCTGTGGTCACTCCAAGTCCCAGAGATAAAGCAGGTACCACCCTGCTCACTCCCAGCATGAATGTAGGGTTAGAGAGATCACCTGACCTCATTCCCTCTTCTCTATGCTAATCAAAGCAGGGGATTTTCTAATTGCTGTTCATTGTTGATAACAATGGACTTTATGAAGTCCACCATGTATTTACCAGTTTTACTTCTGTTGAATTACAAGGAATTCTTTTTTCAAGAAATTGCAGTAAGATACTAGCTAACTATATTTATTTTAATGTACTCTACATTTCCAGATGTTTACAGTGTATGAAGCCATTAAATTGGTGCTATTTTCCACAACAGACTGAACAATAACACTAAGGTAATCAGCTAGGGTGAAAAGCTGATCTTAGTAGTGTTGTCGATTGATAAAAAAAATCTATCAATTAATTAATTGTAATTTTGGTGATTTTTGAATTCGAATTTAAAAATGATACTTAATACATATGATATTTAATACATATTTCAGCATACCATACCAGTCAAATATTTGAACACATATGCCAATAGTCATTGGTGGAATAGGGCTATTAGCTCTATAAAACTGTGTACCAGCCCCTACCTCTGCACAACCCAAGTTATGGTCTCAAACACATTAAGAAGGTGAAAATTTCTACAGATTATCTCTTGACGAAGCCATAGCTGTTCACTTAAAACCATTCCTGGTGATGACCTCATGAAGCTGAATGAGAGAAAGCCAAGAGTGTGCAAAGCTGTCATCAAAGCAAAAGGTGGCTACTTTGAAGACTCTAAAGTATAAAACATATTCTGGTTTGTTTAATTATTTTTGTTTACTGTATAATTCTATTTGTGTTCCTTTATAGTTTTATCATTTTCCATATTCATTTACAATGTAGAAAATATTTAAAAAATAAAAAAACACCATTGAATGAGAAGATGTCCAAACTTTTGACTGGTACCGTACATTCACAATATGTGGAAAATGGCCCAAAACAAAGGAAACCCTCTCTGAGGGTATATAAAATGTAATCTACAGCGACACCGTGTTTACATTGTTAAATAAACCCACAAACACATCACTAGACTTTGTAAAAAGCATAAGATATGAGAGGAAGTTCAGGCCAAATTTTGTAAAAGGATTAACTAGCATTAAAAAAGTTTTGGTGTGTGGGAATTTAGCCAGCCCTATTTATTCATTCATTCATTATCTGTAACTGCTTATCCAATTCAGGGTCGTGGTGGTTCCAGAGTCTACCTGGAATTATTGGGCGCAAGGCAGGAATACACCCTGGAGGTGATGCCAGTCCTTCACAGGGCAACACACACACACATTTGAGTTGCCAATCAACCTACCAACGTGTGTTTTTTGGGCTGTGGGAGGTAAACCAGAGCACCCGGAGGAAACCCACACGGACACAGGGAGAACACACCAAACCCTTCACAGACTGTCACCCGGAGCAGGAATTGAACCCACAACCTCTAGGTCCCTGGAGCTGTGTGACTGTGACACTACCTGCTGCGCCACCGTGCCGCCCCATCCCTGTTTAGCCATATTATAAAAACATTAGGCCCATCAATCCACCAAAAAATCTCAGTGACCCCACTGAGATGTGATATTTGATCAGCTGATTGGACCTAGTTGACCTAGTATGCAACTAATGCACTTACATGACATGGTCTAGATGTTTATAACTAAATAAAATATGCAAGAACAAGCAAATGAGCAGGTGATGATGTAATCAATCAAAAATGGGTTAAAACATGTCAAACACTGTCAGCTACCCACTAGATCACACCGGCCAAGCTTGGTCCATGTCCGGGACAATTCCATACCCAAAGTTGACCACTGAGGTGAACTTTGCATTTGCCATTTGTCCGATTTGGACTAATTTGGTGTGAAATGTTGCTGAAAAGGGCATCTCCAAGGCACAGGGTGGGATTTAAATGGGGTTTTGCCCCAACCCCCTCAACCCAGACTCGTGACCAGTGTCAAAATGTCACACAAATATCCATCCAGTTCTTCCATAGCCTGCATGGAGCCAATAGCATGAGGTCCTCTGAGGCCACTGGTCAGCAGTAGGTCAGGTCCTGACCAGAACTGCTCATCCAACATCAGTAACTGACCTCCCTAAAGTTTGTTTTGATGAACACCATCAAATTCTCACAACAGATGTTCCAACATCTAATTTAAATCTGTTCCAGAAAAGCAGAAGCTGAAACTCCTTATTGATACCCTTGGTTTTGGAAGAAATTATAGATGAATATTATAAATATGTATATACTTAAATATGTACTGAAATATAGGGTACTACCTTTTATTATTTTTACACTAAATCCTTGCAAATGGTCAATTCATGGAAATTAATATAAGGCTCACTAGCTTCCTCCTTCTGATGGCCACATTAGCATAGCTTAGTTGAACCATCCTTGTTAGAATACCTATGGTTTTCCAAAGTGGTTATAAAGCTCCTGATTTATGGTCTCTGCTTCCTCTTCCGGCTAATGGTTGAGGTTTCTGTCAAAGATTCAAACATGGCCATAACTCTCCACACAGGCCATTTGGGTTTGAGATCCAGTGATGGCTCTTCCCAATAAGAGGCTTTCTTCTGTGTTTCCAGAGCAGTCTTACATTCTTATTTTGAAAATTTTTTTGCTGCAAAACTTGACTCAAAGTCCCTTAAAGTCACTTCCTCAAATTCATTGTTCTGCTTTTAGGTTTGTGGGTTATTTACTGAACTTGAGCTCACAGAAAATGCAACACTTCCCAACACCAATGACCGCCAAAAATAGTAAACAATATTTATGGAAGTTCTTGGTTATTATTGTTTCATTTTTTCTCCAAAGTGCAAATTGCTTTGGAGTCATTTTGCAGTCCCTAAATGAACCCACGGCCAGTGTTAGGACACAGACCCTGTCCCATCTGGGATGTGGACCTATAACTGATAAACTGTTGAGAACTACTTCATTTTGAACCAGGTGCTTATTTTAAATGGTGTAAATATTCTAGCCATTATGGTACATGTTTTGCACTGCAATCACACATGATGCTACTAAGCCAATCAAACCTGTGCATTATGTTTAAGTGCCGTGACTCAACTGAATAACACACACACCAGGGCAGGGCTCTAGACACTGCTGTCCTGGGGGTAATAAAATTAGCCCACAGGACAAGATAAAAACACTTTTGGAACACTTTCGGGAAGACGGTTTTGTGTGCAGTAAAAGCAGAAATGTTATAAAGAAGGAGACTGATCAACATGAAATAGTTCTCGCAACGCACAACATGAAGTCTGTTTATGAATAAAGTCCAACCCTCCAGCAACAAGAGCTAATCAGCAAGAGGAGGAAGGTAGACAATATTGTGAAACTAGTGGGGAAAAGAAGTCAACCACAACTACAAGACAAGTCATTTGGCGATTTATTTTAATATGGGCATATTTCAAAAGCATTGTTACATTTTTATAATTTTACTTGAAATGATAAAAGAATATTTTATTTTGAGATTCGTTATTTACAATTCATCCCGTTCCATGTGAATTCTGACAAATATTGCTGAAATATATAGAACTGTAACTGCACATGTAAGATGATAAGAAATTCAGTTGTTATCTACATAAAATGTTGATTTATCTACTAGGCTAGTTCAGCATACAGGATAGGGCACTGAGGCAGGTTAGACATTATGATGGTCTGGTTTTTGGCATCATGAAATTTTCTCTATCGGGGCATTTAATTTTAATTAAATTCCCCTGGAAAAGAATCTGATACATTTCTGATGTATTCGTTTTCTATCATTTTCTTCTCAACATCCCTGATTTTATTGAACATTGAATGGTATGTAACGAGATGTTACCTATCAAACGGGCTTCCATGCAGTTGTTGGCCACTTTACCTCTGTTTGGTTGAGTTACCCTTGTTCAAATATCCATGGTTTGCCTCTAAGACTCCAGTGTTTCTGTTGTCAAACGACTGCAGGGTTACGATTACGCCTGACTGACATACTGTAAGGAAACCGGTATGAATTTTCACTACCAGGTTCAAAAGCCCCAAAGCTGTGTTTAGACCTATCCCAAACAGCTCATAAATCATAGCGGCCCATGTGTGGGCAAAAGGCAGCCACCTGACGTTTCCGGCTTGTTCCATCTGTAATTGGCCATGTCCGACGTTTACATTTTTAAAGCCGGCGTTTACCCCCTCCGTAAACACCCAACACCGATTCAGGATGCGGCAGCTGTTGGGAGTTTACTTGACGGACGCCAGGCAGTGCCCTTAACCCACAGTTCTGCAGTGTGAAGCCTCACATAACGCCGTACCTGCAGCTCCTCACTCAGCCCACTCACTTATTCAAGCGGACGCTGGTGGAAACGTCAAATATACACAAGAAACACGTGTGTGTGGTTTATGGGACATTGTGCAAAGCCATTAGCTGTATTTGCTGAAGTGTGTGATTTCAGAAAGGCATGTTTCTAGTTGTAATCTTTGCACCTTCCATAGGGCTCTGAGGAAAATGCAGTTAAATATTTACTCAAGACTCAAAACTAGTGTGGTCACAGTCACATGTCTGATAATGCTTCAAATGGAGTCTATTACACTGTGGTTCGCATACAGGACATCTGCTAATGTTAGCAAACCAGCTAGGAAAGGCTTTTACGGATGTGTTTAAATGAAGACAGGAAGACTGAGAGCCTTCTAAGCATTTAGTAAAGGCCTAGAGATTTCTAGGGAACCATATGCCTTATTTTAAAAGCATAGAGTCAGAATATTTGCGTTAATAAACTTCTAAGCAGATGTAAATTTGATAGTAAAAATAAAATAATCAAGATTGGTATATTTGGCTTGAGATATTTTTAGGTATTCCCAACTAAGATTCTTAGGTTCACCCACACAACACAAAATAGTCTTCTTTAATGTATTCTGCATGATATTGTGAAGTGGGCGGAGTCATTGGAATGGGCTGCCAACCATCGCCTGAGACTGAACTGTGACTGAGAAAAAGAATAAAACTAATGAAGCAGTTGGATAGATTACTCTGCCTTTCCAGTTTGTGTGTTGTTATAGAAATAAAACCTTGATATGTTCATGTAAGCTTTAATAATTTTGCAAGCTGCCACTGGGAAAATTAGGAAAAATTAAGTTGCCTCTACTGATATTTCATTGTTTTTGTGAAAAGACATTGAAGCAGTACTTACCAAGACTTGCCTTGTTTGATCTACAAGAAAATAAAAAAACAAACAAACAAAAAAAGCTGATCAACAAAAAGTGGCCTTAATTGTTTTTAAAGTAAAGCAAAACTTTTCTGATTCCATGGCTTGGTTATTTCTAGGTAGAAACGTCATTAAACAAAAATTGTTCTGTCAGGCCTTTTTGGCGGTATCTAAGTAGCGACAGCCAAGCTAACTGATGTACAAATTAGGTAAACCATAGGGCTTCAGGAGCTGAAGAGAAGGCCTAACATGCCAAATTAAACAGTAATATAAATACAAATAGAGAGTTGAATCAACCAGTCAAGTTCTCATTTACAATGAGTGTAGCCAAAACTTTATTCCAGGACTTCTTGAAAGCCAGGATGCATCACATGACTGCTTAAATAGAACAATTAGCATTTGGACTGTTGATAAAATAAATAAATAATAAATAAATAATAAATAATGTAAAAAGAAATAGTAGTTCCACAAACATTTTTGACATTGTAATACTGCACTGTAAAATACGTAGTATGGATTACAACAGAACCATATTTTTCTCTACGAAATATTAACACCACCAACTTGGCAGCTAGAACCTACACTAATATGACCCAGGACACCATGGTTTGCCACTGCAGAAATGGATGTACCCTCACTGAGGTTGTTATGGAACCTGGCCTCATTAAAACATGCCCTGTCTTCTCTCAAACTTAGTTATCTGAGAGTGTGGATGGATGCACCTTTCACTCGAAACCAGAACCCTATGGCAGGAGATAAGCCTCAGTTGTTTTAATACCAGACCACGTACTGTCAGTTTGACTGTTTACTCGACATGTCAGATAACATGGGAATGTTTCAGCCTGATTCTGAGCTGTTGCATGGACCCCAGTATGAGAACGAGCATTAGGTATTAGTGTGGCATCCAAATTAGGCTAAATGTTTGGAGAACCCTAACGCTGGCAAAACCCACCACTGGTGCTGATGTGGTAAGTTGAACAGATTTTATTCAATGGGTGGGATATTAAAATTTTATGTGTCAGTCACTTATTCAGTAGCCTAGGAGTGACTAGATGTAGGGGTCAAAGCTAAAGAAAGACGTTTTTGCAGGGAAAACTGAAATACAGTGATGCATGCAGAGGATGACTCTGAATAGTGGTGTAAAATGTAAATAATTAATGAGCTAAATAGAGAACTGTTTGTTCATTCATTCATTCATATTCTATAAGTGCTTCATCCTGATCACGTATTCCATAGGTCCCAAGCATATCCTATCACTGTGTACAAGGCAGGTAAACACCCTAGACAAGGTACCAGTCCATTGCAGAGCATCATACCTTCACCTAATCACTCACACACTCATGCCTGTGGACAATTTAAGAAAGTAAATTGATCTACTAACATGTGTTTTCAGAAACTGGAGCAGCTACAAAAAAACACACTTAAAAATGAGGTAAAAAAGACCATACTCAAGACACTGACCCAATATGAGGATAAAACCCAGGACCCTAGAGCTCTGGCGCCTGCAGTGCCACCATGCTGCCACCCTACAGAAGCATCCTTTCCACAAATCTAATAATCTAAAAGTGCTCTTATATACAAATGTTGATTCTGGTTTTTGTCAGAATGTCTCAAAACATTTCAGAAAACAAATAGAGTCCAGAGCTGATATGCTTTGGGTCCAGAAGGTTTAAAAGTGCTCAGGGTGGTTGTTGAGGATGCATGTGGGATTGTTTGCATTGTTTTTGCTTGTGTTAAACATGACCTACAGCAACACATTAGGGGTGACATAAAAATGTACACAGTGTGATTTATTCTGAGCAATAATCACGAAAACACTCCTGAGCAGAGCACCTCTGGGCAGCTCCAGGATCCGAATGGGCCCACATCATTTATTTTCTTTGGGTCGGCCGTGCCTCCTCTCGCTCTCAAGCCTTGTGCTGAAAGAGAACAGGACACACCTAAATTAAAAAAAAAAGTGAAATAAAAAAGCTCTAAAGTGTCTCTGGTGGCCGGTGTCAGTTATGCGCAGAGATTGTGGTGCTTGGCATTCACCCAAGGATTAGGTGTTCCAGGGAAAGAGAGCGATTTCTTGGCCCCTGCTAGTCCTCCAGAGGGTCTTGGGAATTGTGTGTGTGTGTGTGTGTGTATGTGAAATGAAAGTGTATCTTTCCTCTCTTGCCCTCCTACCTCCTCTTATTTCTTATGCCATCACCCACCTCCCTCTTCGAATGCCATCTATTGCATGCAGATGGCATAATCAAGGCCCTTTCCCTGGGTGGATGGTGCAAAAGAAGGAGAGGGAGAGAGAAAGACAGGGGTAGGGAAAGAAAGCAAGGGGAAGGACATGGGGCTGAAGAACGAAAGAATGAAAAGTCACAGAAGCGATTGGTGGTGGTGGGGGGGTGGGTTGGTGGATACACCGGATGTGAAAACAATGGGCTCATTGTAAAGAGATGACAGCAGAGCGGAGAAGAGCCGGCAGGAGATCAATGGAAAACAGCACCATCTACAGTCCAAGAACCAGATGAGGCTCAGATGAAGAATTTCCAGACTGTCCAGATGGATTAACACTCAAATCTAGTTAGGTAGTTATTGTTATCGCTTTATTTCTGTATTACCATCAAGTAATTACATCATTAAAGCATTAACTACGTATTGCACAATGGTATTGAATTTACATTTTTGTACATGAAGTGTACAGAGTTTTTAACAAGGTTTGAGGACAGCTAAATTGTTTGGACAGTGTAGACACTGTATCTGTTTGTGATTTTTTTTCTTTTTTACAACCACAATAAATGTCTCTGATTACAAATGGAGTGCTTGTGTCCATGCCAAGTTCACAACTGTACCATTTTGACCCTGTAAATAACATGTCACAAATACTTCTTGAGCTCTTGGGCACTTTAGTAACACTTCATTTTAAAAGCCTCTTGTAGACGCTTTGAAGATGGTGTCTATAAATTTTGTCTTTTGAGAACATTCAACTCAATATCTTTTAAATACAACTCAACTGTTAACAGAGTTAATTATATGACTGTAATAATTGGTGGGGAAAATTTCTACAATTAAATCTTGGTGGTGTGAGAGTCTTCAAAAATTCCATTGAAAAAGTCAAAACATGTCTTCAAAAACATGAATGTAAGCCTTAAAAAAAGTACATTTCCAATAAGAACTTCTTATAATAAGAAACAGTATAAGACACGTCTATGTAATATTTTTTCCCACACTGAAAATAAGAATAACTTGTCATTACAACAATGGTCTCTGATTTTGCACAGTGCTGTGTGATTAAAGCATTGAAATCCAGCAGCACTGATGCCCCCTTAACCTCAGGAGGTGATGTTCTCAAGCTCTTACACTTCTCAAAAACCTACTCATCCACCCCCAGCATAAAAGACTTCGTATATCATTTAGTTCAAGACGTTTTTCTAAACAACTCAGTCAACACTTTGAATGTAAGCTTCTCTGGTTAAATCTCCAAAAAGAGGCTATTCTCCAGGATCAGATTTCATCTACAGAACCCCTCTACAGACCAGATCTCAGTTCCAAGCTCCCATGCTCTTCAACGGTGGGACTGAAGCCTGCCTTCGGAGAGTAGAGCATTCCGGATCAAAGCTCGGGAGCCGAGGGAATGACGCAAAAAAGACAAGGACAAGTCAATGATAGCTGACAGTTCGGCAAGGATCAGTGGAGGTTTGACATGAAGGGAGAAGGCCACCAAATGAGGTCTACAGAGAATAGAGCCCACACAATTGCAATATATGCACGTAGCAGATCTAGAACTAGTGCCAAGCTTCACACAGAGGCCGAACTTGTTTTGTACAGTGTGGTTAGGCTATAGGGATCTAGTGAATATGTTGACAATTAATGATGTGGACATTCTCTGACAACCCATGTAAGATACTGCTGATCAAGAAAGAGCTGGGGGATGTTGTCCAGAAAGTAAATGATTTGGACTTTTTTTACACTTGTAATTCCTTATAGAAACCCCATTCCATTGATCTAGGTTATTTAGGCCTGTTTCTAAAACTAGAACTAGAAGTAGCTTCTGTGGATTCCTAGAAGCTGCAGCTACAGTAAAAAGACGCTGTCCTAAAAATAAATTAATTGGGGAATTTCTATACACTGTCAGGGTCAAAATGAGTCTATTCCCTTCTATTATTCCTATGGATTCAGATTGTTTCATACACTATCAATAGCTACTGTGGGTGTAGTCAAGTTGGAGCTGGAGCTTGTTGTTGTCCAAAACCTAAACAATCTGCACTGTCTCTTTACACTAGCACTAACTTACACCAGTCTGTTCTGTCCTATTCTATTCAATTACCATTTAATATGGTAAACAACATACAAAATCGACCACTTCAAGGTGTACAATTCCATTGCTTCCAAGCCTTGGGGCCTGGATAATCAGCCTGTAACCAATGCTTGCAATTGAGCATGGTCAGTCTTGACACATGCAGACAACATACATTTTATTGGTCTGTGTTTTTCTAGGGAGAATATACAGTTTGTGTGAGCACAACTAAACAGTTTACACAACTCTATCATAGTTAAGTAATATACCAAGGTAGTCTAGACACTTGTAGACATATATAGGTTGTTTCCCAGATAGGGATTAAGCCTAGTCTTGGACCATAGCCTACATTCAATGGAAGAATCACAATCCAAATGCTCTGTAGTACAGGACTAGGCTTAATCTCTGACTTGGAAACCACCTTTAATTGTTTACCATCACTTAAATTCTTCAGGAAAATTGTTAAAACATGTTATACACAGTCATACTGTCATCTGATTCAGATTAGGCCTAGATTGGTCACTCCCAGCTTGACCTCCACCCACACTAACAGCCTACAATAACTCTAAAGCAAGGTGCTGGTGCACATTGGCTTTTTTACACTGATCCAGGGTCAGATTTGCGCTGGTTTGCTTTGCCGTCTACTCGGAATTCAGGTAGGCGGAGCTGGGGCTAAATCTGAGCTTAGCTTTCACTCTGGAGAGCACATCTGGCCCACCTGTGCATGCTAAGACCCCCATAAAACAGCATCTCCCATCCGATTAGCTCGCCCACTCAAAGGAATGAGCTCTCAAATCTGCCACAAATCCCTCAGGATAAAAAAAAAAGAAGAAAACACATCTGTGGCCATCAGAATGGATGCAATTTCTAAGAGCTCTGGTCAACCTGGATCAGAGAAACAGAAGGTTCTCAATGTGAGGCAGTGGAATAAATCCCAGAAAGAGAGAGAGAGAGAGAGAGAGAGAGAGAGAGAGAGAGAGAGACAGAGAGAGAGAGAGAGAGAGAGAGAGAGAGAGAGAGAGAGAGAGAGAGAAATGGCAGACAAAATCTGCCTTAATCTGATAAAAGGGCCCAGATTACTTCAGTGAATTGAGAAAGTTTATACTGCTATAACTTTCAAATGGCCGTCTGGATTAACGCATTGTCCACTAATCTGACACCCACTAAATGGGATTGTGATCTCCACCATATGAGGGTGAGTATGAATTAGCATGTTCTCTGAAAATGGTTGAAATCATTTATCACACTGGCAAATCATAATTAAATTGCATAGTAACCTGCACAGATGTGTACACTTTTTCAAGCAAAATTTATAGGAAACATCTTGGAAGCATGAAAACAATCACTTGTTGGCCAGTTCCTAACTGTGCTTTTCCAGAGCATGGTACCTACTCAGCTCTGCTTGCAGATCGCTGATTGGCCAAATTTGTAAATCACAAAGAAATGCAGCCATCCAACACAAACTCTGCTTATGTAAAATTTCCAAGATACAACAGAGATCACATTTCTCTTCACAGTTACTTTAGAGATTTGTGTCTTTCAACACAGACTTGATTTCAGGAGGAACACTAACCAGTCACAATAGAGCAAAAAGTGAGTAGAGCCAAGTAGAGTTGAGTAGGTAGCATGCACTGGAAAAGCACATTAACTTACAAATCATTCAAACTCTTGACAGTGTCCTGTCATTTATATGAAGCACACCCTGATTCAAGCAGAAGTTTAGGTTAAAAGAGAAAAGCAGCTCATGAGCCAATGGTTGTCCTCAAAGGCAGATCACGGGAAGCCAAATATTTTGCACATGTTAAATATTTGCATCACTTCATATTATGTGCCACAAAACCCTCTAATAAGTTGAAAGAGACATCAGCTGACATTCAAACATGGCCTCTGTCTTAGTTTTCTGTTAATGTTGATCACTGACATGGTACAGTGTAAGCTATTCAACTCTGGATGTTACTTGAGGTCAAGTTCAAGTCCACAGGAAGGTCTGCCAATTATAACAAACACTGAGCTTTTTTCACCTGACAAATCCAAGTCCATCAGCCTACTCCCTCAGGAGTTATGGGAAATGTAGTCTTCCTAAAAATGCTACTAATCCGAAGACAGTGTTTAGACCTGGTTTCCATGGCGTGCTGAGCGGAGGTCAAGGCTATAAGCTGTCAAAAAGCACCAGGGGAGCGGTGAGACGTGTTTGAAACTCAGCTGGCCTCCCGTAAACACTTCACTGCTAATTGGCTGCACATGTGGATTTACTAGTGTGCTAGCTTTTGTGTGTGTGTGTGTGTGTGTGTATGTGTGTGTGTGTGTGTCTGTGTGTGTGTGTGTGTAAGGATAGCATGCTAACGCTACTTGAAAAAAATACTTTAAACTGAATTACACTACATTTGCATTAGTTCTGAATATTGTGAGAAGGCTTCACACTTGTTGTGGGACCATTGCTGTGAGAATTCAATGGCACTCAGCCATGAGTTTATTACTGAGGTCATGTTCTGAATTTGAATGATTTAGTTCTGGATCATAAACACTACTCTAACTCATCCCAAAGTGACTGGATGATGCTCCATTACTGTTGTAATGCTTCACAGACCAAAGTCAGGGGTGGGCTTTATACTCCTCTAGCAAGCACTTGCCTAGGGGCATGGTGATGGACATATGCAGCAACACCAGAGCACCTAGAGATCTCACATATCTGTGTGCACACAACAAAAAAACACCTGCCACACAAAAAATGATTGCACCTTGAAGTAGCTAATTTAACTGATATAGTATGTATTATACACTTATAGAGAATAAAAAAATAATATAAGCCTGAAAAGATATGTTTACTGGGGAAAACTTTACAACAGGCCCCAGTTGGGCAACCTATAGCCTGGATGCAAAATGAGATACAGTTGGGTCTGGAGGCGTACAGGTTCTGTGTGGTATCCTGCAACACATTTGCCCACAGATTTTGAAGCTGGGACTATAGATCCTGCACACTCTTAGGTTGCTGAAGCTGGCTACAGGATGTCCTATCTCTGAGTGGTTAGTGTTCCTCCTATCACCACTAGGGGTGACCGGCTCAGATATGTGATGTCAGTACAGATCATCACACCAGCAGGGGACAGTGAGACTCTCCACACCATATGCAGGATTGAAGCGCTCACCACAAGGCCTCCAAACTCAAACCTGACTGTCATCGGATCCCAAAGAGAACCTGGATTCGTCTCTAAATATGATATGGTTTCAGTCAGTCGTGGTCCAGGTTCTTGTTTATAATACCAATGCTCTGAAAGCCTCCTAATAGCTTGGTTAGAAGCAGCTGCCATATGTTGAAATGACCATGCCAGTGATGTGCCCCATCTCAACATCTGTCAACTGGGCAAGATGTCTTTGAGTCGTAGAGGAGTCCAGCAGCCGACCATCTCTCACCAAGATGTATACAACCCAAAAGTAAAGCCTCTGCAAGCCGTTTTATAGATGGGGGATCTCTTATGCCCTGGAGGTTATACCCAGTGTCTAATCAGACCACACATGTCATAATTTGCAGCAATGCTATATGCATTATTTTATTGTTGCTGTTTTTGTCAAGGAGTATATTTTGCTTTTAAATACAAATCACATCTTCAGATTCTCCAAGTCCACTCTCTTGAAACTCATCTGGTCGCCCTGTAAACACTACAGCTGTTAATTGGCTGCACATGTGGCTATATGAGCACGTTAGCATGTGTTAGCATGAGCAAGCATGCATTGACATAGGCTGAATATCAGCATGATCAAAGTGGCTTTGTTTTAACTGTCTGCGATATGAAAGCTCTGAGAAAGGCAGGAATGGCCTTGCGGTAAATATTTGGACCAGGGTGTAATTGCTACCTGTCTCAAGGGTCTTTGATCAGCACCCCTTTCCTCTTCCTTTCATTTCAATGTGGAAATTTATTTATTGGAGGCTCCACCACATCCTATGCCACAGCATCTGGCTGGAGGAAGCGGCGACGGCATCCTGGCAACCGTATCTAAGGTGAGATTGCGTCGACTGTAAAAAAAAAGGGACCAGGTCTGAAAATGTGTGTACAATATGAACTTTGTAAATAATGCATGCAGAGGACCTGCACTTTTATTAGGTTTAAACACAGCTACTCATTCAAGAATATGAAAAAACAAATCTAATATATAATCATTGTGGCCTAGGGTTAAAAATATGGCTATAACTCTTCACATTGAAGTAAAGCCTTTGGGTAAATCTGCCAGTTTACAAACAAATAGGCCCTGTATGAGCAGTCCTTGGTCATAACCTGCAGTTTCTGTATGGCATGCAGTCCTCTGCACACAGCCATTGATATAAAAATGTTACTGTAGGGTGTATGTAGAGCCTACTTACAGTTTAAAGGGCCCATATTATTAAAAATGGGATTTTCCTAGCTTTGTAGGTTTCCAAATGAACCCTTTAATCTTCAGTCCACATGCTCCACATATGGAAATTGCAAGACAAGCCCATTTTAAATTGCTTGTTTTTGTGAAGTCACACAAACCTACTTGCCATTCAGTTCATTTGACCAGGACTAAAGGAGAAGTCTCATTCTATTATAGCACATTTCCACTGGCATGGTGTTCTGGAGCAACTGGATATGAGCCTAAGGTCACCATGCTCAATGCCAAGTGCTGGACAGAGGTGTGTGAACCGATCTGCATTGGGTTGCATTGTATCTCTGGATCAATGGTGCTTCAATCATTAGCATTGCAATTGGATTAGAGTATCACACCTCCCTGCATTTTACAAGAGATATTTAACCTAGAGCCCATACTCCATTCACCATGAATCCAAATGATCAGAAACAGAATGAAATGTTTTTTCCACATTTCTTGCCATAATCAGAAATTGTTTTGGTAAATATGCCAATATAAAACAAAAATACACTTATAGACAGTATTCTTTTATGGTCTCTATGTACTCTCCAAGCACACGTCATTCTTTAAATGAGGTCACATGTACACAAATTCAAACACGGTCATATGACTGCATCCAGGATGTTCAGTAAGTGTCACTTAGGGACATTGTGATGTAAGGTGAAGGATGAGGCTGCGTAGGGAACTTTCCAGACCTTTCAAAGGGTTTGTTACACATCACCATGGGCTCTTAAGGGCTATGAGTTGAAGTCATTTTTCCCCCATGTGGTGTATTCAATCACTCGTTATTTTCTTGTCATAGTATTGCTTCAGTATTGATTACAGTTGGTATCAATACAGAAATCAATATTCTGCTTTAGTGCCCACCATAATAATGCTTTGTTTTGTCTCAGGAGTCAGTGACCCATCTTAACTCCTCACCAGCCGCATTGTTGTCCATCATATTTAAAGCATGTGACTGACACCCTCTTACAGACCCTGGGGATAGGTGGGGAGATGACGGGAGGGGCTCAATCACATGAACAAGGCTTCGATGAATCGCCCGCCTGTTCCAAGGAAGGATTTTTGATTTCTTTCAAAAACAACACTGCCAAAACAAGGTTGTAAAAAATAATAATAATAGCAAAAAACAATGACCACAGCATGAGATATTTAGGGGCAGTGGGGGGCAAATAATACCATTGGTCACTGATTCAATCGTTTAAAAAAATGTGGCATTGACCAGGGAGAAATAAATAACAAATATCTTATGAATATACAGTTTCAATTGTCACTTCTCATCATGTGACTCCTGGATGTATTTCATTACCACAAACACAGACTGAAACAGACTGATTGTAATAAATATATAACTAATCATATATTGGGGCAATCATAGTCTTCTCTATAGTCATCTGTAGTTACATTTTATTGTAGTATTTTATCACAAATTAATTTAATACACTGTTTATATATTTCAGAATATGGGAACAATACAAATTAATTGTATTCACATTGTTCTTACCTTGTTTAATCAAAGTTAAATATTAATTACATTCTTCAAATATGGGAATAATAGTCCAATGTAAAATTACCAAAACAAAAATTAAATTATACATAATTTGTATTTACACAAATGTAACTGATACTCATTGCCTAAAGCATGGTTCTAACCAGCCGTTAAGTGTAATTACATACTTATTATACTGCAACAAGAGCAATGTTATGAATTAAGTCTTATTTCATGGATTTGAAGTCCTTGAAATTATTGTTTAAAATAAAAACCTCTTTGATGGGTACTAAATGCATAAGCAACATAATCCATTCTACACACCCTCTCTAAAGTCACCTACAGGACTCTAAGCTTCTTGCGAATGGTGTACAAAACGGCGCCATGAATTGCATTATCATCTCAAGTCTGGCAGCGATTACCAGAGCACCAAAAAGGACAGAGAAATCCCTCTGTCTTCCTAATGACAATAGAAGTGCCTTTTATATTCCGCCCTTTCTCCCACCAGCTAACCGCACTGGGTCGGACGACAGAAGAAGCGCCCTACAAAATGTCTTTAATAGCCTTATCAGCCGAGGCCGGGGACGAGGGGCCCCACACTTTTTTTTTTGTGTTCTGCAACATCAGAACTGCTGCCCTTCGAAAGGCTTCAGAGAGTCTGGAGTTATTTAGCTCTGGTCCCCGACTAGAGGCCGGTGCCAAACCTCGAGTAGCGTTAGAGGATAGTGTTTAAAAGCTGGCAGAGGATCGCTGGGATATTTGTGTGGAAAGACGCTGCCAGGAGGGAGGGGGCAGAGTGCCAAAGGGGGCCCGTCTCATCTCGGCTCCGTAAGCTGCTGGAAAGTTTTGACTGTTGTGGCGTAGTGTTTTCTGATGGTGTGTGTGTGTGTGTGTGTTTTCATGCAACACATGCATTTATGTTCACAATTTTGGGTAAAGCTAAAACTGAGAACTAGGAGTAGCAACGAAGACTTATCCTCAGTGCTACAATTATGTTTAAGAATGCTTTTCTGAAGGGCACCCCAGCCATGTACGTTGAGGGAGGAGACAGTGCTGTTTTTATTTTCCTCTAATCTCACAACCTATAGACATACAGCTAAAGAAGGAATTTTCAGACTAGAACAGATGACTTCATGGAAGGTTTATATTCTCCTCCAAATGTGTAGAACTCCAGTGATGTTACGTTAGCAACCAATAGAAAAGACAATCCTTCACCCTCATTGGTCATTTTGAGGCCTGTCTTTACTATTGAATCAGTCTGAAGATAATGTCCTGCTTTGCCAATTCTGCTATCCCAAGTCCTTCTTAAAAAAACCTCATCACCCCCTTGAGATTTCACTCTTAAGAGACCCCCCCCCCCCCATCAATTATCATCAGCCCTCAATCAAACAGGCTAATGCTCCTCATCAAAGTGCTATCATCGCCTTTCAAGGGTGAGCATGTTTGTGTTTGATCTCCGCTTCTTCCATTACCTCCGATGTATTTCAGATGAGAAGGAAATAAAAAGACACTGATTGGAAGTGTGGAGCTCTCCAAGTTTTCCAGCAAAAACAGGAGCTTACGAGGGAGAGGCTAGCGGCGGAGAAGTGAGGCTGAGGGAGAGAAACGCACGTTTCTTCAGGAACATGTGGCTAAGGCCCGGGTCCTAATGATAAACATGTGGACCATCTGCAAAGAGTTAGAGGGAGTTGGGGGGTCTTTGCCGAGTGGAAATCTTGATAACTGCTGATAAGAGTGCTTTTGTAATTTAATTAGATTGACTGCTACATGAGTTAAGAGCCACACAATTACTGACAGACAGAACAAGTGGACTAATGGGGATAGATGAGTGGGGCTTTAGGTATTAAGGCAAGTCTAAATACGGTTTAAACCTTTGGATATTTGCTTTGATTTAAGGTCAGATTAAATTTAAGGTTAAAAGGCAAGTAAAATGTATCCAAACCTGTTTCCCTATCATTTGATGATTATTTATTAAATATTTTAGTTTCTTCTGTAGAAAACATATTTTCTGTTCATATTTATGAGTGAAATATCAGGAGACAGCAGTTGTTTAAGTTTCAAAATGGATAAACATCGCTGGAAAAAGCAGCGGCTGTTGTTCTCTTTTGCCATTTAATGGTGACTGTTGAATGGTATTAAAAATGACAATTGTTATTTTATCCGACTAATAATAACAATCAAAGACCTAAGCAGTAGAGCGCCATCAAGGAAAAAGTGCTGCAAAAGCTTGTGCATTGATTTGTTCTGTTCTTGGGGATAATATTGTATCCAAAGGTACGTGTGAGCTTTGGTTGTAATGATTTAAAGATGGTGAGTTTGATGTTTGCGATCGTGAACGTATGGCAGTAATACGTCATTTCTAGTTTTGTTTTGTTTTTCAGTTATTTTTAATACAACGCTACACTTGCCATAAAAAAGCAGGAGAACGTTTGATTATTTCAAATTATTTTATATATCCACTGAAGTATAGTGGTGGATGCATGATGTTAAAGGCTGTTTCTCTGAAGAAACAAAATAGAAAGAAAATAGAAATGGAGTGGAACATAGAGAAAAAAACATCAGAATTTATATCAGAACATCAGCAAAGAAAATGAATCTGTGTAAAAATGTTGTACCGTGGTGAATTATGTTTTGCAAATTTGAAGTACTAATATTCCTAAATTCCAACCTCCCACAACCCCTTTAATAAAAGACCTTTTCTAGGTTTATACGTTGTGTACTTAATATAATTAGCACTCATACAATGTGTACTAAATATATTTGTAGACAAATCAGCATGAAATTAGCCATAATCCAAAAGATTAAAAACAGCAGTGTTGTGTGCTTGTGATTCATTCTCAAAACAGATCAAAATGCTGTGTTTTTAGCGCTTTTTAGGTGCATTAATTTAAACCACACCACCAGTGGACTGGAGCTAAATGTTTGAAAAATAACATTAAGTAATAATAATAATAATGATAATAATAATAAGCATATATTAGGAATATTTTATTTAGTTTTTTTCCCCTGAGTTAGACAGACCCCCCAAAAAAATCTGATGCATAAGTTAGCATTAGTGATTAGATTAATTTTGTCATTTTGGAAATGGGTTAATGAGGTGTATTAATACTCAAACACGACCAAGCAAATGTGTGAAGCGTTTTTAAGATTGAAAAATGATGGCCTGATGAACTCTGGATTTCTGCTATTGCTAAGAGACCACTTGTCAAGGCCAAAAAGCGCTTCCTTCCCTCCTTGCTTCCTTCCTTCCTTCCGACCGGTCTCGGCACCGCGTGGCTGCAGTGAATTAAGCAAATGAGAGGCGGAAAATTGCACTTTTAATTTTTTTGACCTTGTTCCATGTCCCGCCGTATAAGTCCAAAGCGCCACAGGAACGGCAGTGGCCCCTTTTGTTCGCGTGACTTTTATAGACAACGCTCAGCCGTGTAAACCTCCAGTCTCAATAGAGCGCCACACAATAAACATTCTGTTTTGGGTTTGGACCGGGGTCTTGAATCAGTCCGGCTGGGTTTCCTCTAATCACAGAGTATCTGGGGACTGAAAGGGAGAAGTAGCTGACACACACAAAAAAAAAAAAAAAAAAGACAAGAAAACAGCTCAGTCGCCGAGGCGCTGGCACAGCCTCGGACCTTAAACAAATGTTTTTTTTCATGTGGCATTAAAGTGGGATTTTTATACACACTGTCAGAGCGTGATGGCCTCTCGCGGAGGAGAGTTTAACAGAGGATAAAGGCTTGCAGGCTTCACTTTTCAGTGTAAATAATGCTGCTTTCTGAGTGCCTATTGTAAAAGACAAGGCCAAATGTGTAACCCAATTACAAAAAAATCCATATCCTGTTTGTGTTTTGCACATTTTTTTAAAGTCGACTTACTAATGACCATGGCATGGTTTTATGTTGCAAAAAAAGCCCTAATTCTATTGCGCCTGACTCTTTTCCATCCCTTAAAATAGGAGTTTCCTACTCTCCCTTTAAATCTGCTTTAAACAGATCAGCCAAAACTTTAAAAACCATCTGTTTCTACACACACTGTTAATCCACTTTCACCCTGCACATACAGAGCAGCTATTACTTGGATAGTGTGAGTGGATCAGACACAGTAGTGCTACTGGATTATTTAACCTCTCAGTGTCACTGCTGGTCTGAAAATAGCCCACCAACCATATATTTCCAGCCAAAAGCGACCTGCAGGGCCATGTCTAGTGTCCACGAGAACGACCAGCACAAACTGTGCATCAACAGATGAGCTAGTGTCTCTGACTTTACATCTACAAGGTGGACCATCCAGGTAGGTGTCTCTGACAAATGGACACTGTGTTTGTGAATGAGCTCTACTCTGATTGGCTACCACTTCATTCACTATACAACCAAGAGTGGAGCATGCTTCATCATATCAGCTTGCTATACTGTGGTATGTTTGTTTTTGTGACATCACAATGACTTCTTTTCCGGTCTCCCTGCTTAGTTTCCATATATGGACTCTATAGACCTCAGAATTGATTTCTGAAACTTTAAAATGAACATTGTGGGTCTCCTGACTGGAGAATCGAAGTAGTGAACTCTAATTATCAGTGGACAGAGTGGGTTTAACCAGTTCCTTTTTCCAACAGTAGGTCTTGGAAAAGGAGATCTGGTGCCAGGGACTGAAGAGACTGAAGAATTATGTGGATGTACTGTATGACCCTACTCTAAACCCCTATGGCCAGAGTTTTACTAGAGACTGCAATGTGATCATTAAGAAGTCCACTGTGCTTAGGAGACTGCCCTGTGGCCATCTGTGTTTTTACAGATACAACAGCAGGCTCCAGAGAAGCTACAACAACTGTAGCACGAAGTCCAGTCACATGTAATTCAAACGAAGCACACTCGGGCCCTCTGGGACACTTTGGAAGCTCCATCGTAGGGGGAGAGGGCCCTTGTTGTTGTTTTCGTTTTTGTGTTTTTAAGATGCAACATTGAGGGTAAAGCCTTCCCAGAAGAGTAGAAGCCATTTCTGAGCAAAGGGGCTCCATGTTAATAAGATTTTTTTTTACATATTAAAAAACACTGCCTTGCTTCAACACTGCCCATTTTATCAGCTCCACTGACTACAGGGACACAGCTTGTAGCATGGCTGTAGCTCTGCATATTTTGTTAGCCTCTAGGACCACAACGGAGTGGATATGATTTGGGTGGTAGATCATGAACATTCTCAACACTGCATTGACATGGTGGTGGTGTGTTAGTGAGTGTTGTGTTGGTATGAGTGGATCAGACACAGCAGTTGCTACTGGAGTTTTTTAAACCACTCTGTGTTCACTTGACTGAGAAGAGTCCGCCAAACAAAAATATAGTCCACTCACTGTCTGACTCACTCCTACCAGCACAATACACATTAACATACCACCACCACGTCAGTGTCACTGCAGCACTGAGAATGATCCACACCCCAAATCATACCTGCTCTGTGCTGGTCCTGTGGGGGTCTGAGCATTAAAGAAGAGGGTTAAAAGAGGCTAAAAAAAAAGTATGCAGTGCAACAGATGGACTACAGTCTGTGAGTGTAGAACTACAAAGTCCGTCTTAAAGAACAACTGATTTTTGAGTGAAGGTATGTTTTCGGACCCCTGTCCACCATTCCGGTCCAGTGTTGGGGTCTGGATGTAGGCCAGTCATTGTGGGGCCCTGTGGTGGGATGAATGATGGAGCCCCCCAAGGAGGCCTGCTCTACAATAATACACATGGGTTTGATATTCTGTTTGTTACACAGCAGGATAAAAAACAGATTTTCCAATGTGGGAATAAAAAGACATAGGTCAAAATAAATTCCCTTCTTGCTTTGTCCCCCTTTCACACTACGTCAAACTCCCACACATCCATGGCCAAATCCAACATCTAGGAGTTGTGTCCATCCAGGGACTTTCGCTTTTTACTGCATCTATAACTAAACTAATAGACATTAATTCAACGGGGAAATGTGAAGCTTATAACTGACTCAAAATTATTATTTCCCACATACAAAGCACTACATGAGTGCAGAAAGTTCTATTTTATGACCTACACTGCACCCTACAGAGGGTGTAGAGACTACAGAGAGTGTATACTCTAAAAATATGTTCCGCTTTCAGAGCACAGGGAGGGCAGGATCAGATTATTTACCTGTAAACTCGTGGAAAAGAATGAGATATGAGAAGCTTCTATATGCTTCAGTAGAAGCATAAATATAGAAGAGCATAAATGCATTGGAGTCTAATGTGCTAACAGTTTTCCCTCAGATCCTATGATGAAAATGCTAATGTGGCTAACAGTGAATAA